>NC_133770.1:269940527-270112132 GCF_003597395.2 Chelonoidis abingdonii
GGGGGTTGGTAAAGTGTGTGTATTCACTTTCTACTCTGAAAACTTCATATGGAGGATATTCTAATCACTTCAAAAAATAGAGAGGAACAGAGTTTTCTGGCTAACAGTAGGTATTTGACCAAAGTCCACTTATGTCTCAGTTATGGAGAGTTGCTTACACTCATGTGTACATTTAAATATGCAGGTGTACATTCAGCTGAACAATATAAATATGGACTTGTAAATTTAACATGTTTCAAATGGTATTTTTAAATAGTCATAACTTTATGAAATCAATATACAAATCAAAGTAAGCAAAGGCACTATGTATCAGTAAGCATTAATCCCATTATCTAGGTTCAGCATCTTTTGAGTTATATTCATGAAATCACAGTAACAGTGGTTCTTTGAGATGTATTGTCCACATATATTCCACTTCTGATACATGTGACCCATGTGTGTGAGGTCTGAATCTTTTAAAATAGTAGTGTTCACTGGGGCCATGTCTATACCCAGTATGCCCTCTGGCATACTGTAACCAAGGGAATAACGGGCAGGACAGCTGTAACTAGCCTTCAGTCTCCTAACTGCAGAATCCAGTCAGGAAGGAGGACAGTTGTGGAAATACATGTGGTCCATTTAGATACCGTATTAGGAAAAATCTAACTACAGGAGTAGTTAAGATCTGGAAATAGTCTTCCAAAGGAGGTTGTGGAATCCCCAATACTGGCAGTTTTTAAGAAGAGATTTAACAAACACCTGTCAGGGATGGTCTTTTTACATGATCTGCCTCAGCACCAGGGGTTGGACTCGACTTCTTCAGGTCCCTTATATCCCTACATTTCTATGATTCTATGACAACAAATCACAAAAACCAGTTACTGTACTGTAAACAACAGTTCTGTTTTTGGAGTGGTTGTCCATATGGATTCCATTTTAGATGACTCATAAGAAGAGATCTCATGTCCTCGAAGTGGGTGCTCAGAGTCTAGTGAGCCTATGACTAAGACAGCTCCGCCAAAGTAGGCATCAGATCTGGAACCCTCCACCAAGGAGTAGTGATGAGTGAGTGTGTGAACTGAATTCCAAGTAGCTGCTTTACAAATCTGGAAGACTGGAAAGTCCATTAGGGAAGTGGAAGAGGCTTCTTGAACTCTGGTGGAATGGACTCCAATCTGCGCAGAGGGTCCAGGCAAGCTATTGTATAGCAAAGGCTAATACAGTTCAACACCCATTTAAATAACCTTTAGGTGGTTATTTGTGACCTTTCAGTCAGCATGGATTTGTCAAGAACAAATCACGTCAAACCAAACTGATAGCTTTCTTAGATAGAGTAACAAGCTTTGTGGATGGGGGGAAGCAGTAGATGTGGTATATCTTGACTTCAGAAAGGCTTTTGATACTGTCTTGCATGACCTCCTTATAAATAAAATAGGGAAAAAACCTAGATGGAGCTACTAGGGCAGTGAATAACTCATTATAAAACCATTCCCAGAGAATAATCATCAGTGATTCATAGTCAAGCTGAAAGGGCACATCAAGTGGTGTCCCACAGGGATCAGTTTTGGGTCCAGTTCTCTTCAATATCGTCATCAGTGATTTAGATAATGGCATAGAGAATACACTTATAAAAGTTTACAGATGATACCAAGCTGGGAGGGATTGCAAATACTTTGGAGAATAGGATTAAAATTCAAAAAGATCTGGACAAACTGAAGAAATGGTCTGAAGTAAATAGGATGAAATTCAATAAGGATAAATGCAAAGTACTCCAATGAGGAAGGATCAATCAGATGCACACATACAAAATGGGAAATGACTGTCTAGGATGGAGTACTGTGGAAAGGAATCTGGGGGGTCATAGTGCATCACAAGCAAAATATGAGTCAACAGTGTAACACTGCAGCAAAAAAAGCAATCATCATTTGAGATGTATTAGCAGGACCGTTTTAAGCAAGACACGAGAAGTAATTTTTCCGATCTACTCCACACTGATTAGGCCTCAACTGGCGTACTGTGTCTAGTTCTAGGTGCCACATTTCAGGAAAGCTGTGGACAAATTTGAGGAAGTCCAGAGAAGAGCAACAAAAATGATTAACCATCTAGAAAACATGACCTAGGCGGGAATATTAAAAAAACTGAGTTTGCTATAGGTCTGACGAGATGAGGAAATGGCAGGGTGCAGGGGAGGAATCTGATATCAAGTATATAAAAGCTTGTTATAAGGAGGAAGGAGAAAAATTGTTCTCCTTAACCTCAGAGGATAGGCCAAGAAGCAACGGGCTTAAACTGCAGCAAGGGTGGTTTAAGTTGGACATTAGAAAAACTTCCTAACTGTCAGGGTAGTTAACCACTGGAATACATTGCCTAGGGAGGTTGTGGAATCTCCATCATTTAGATATTTTTAAGAGCAGGTTAGACAAACATCAGTATAGATAATACTTAGTCTAGCCATGAGTGCAGAGGGCTGGTCTAGATGACTGACTGAAGTCTCTTCCAGGCCTACGATGCTACAAAAACAAAAAACCACACCCCTTTCTAATAGAATTAGCCTGTGCATATTTCTGGCTTCTTTTAGCTACAGCTTTGTGGAAGGTTTGAAATACACATCAGTGAACCACAGCAAATGACTTCATGTGAAAATAATCCACAAACAGTGTTTCCCATAAAATAGCCCACCAATGATCCTGATTAGGATACACCCAATAGACAAACCAATATGACTACCTGTAGAGAGACTTTTTTTTTTTTTAAAGAGAGGATTTGAAAATGAAATAGAGTTTATTTAGGATGGAGGCAATAACTAGCAAACAGATTAGAAAAACAAGAGCCAATCTAAGGATCCTGGGCCTGATCCAAACCCTAAAAAGTCAAGGAGAAGACTCCTGTGCTAACTGGTACAATCACTCAGCATGTTGATGATGAAAACATTTGGAGGATTTTGTCTTCCTGCTGAGCTAGAGGTTGCCCTTCACATCACTTATTAGCGCATGATGAAGTTAGAATTCAATGGATGTCCTCTCTCCACAGATACTTGCAGCTCAATTACTATCTCTATTTCTACATGTGTAATACTGATTTTTCATGCAACGGCAATGAAAGCATGAACTTTGTGCATATTCTGCAGACCAAAACTCTTCTCACATATCTAGGCGCAAGGCATCTTCTACAATTAAGAAAGGCAAACACTATATACAAAGAGAAATTACATACATAAAATAATACAAATATCTAAATCTCTTTGTCCAGGAAGTAAACATTTATAATGAAATTTAAAAACAATGAAAACAAATATAGTAGTGATGATATATGGAAATTCATTAAATCATCTAGCGTTATTATTTTGTTACAATAAAGGATGGTTTCGTTACAGAAGTCTAGGAAAACAGGACCAGAACAAATATTACCTCTCTTTTTATCTGCTATTTTCCCATCTTCCTTTTTTTCAAGCTGATTCTCCTCATCCTGCATAAATCTGAATGGTTTGTAGGAGACAATCATTAGACCATCCCCATCTGGCTCTATAGCTGCATAATGAGGGACTGACTTCCCTTGGAGAATTCTGCGCTTGAAGATTTCATATCTTTGATTATCTGTAAAAGTAAAAAAACCAGAAAAGTAATATTTTCTAGGACGAAAAAATTCTATTACAAATGTGACAAATGGATTGCACCTAAAAATAATATTACAGCCACATCAGTCAATTCATAATATTGCAGCCTTGAAACAGCAGTTCATCTCTGTTCTTGATACCAGAGATCTGCTACACAAACCAACAGCCACAGGAGACTGAAATTAATCAGGATTGAAATTAAAGCCCTGTAATCACGCACACTGTAGGTTTTCCCACCTATTTTTCTAGCCTCCCACATTAGCCACTATTGGAGACATGATAATTAAAGGACTAGATAGGCCATTAGTTTCTTCCAGTATGGTAATTATTAATCATTTGTTCTTTTGTATCACCTAGAGTTCAAAGCAGGGATTAGAGCCCAAGTGTGCTAGGCACTATACTACTACAACTACAACAACAACAAACAACAGTCCCTGCCCCTGCAATTTACAATCTTAACATATGACGAACCAAAGATGGGGAGGAACAACGGAATGAGAGAGAACAAGCAACAGTGAATCTAATTTGCTATAATGAGCAGCCATCACAGCATGCCCACTGCCTACTCATTCTTAATAACGCAGCATAATTCTTGTTTTCTCCACTACTACATGGAATTCAGCCTTGCTATTGGAAAGTTCTGTTTTTCAGCTTTTAGAAATAGGCTTCTGCTTTCTTGCTTTTGTCAAATTTAAGGAAATTTTAATTTTTAATGGTGTTTGGTCATCAATTCAGTTGTCTTCCGAAGAAATACAGAGCAGAATACCATTTTCAATAATAATTTGCAGAAAGTTATATATGCATGGCCTGTATTTAACTGATGATGCTTTTTACAGGTTCCACACAAATCCTGGTTAATCCTAACTGGCCCTTCTTAGTGCAAAATGCTCATCTTGTCCAGCATTTGTACAAAATGTACAGCTATCAATCCATCCCATGCTGTGCTTCCAACAATATACACTGAGATAAACAGAAGCATAACATGCTGACATTGGTATCAGCATTTCCCCCCTGCCTCAACACCTAAATTCACTCAGCTCAATAGTAACTAATCACTTTTGAACAAACACTGATGTCAGAGAAGCTAGCTAAATATTTTAGACCTTGTTCAAATTCTCTTCAGATCATAAATTTATTCTTGATCATTTATTTCTAGTTGTTTTCAATACTCCATATTTAACTTCTATTTCCTTTCATATGAAACTATTGTACTTGTAAGTAGGCTATTACCTGACTAACTCAGAAGTCACTGGAAGTAGAGATGTGTTATAGAAGGACACATGATTATTCCTCAAAATGTAGTGGTGTTGTCTGTTTTTAAGACCAGCAAATACACCAATATGGGCAAATATTTCAGATCTGCCAAATTTTGTATGTCAAGGCAGCATTTCAATATAAAGGCTAGACAGACCTTTATACATATGAAAATTGTATTAGAATACATGACAGACAAGCTAGGTAAGTTCAGGTGTGGTCGTTACTTGACTATAATGAACCTTTGGTCTGACCCACTACGGTCGTTCTGATGTCCAAGGAAAATTAAGATACTATTAAAGGAAAACACCACCATACAACAAGTGGCACAATTCACTAACAGTTAGTATAGGTATGTCTATATTGCATTGTAAACCTGGATTCAGGTTTGAGCCCAAATGCCCCCATTGTCTACACTCAAATCTTTCTGACTCAGGTTAGCAAACCCTCGGGGAGGGAGGGGAAATGTGGGTGCCTTAGTCCTGCTGGGACTTGGATCCAAGCACTGCCATTGTGCAGTATGGATGCAGCTGAAGGCTAGGTCCCCAAATTCATGACTAGAGAGTTGGCCAATGCTATCCTACAATCAACCTGGCCTGTGTATCTCAGCCCTTAAATTCAATTCCTAGGAAGTGGAAGCATCCCTGCTTAGCTCAAATACAGTTCATATACAGCTGCTTGGCATTTAACTCTGCCTTTCCACTCTTACCACTCACCTGGAAACACATTTAGCAGTCTCCTACATTAGCTATGATCGCTGATAGGAAGAAGTCCTACAAGTGCACTGCTAGCCAGGTCACAGGAACACAGATGAATTCTGATCAATCTTTAATGGAAGGTGAGCCAGACATTTACTTCAGTAAGAATGCCAGAAATGATCATGTGTACAAACAAATCTCAAAAAAAGCTTGAGATATCCTCTGGACCACCTACCAGTACAGAGATCGAGTCTTATGGCTTAAAACCAACTACTGTAAGTTTAGGGATAGTAAAAGCATCTCTTGGAACTTGCTTTTTAACTGCTTCTTCTATGCGCATTTGAGCAGCTTCTGGGGCTTCAGCAAGCATTGAGCCCATAACAGTGTATGACAATGCACCCTTTTAATCCCCCCAAGTCAGAGGAACTACCAGAGAAGACGAGCCACCATCAGATAAAAAGTTATACTGCCAGACAGGGATCTCCAGAACTATAACATTCTCCCACGGTTGCCCTGCGTAAAAGGACAGTAAAATCACAGGCAGTAAAGCACAGAGAGTGGCACCCACCGCACACAATGGTGGGAAATGGTGGGAATTTATAAATGATTTACATTGAATTTGTTAAGTGCATCTTATCATGATGTTTGAAGTCTTGAGGCTGAGCTAGGCAGAGCTCACAGGACTGTCTGAGACAATTTTTTGCATATGAAAAACCTAAAATCCAATGATAAAAAAATAGAATCTTTTCACCTGAGGTTGCCAGAACCCCGCCATATGCAGCAAATGCGATGCAGTTTTTTTTCCTCCTCATAACATGTTTTCATTTGCTTCAGCAGGCCATTTCACCTCATGGACTTCAAGGTCAGAAAGGAACATCATGAACATCTAGTCCAGGGGTTCTCAAACTTCATTGCACCACGACCCCTTTGTGATAACAAAAATTACTACATGACCCCAGGAGGGAGGACCAAAACCTTAGCCTGCCCAATCCCTGCCACCTTGGGTGGGGGGCCAAAGCCCCGCTGCCTGGGGAGGAGTATGGTGGGTGGAAGCCAAAGTCCAAGGGTTTAAGCCCTAGGCAGGAGACCTGTAATCTCAGGTTCACTGCCCAAGGTTGAAGCCTTCAGGCTTTCAGCCCCAGACAGCGGGGCTCGGACTTTGGCCCCTGGCCCCAACAAGTCTAAGACAGCCTTGGCAACCCCATTAAAATGGGGTCGCAACCCACTTTGGGGTCCCAACTCAGTTTGAGAACCGTTGATCTAGTCTGACGCCCTGCACATTGCAGGTCACAGAACCTCATCCACCCAACTCTGGCTGAGTTACTGAAATCCTCAAATCACGATTTAAAGACTTCAAGTTACAGAAAATCCACCATTTACACTAATTTAAACATGCAAGTGGCCTGTATCCCATGCTGCAGAGGAAGGTGAACACCCCCTGTTCCCCCCAGAGTCTTTGCCAAGCTGACCCAGAGAAAAATTCTTTCCTGACCACAATTATGGCAATCAGTTAGACACCGAGCATTTGGGCAAGACCTGCATCATCAACCAGGAGCCTTGGGGTGTGAGCTGTGCTGCATGGGCACAGAGGGAGCAAGCCCGAGACAAAGTAATGGGTGAAATCCTTCAAAAGGCCAACCAGCAGCTGGAATACCGCAGAGACAAAAATACAAGGCATAGGTGGTGCGGGTGGCAAGGTGGGAAGAGAGAGAGGCTGAATGGCATGAAGAGATTGACCGTGCAGATTTTGGAGCAGGAATGCAAGTTGAGGGAAGAAGAAAGAGCACACAGAAAGAACTGTGTGAGATGATGCTCATGGCAATAAGACTGCAGGCTCCAGCTGTACCTCTTCCTATGGTAGCCCCATGCTACCATGTCCTGCATGCCTTGCACCCTTCGGACAACACTGGGCTTGGGTGGTTTATGTCACAAGGAATTAACTGTAGTTAGAATTGCCAAATATACTCTCTACAGTCCTCCACTTTACTCTAGTCCAGTAGCAGCCTGTGCACATAAAATGCATTAGAAGGGCCAAAGAGAACAGAAACTCCGTTCAATCCCAGTGTCTAAGTGTTTTGCACCACTGTGCACTGTATTTCCACCAATCCACTGTTCTGTGGGTTTTGCACTGTTAGTTGAGTTGTAAGTTTTTCTGGCAGCTAGTCTGCCTATCAGCTTTTTAACATTGTGAGCTTCTGTTACACGCTTGCTTACAAATAAAGTGTTTGACATGCACACGAGATGTCACCATCATGGTTTATTACATTTACTTTGGAGGAACTTCATCACAGTAATCCATAAACTGTGCTTTGAGATTAAACAACATGCATAAAAAACCCTCAAATGTCAAAGTTTCAATCCCACAATTAAGCAGTGTGTTTAAATATATGCCAATTTTTATAGACTAGCATGAAAACTTTCACACATACTATGACAGTCAAACTGTGTGATGAGGTACATGACTTGAGTATACAAAATGCATAATACAAATTCAGAAAAAATGCCTTCCAGATCTGGCCTATACCCATGGAATTACTGTGGTACAGTTACAAATACTATTTCATTCCCTATTCACTCATATTACTGTACATATATATACACAAATTATTTTATTGCCCCTAATTCACTGGACCATGCAAACCCATTATATGACTGCACAAAGCATCTCTGATTTCTGTTGCATGTGTGAATTCTGCCCCAGTAATGACACATGTACTTTTTGGCTATGTGTACCCATCTGGATAGAAGTCTAGCATACATGATCTTAGCAATGATGCTTCCTCCCACACCCTCATAGTTAGAAACAGTAGAGTTACAAACTCATTAGGAACCAGAAGTATGCAATTAGATAGCAGCAGGGGCCCACCCCCCCGCCCAAAATGTGGGGGTAATTATAGTACAGTACTGTGTTAAATGTAAACTACTAAAAAATGAAAAGATTAGAAATATTTGACAAGGTAAGAAAACTGTTTCTGTGCTTGTTTCATTTAAAATTAAGAAGATTAAAATCAACATTTTTCTTCTGCATAGAAAAGTTTCAAAACTATATGAAGTCCCACATTCAGTTGTAAAGTTTTGAAAGAACAACCATAACGTTTTGTTCAGAGTTACGAACATTTCAGACATCATGAACAACTTCCATTCCCCAAGATGTTCTAGTGTAATTAATTTTAAACTAGTAGCTGAAAGCCTATGCTGTCACACAGGTTTAATCTGTAAAGCCATATGTAAAAAACCCCCAAAATGACTGAGAACTTAATAACCGGACTGTAACAGACCATGAATCCCAGTGATGATTGAACCCGGTGATATTCTAAACAAAAGGAGTTCTCAACCATGTTTACAGCTGTTTTTATCAGGTCACATGGACATAGGCTGGGTCTACACTAAAAAACTAGACAACCCAACTATATTACTAAGTGGTGTGAAAAATCCATACCCCGAGTGGTGTAACTAAGTTGACCTAGCCCCCCATGTAGACAGCACTAGGTTGACGGAAGAATTCTTCCATTGACCTAACTAGTACCTCTTGGGGAAGTGGATTACCTTCGCTGACAAAAGAACCTCTCCTATTGGCATAGGTAGTGTCTACACTGAAGCCCTACAGCTGCACGGCGGCTCCAGTGTTCCAAGGGTAGACAAAGACTCAGATAATCTAGGCTTCAGAGTGCTGTTTGAGGTTACTGTCTATGCTGGGCGTGTTGATCTGTGTCTGGAGTAGATTGTGCCAGGAGATTTGTGTTGATTGATGTGAGTGATAGTTGGGTGCGGAGTATGGCAGTTAAGGCAAATAACTACCATCAGTGCAGTCTCCCTCATACAGCCCATGAAATTGGTGCAATAAAGTTAGCTGTAGAGCAAAGGTTCTCAAACTTCATTGCATTGCGACCCCCTTCTGACAACAAAAATTACTACATGACCCCAGGAGAGGGGACACTGAAGCCTCAGCCTGCCCGAGCCCTGCCACTCTGGCCGGGGTGCGGGAGGGGGTAAAGCCAAAGTCTGCAGAAGTGGACCAAAGCCCAAGGGCTTCAGCCCCAGGCAGGTGACCTGTGACCGGAGCCTGCCACTAAGCGGGGCAGTGGGGCTCGGACTTTGGCCCTGGGTCCCAGCAAGTCTAACGCCAGCCCTGGCAACCCTACTAAAATGGGGTTGTGATCCACTTAGGGGTTTCGACCCACAGTTTGAGAACCACTGCAGTAGAGTAAGAGTGGGGACTGACTGAGTTAACTTGGACATCACAATGGTTAAAACTCTTGGCATGGCCTAGGAACATGCCTAACTGTAGCTGTACACTACATGGGTGTAATTCATAAAGCCAAAATGGCTGAGATTTTAAAAATTGTATAGTATTAGACTTTAAAATGCCGTGATGATTCAACTAGGTGATAATCTGAACAAAAACAAAAAAGCTCTCAATCATGCTTCCATCACATCACATTGACTCAAAGTACATTCTAGGCTTCTGAGTGACAACCCTGGAATTTTATTATATAGATTATGAAGAATGTATTGTGGTGTACTACTTAAACATGCTGTCATCTTGTTACCAAAAGATGTTTCAAAGTTTTAATAAAATATAAAAAAAACTATCAAGCAATTGGACCATAAACGAGTGATATTTGGTAGTGCTAAAAACAAACGCAAAAAACAAAAAAACCCACACACGCGCACACAGTTCATTTGCACATAAGGCAGTCAGAGCTCTGACAAATTCTCTCTCTCTCTACTGAGACACATCTGATACACAGAGAAGCACTAGAGATATATTTTGATTCAGATACCAGATGCATTAGATACCTGGAAACTAGTAAAAGCACAGAGGGTTCACACTTTAAACTTGACATTTTCTCACTTTTTGTTTTGGTTTCTAGTAGGCTTCAGATCCTTTGATTTATACAGATTTAGTGATTACGAATCAACATGCCTTAACGAAAGGATAGAAACACACCTTTCCCTGTAACAGGTAACAAATACAGAAGTTATTTTCAAACAAGAAAAAATGTACACACCAAACAGTAACTATGTCTAGACACTTCAATGTGTGTGAGATCTAGATTTATATCTTAATTTCATCCAGTCTATCAAAGTAGTGATATGAATACATTTTCAAATGTGGACAACCCCAGATATGAGCAGTATAATTAATAAGAAAAAAAAAAAGTTTCCTACTATATTTAAGGGAAAAAAATATATACGGTCAAAAATGTGATTAAATAGCAGTTATTCCTGATAGAAAACCTTAAACAAAGTTTTGCCATTCATCAAGTTTTATACTTCCCTCTAAAAAGGACAGTACTATAATATTTGTTCTAGGTTTAGAGAATTTAATTGCTTACTATAAAAAATTTGGTTGAAAGATTATAATTTTTCTTATTAAATTTAGCTACATGCTGAAGGTTGTAATTTAGTTTCAAATGATTAATCACACCTTTTTCATCATTGAACTTTATAATTACAATATATTAAAATTATTCTTAATGCAATGTTAAAGATGGACCAATGCTAAGCTAGTGCAATACACATTCAGGAAATTCAAAAATGTAAGACAAACATAAGTGTGACAATGTTGCACAAGGAAAATGTATGTAATATGGCCAAGTTAACTAACATCTACCTGTATTTCCTAACCTCTATGAAGCATGTACAATTTTTGAGTGCAACAACAGCACTCAAAGAAGTGCATACTTAACAGATCCAGTAGAGCAGCACAGAATTTATAACCCCTGTACAGGTGCATCTGAACTCAGCCAGGAGCCAGTGGCGGATTAGTTACTGGGCCAACAGGGACCATGTCCAGGGACCCTGGAACAGGGCTTTCCCGTGCCCTGACCTGCTCCACCTGCCCGGAGCTCCTGCTGGGGAGCGGGGGAAGCCCCTGCACCCCAACCCCTCTCCCCGGAAGGAGGGCGGGGGGTGGAGAGAGGAGGGACAACTGCATGCAGAAGGGGTGGGGAGGGGCTCCCACTTGTTCTGGCCCAGAACCCCACAAAAGCTTAATCCACCTCTGCCAGGAGCAGCTAGCAACCTGTTTCCCACTAGGACAAGGTGGATCAGTTATTGGTCTCAATTGTTCTTACCCAGGATGTCAGGGGAACTAGAGATACCTGTGGATCACAGGCCAGCCAGGGAGTAGCTTGAGGATATAGCACACTGACCACAAATTTCTAGTTTTCCCAGAATCTTAGAACATTAGATCACACATCTAAAAGTAAAACATTCCAACTAGTGGAATTCAGGTCGAATGAAAAAGGGGCCAAGAGAGACGACCAGCAGGTGGAAACATCCAGATCAAAAGAAAAGGGTTGGACAAAGAACATGCATCATCTGAGCAGTGTGCACAAGGGCAGTATGTCTGTCCTGAAGGGCATACCTCGCAACTAAATGAAGTTTTCTACTGCAGATGGTCTGCACACAGTTTTCAAGTGAGCATGACATTGTTCGACCAAAACCATCTCCGAAGGAGGACTTCCCAGCTTTCGCTCTTGAAAGTTTTCATATTTTCATCCATATATTTCTGTGATACAGAATTTTCTTCAAAGGTGTCAATAAAAAATGAAGTATCATGATCCCCCATCTATCAAAAAATTATTTAAGGCTTTTGTATTGCCTCAATTCAACTTCACATGGATGTATTTATTTATTTTAATCTACAAGTCAGGCTCATCCATCACTTTGAATTCTAATATTTTTTTAAAGAGAGAAATACTGTTAATTCTTTACAATTTAAGTTTGCTTTCTGAAACTTCATAGTTATTTTTGTATTGATTGTAGTTAGAAAAGGTTGCCTGTTTATCATTAATGTTCAAGGATGGGAAGGGTTTCCTGTAAACAGGATCTTCAATCAACAGCATCAAGTTATACAGCAATGAAACAAATATCCCAAGATATATTCTTCAGTGAGTTGCAAATTATCTCTCTCAGTCTCAATTTCAGCTGCTTTATCACTCAAATTTATTCACCAAAGGAAACTTATCAAGATTTCCTTTTCCAGTGCAAGCTTTCCCTTTATCAAAACCCTAAGATTTCACGTAAATGTAATCTCTGTGCATTAAGGTGGCAGGGCAATCTGTCATTCTTGTAAACTTCAGATTCAAAAAGGCACGCAGAAATATTCACCAAATCAATGAGACATTCATTTAATATCCCAGGAGTTCAGAGTCCAAGGTGCCATTGGGTTTTTCATTTTATAGAAAAGAGAAGGAACAACAGCTGAGCCATGGATTCCCACAACTCAGAAGCAGACAATGGTACTGAGCATTTTGACAGGTACTGGATTCATAAGGGTGTACAGCGCAAACAGTAAGAGCCATATACCCATGCAGAATGCCTATTGATGGAATGAACTGAGTAAAGGCTACAACCATAAGTGTGTAAACATTCAATTATTCAAATTATACAACCAGCTAGTGACACTGAACATTTTTCAGTTAAATAATGTTATGACTAACATTAAAATTTCTTGTATCGGCTTCTTAAAATTAATGTGTGTAAAGCACTTTGAAGACATAAGGCATTATACAAGTTCTAAGTTACTGAAGAAGTGTACTTTGCCTAACTTCAAAGTCGAAAGGTCTGACCTCCTGCACAATGCAGGCCACAGAATCTCTCCCATCCACTTCAATAACAAACCCCTAACCTATGTCTGAGTTCCTGAAGTCCTCAAATTGAGGTTTGAAGACCTAAAGCTGCAGAGACTCCTCCAGCAAGTGACCCGTGCCTAATGCTGCAGAGGAAGGCGAAGAACCTCCAGGGCCTCTGCCAGTCTGCCCTGGAGAAAAATTCCTTCCTGACCCCAGATATGGCAATCAGTTAAACCCTGAGCATGTGGGCAAGACTCACCAGCCAGCACCCAGGAAAGAATTCTCTGTAGTAACTCGGATCCCATCCCATCTAACATCCCATTACAGACTATTGGGCACACTTACCTGCTGATAATCAATGGTCAATTGCCAAATTAATTGCCAAAATTAGGCTATCCCATCATACCATCCCCTCCATAAACTTCTTGCTGTTTTGTCTTTTCATTGATAAAAACCTTGTTACACAGAAAATTAACAATTATACTTTGTGTTACTCAGCTAGATTACAGTAAATAATATAAATGGCTCTTTGAAAGAGAAGCAAAACCTATTTGAGATATATAGTCCATGTATCATCTACAGCAGAGCTGGTCAACATTGTGGAAAATCTCTTTTTGTAAAAAAAAAAAAAAAAATACAGAAAAAATGCATTTGACAATGTTCTGGTTTTCTGACAAGACCAAACTAAAAAGATCTGGTTTTTAGAAACTGATTTTTTTTTCCAAGTTACTCATAAAAAATGCATGAAAATGTTATGGTGAAGTTTGAAGAAAATTAAAGAAACTCCAACATTTTCAGCAAAAAAAATATATTTTCAACTGCCTTTAATCTACAGCCCTCTTGCAGAACCTTTTCTACAAGGTTATCTGCTTTGTAAACTTTAACTGAGGGTAGGAAGAGAGGCACAAATTATTGTATTATAACTATGTTATTTCCTGGTAAAATGAATTATTCTAATTCCATAAAGTATTATCTAAGCAAAATTATTTTCCCCTATATTTCTAGTGGTGTACATAAAGTTAGAGTAAGATTATCATTTTGGATTTCCGTAACTGACTTCAGCTCTAATATTTTGCTCTTTTTATATATACCAAACTTATTAATGGAAAAAGAAAATCCACATATGAAGGCAGCATAGAACACTGGGGTGAAGATCAGAGGTGGGAAAACTATGGCGACCTGTCAGACCTTTTAATCTGGTCCTTGAGTTCCAGCCGGGGAACGAGGTCGGAGACTTGCCCTGCTCCGTTCGTGCCATGGCTCCATGTGGCTCCTGGAAGCAGTGGCATGTCTCCCCTCTGGCTCCAGCTAAGGGGCTCCGCATGCTGCCCCCGCCCTAAGTGCCAGCTCTGCAGCTCCCACTGACCGCTGGCGCTGCACTTCCATGCAGAAGCCAGAGGGGGACATGCCACTGCTTCTGAGAGATGCTTGAGGTAAGTGCCTCCTGGAGCCTGCACCCCGAGCCTCCCTCGCCACGCACCAACCCCCTTGCCCCAGCCCTGGCTCCCCCTCCCTCCCTCCAAACTCCTCGGTGCCAGCCCGGAACACCCTCCTGCGTCCCAAACCCCTCACTCCCAAACTCACCTGAGTCTCCACACGCCCAGCCAGAGACCTCACTCCCTCCCACATCCCAACCCCCAATTTCGTGAGGATTCTTGGCCTGCCATACAATTTCCATACCCAGATGTGGCCCTTAGGCCAAAAAGTTTGCCCACCCTGCTCTAAACCATGCTCCTAAATTTAAGTTTCTTTGCATAGCTGTATGAATACTTCTTATAAGATTAACAGCTGTATTCCGAGGTCTCCCCTGAAAGCTCTGGCCACAAGGTAGTGAGACAACTCAGTGGAGAGCTAGCACACACAGCACAGAATGCTGAGCTCCAAAATCACTGATTAACAGGATGAAGCTATTCTCCACATTCTTGTTCACATACTGCAGTTCACATGAAGTCGCTAAGGAACTTAATGGGCACGGGCTAGAACTCAAAAGGTCTAGAGCGCCTCCTTCTCATGTCCTCAGTGCATGGATTAATTGGAGATAGACATGGGGAGGATACAGAAAATAAATTGGGTTTGAGGATGTCATAAACAGATAGCTAAGGGTTAATGTTTCTTTTACCTGTAAAGGGTTAACAAAGGGAACCAAACACCTGACAAGAGGACCAATCAGGAAACCGGATTTTTCAAAGCTTAAGGGAGGGAATTTGTTTGTGGGTGTTGTCTGTTTCTTGTTGCTCTCTCAGCTATGAGAGGATGTATTTCGAAGTCCTCTATCTTCTGGTTTCCCAGTTGTAAAGTACAAAGGTAGCAAAAGTATAGTCTTTTAAATTGTTTTGCTGTATTTGCATCTGTGTATCTGGCTGGTGGAGTCTTTATGTGTATTTGGCTATAAGTACTTTAAATTGGTATTCTGTTTTGGATAAGGCTGTTTATCCCTTTTCTATTGTTTATTCATTTTCTATAAGTTGAAAACCCTGTATCTTACCATCTATAGATACAGAGAGAACTGTTATTCTATTCTTTCTTAATCTTTTTTATTTTAAAGTTTGAGCTTTTTTAAGACCTGTTGATTTTTTTTTTCTAGTTGACCCACCAGGAAATTGGTGGAGAAAGGAAAGACAGGAGGGAGGGAAGAAATGCTCTCTGTGTTTAACTCTCCTAGTGTGCCAGGGTGGGAAGAAGCTAAGGGGGAAGAGAGATAGAATCTTTTCTGTTTCCTTGTCTTTGGTTTGTCTCTTTGGTGGAGGAGAGGGAGACAGGCAGAGGACTTCGAAATACATCCTCTCATAGCTGAGAGAGCAACAAGAAACAGACAACACCCACAAAATTCTGGGTGGGAGAGAGGTGGGGGGAATGGTTTATTTCCCTTTGTTAGGAGACTCAGGGCATCTGAGTCTTGGGGTCCCACAGGGAAGTTTTGGGGGACCCAAGTGTACCAGGCACTGAAATTCCTGGTTGGTGGCAGCCTATCAGATCTAAGCTGGTAATTAAGCTTAGAGGCTTTCATGCTGATACCCAATCTTTGGGACGCTAAGGTCCAAATTTGGGAATTATACCAGGACAGAGGACAGTAGGTGTCAGAAGGGAAAGGAAGAGATTCGACAGAAGGGAAACAGATGAAGGGAAAATATGAAGCAGAATTATTAACACTAATGCTACTCTTGGTCATCTCAGCACAAATTTAGTAATGTGATGCTAACCACCATGCAAAAAATAAATAAATAAATAATAAAAAAATCATATGCACAAGTACTATCCAGAAGTCACCCTTTGTGGAAGAGCAAGCAAGTCCCCCTTTATCACTTATTCTGTGCACTACGCAGAATCTAATTTAGGAAATGTGGACACATAAGTTCCCTCCACAGCTGGGCTCCATGATAGCCCCAAACAGTTTGATGTTAAGGGTACTGAGGCTAAGGGTAGATAGGCTACAGATCTACCATTAGGGGAGTCCCATACTAAACAGGGGCACATGGAAAGACAATGTTGGCGACCTCCCCAGAAGCTGTATGGTAGACTATTCACCCCTATCAGAGAGGTAGCCGTGTTAGTCTGGATCTGTAAAAGCAGCAGAGAATCCTGTGGCACCTTATAGACTAACAGACGTTTTGGAGCGTGAGCTTTTGTGGGTGAATACCCACTTCATCCTGCGTCTGACAAAGTGGGTATTCACCCACGAAAGCTCACGCTCCAAAATGCCTGTTAGTCTATAAGGTGCCAAAGGATTCTCTGCTGCTTATTCACCCCTAATCCCTGCACAAAGCCAGTTACTCTGGCCATTTGTGAGAGGATGTGAATTTCACACACAGTGAATCTGTAACTTCACTGAAGTCCATCTGCGTTTCAACTTAGGTCTTGGCTACACTTGTGAGTTACAGAACAATAAAGGAGCCCCAGGCACACTAGCTCACTACCAGGCCACATGTAGCATGCTCTGACTCCATGGCTAGAGTGCTCCTGGTACTCCACCTCAGCGAGTAGAATAATGTTTGATGTGCCCCCGCTGGAGCGCCCCAGCATCAGTGTGAACGAGGAGTTGCATTACTGCGCTCTGATCAGCCTCCGGAAACGTCTCATAATCCCATAATTAAGTCAAGTGGCCACTCTTGTCATTGTTTTGGATATGCCCTTTGAAAGCTCTGTTTGACAGCTGGCATGCTTATCTGCTCCGAGACAAAGCAACCATTACTGTGGAATGGTGTGAGAGAGAGAGGTGGTGGGGGTGAGGGGTAGGTCTGCTGCTGTCTGAACTTACAAGACAGCATGCTGACATGCTCTCAGCCACCCCAAAACTCACTCTCTCTCCCCTCACATACATACAAACACACTCCCTGTCACTTTCCACCCCACCCCATTTGAAAAGCACGTTGCAGCCACTTGCATGCTGGGATAGCTACCACAATGCACTGCTCTCTGTGGCCATTGCAAGAGCTGCTAAGGTGGCCATGCCAGTGCGCTGTTAATGTGGACAGACTACAGCGCTTTCCCTGTAGCGCTCTATGAGGGCTGGTTTAACTCAAAGCGCTCTAAATCTGCAAGTGTAGCCATGCCCTTAGTTCATGGCCTTGCATTAGGAGAGGGTTGTGTGGACATATCTTGTTGCATCAAGATGCAGACTGTCTACACGTTAATTCTTTAAAATGACCATAGAGAAAACTAAAGACTCTCAACCTTTAATAAAGAATATAGTACAAAACCTTCTAAAGCTCAATACAATAGAATTGGCTCCTTCTGCTTACATAGACTGCCTTAAAGCAGATATGCCATCTTAAATGTCAATGCTGGCAGGTAACATGGTATGGTAACACTGCACTTTCCTGCTAACACTGAAGGAATTTTCAGCATAGTGAAAAAATATCTCTTTATGAGTAGATGATTTCTTATACTCTCACTAAATGTAAACCAGGATGAGCACAGAGAGTTATGCTCAGTTAGTCACACAGACGGGAATACAGGGGATATATACTATTATGCATTACTCCCTTTATTCTTTAAAGCTGTACTTTAAAATAAGCAGGAAAGAGAGGGGGCAAGACAGATCTTTACCCCAAAAAAGTACAAAGAAAAACAGCAGCCAATACAAAGAAATTTAAAAGTCATTTAACAAGAACATATAGAATGAATAAATCTTTACACTTCTGTATCAACTTATCACAGGATCTCAAAGCATTTTTGTAAAATTAGAAACAAAAATTGAAGTTAAACTAGAAATAAAGATAGCAGAAGGAAGAGGAAACAAAACCAAAAGTATAATCAACTGAAACAGAAACAACACTAGAGCTAAATTCAGCTGAAAATAATAGCAGGCTTTCTTTACAAGCCTTAAATCCTGAAAACACGGTTACTTACCTTTGTAACCGTTGTTCTTCGAGATGTGTTGCTCATATCCATTCCAGTAGGTGTACGCGCCGCGCATGCATGTTCTTTGGAAGACTTTTACCCTAGCAACTCCAGCGGGCCGGCAGGTCGCCCCCTAGAGTGGCGCCGCCATAGTGGGTAATATATACCCCTGCCAGCCCGCCCGCTCCTCAGTTCCTTCTTGCCGGCTACTCAGACAGTGGGGAAGGAGGGCGGGTGTGGAATGGATATGAGCAACACATCTCGAAGAACAACAGTTACAAAGGTGAGTAACCGTGTTTTCTTCTTCGAGTGATTGCTCATATCCATTCCAGTAGGTGATTCCCAAGCCTTACCTAGGCGGTGGGGTCTGGGTCGGAGTGAGAGCTACAGTGTAACACGGCAGAGCCAAGGCTGCATCATCCTGGACTGTTGGACAGGGCATAATGGAAGCGAAGGTGTGCAGGAGGACCAGGTCGCTGCCCGCAGATTTCCTGGTGGGTACTCGCGCAAGGAACACCATCGATGATGCTTGGGCCCTAGTAGATGCGCGGTCACATGTCGACAGGAGACCGGCAGGTCGTAACAGCCGTGCAGAGTCACCCACGAGGAGATCCTCTGCGAGAGACAGCACCTTAACCGTCAGCACTATGGCGACAAAAAGCTGGGGGATTTGCGGAATTGGCTTGGTCCGTCTCTATATAAAAGGCGAGCCGCCTACGCACGTCTAAGGAGTGCAACTGCTGCTCCCGGCAAACGAATGAGGTTTCGGGAGAATACAGGTAGGAAAAGTCCTGGTTGACGTGAAAGGCCGAGACAACTTTGGGAGAAAGGCGGGGCAGCCTTCGTTGTACTTGTCGCGATGGAAACAACCCGATATACGGGGCTCTCACGAGCCGCAGCCTGACACACGCCTAGCAGAGATGGCCACCAGGAATGCCGTCTTCCAGGACAAGTAGAAGGGAACACGTAGCCAGCGGTTCAAACGGGGGGGGACTAAGAACGGGACACCACAGTTCAGATCCAAGAGGGGCTGGGTGGTGGACCTGGGGGAGAAACGCTCCAGATCTTTATGAATCGACCATGGGGTGTGAGAAGACAGAGCGGCCATCGCTCCCCAGGTGGAAGGTGGAGATAGCCGCTAAGTGAACCCGGAGAGAGGACACTGCCAGGCCTTGCTGCTTGAGCGACCAAAGGTAATCGGAGGACGATTGGGATGGAAACACGGTGGGTGGAGCACCTCTCCGCGCACCAGCACGTAAAGGATTTCCACTTGGCTGAGTACGTCATCCTCATAGACGGCTTCCTACTTCCAGAAGAACCTGCCGCATGGTGAAGAGCAATGCAACTCGGACCCTAGTAGCAGCCACGCAGGAGCCAGGCTGAGACAGGTGCAGAGACGGAAGGTCCGGGTGACGAAGCGGCCGTGGTCCTGTGTGATCAGGTCCAGGTGAAGAGGCAGGGAACAGGGGTCGCTACCGACAGGTCCAGCAGGAGAGAACCAATGCTGCCGGGGCCACAGCGGAGCGATCAGAATCAAGGGGGCCCTGTCCCTGCGCACCTTCAGAAGGACCTTGTGAATCAACGGAAATGGAGGGAACGCATAGAAGAGGTGCGTTGCCCAGGAATCAGAAAGGACGTGTCTGCAACCGAGCCGGGTTCGCGACCTTGGAAAGAGCAGAACATCGGGCACTGTCTGTTCCTGCGGGATGCGAAGAGGTCCATATGGGGATGCCCCCACCTCTGGAAGAGCACCAGGGCGGATGTCTGGGCGAAGGGACCACTCGTGGGAGCAAAAGGACCGGCTGAGCCGATCCGCCAGCGTATTTTCCGAACCCCGGGAGAAAGGAAGCAACTAGGTGAACAGAGGGGCTATGCAAAAGTCCCACAACGTCATGGCCTCCTGACAAAGAAGAGCAGACCTCGTACCGCCCTGCTTGTTTACCCATAGTATACCGTCGTTGTGTTGTCGTTGAAAACCGAAACACACGCGGACCTTGGATCTGCTGATTTGGAACGCTGACAAGCAGGCGGACCGCCCTCAATTCTCGCACGTTGATATGTGGGCGAGTTCGGGAGGAGACCAGTGGCCCTGGGTCCGCAGGGCACCTAGGTGAGCTCTCCATCCCAAGTCCGGCGTCCGTTGTCAGGGACAGCGAGGGCTGGGGCAGGATGGAACGGAAGCCCTGCACACAGGCGACGGACCGATCCAGCCACCACTGGAGGGAGTGGGAGGACGTCCTGAGGAATCGTGACTACTGTATCTAACGGGCGCCTGGCCGGGTCCGGAGCTGAGGGATGAGCCAGGACTGGAGGGGGTAGGCGGAGCCGAGCATGCGCCGTGACGAATGTGCAGGCGCCATGTGGCCCAAGAGTGTCAGGCAAGTACGTATGGAGGTTAGAGGTGCTGCCTGCAGCCTGTGGATGATGGCTGTCAAAGCCTGGAACCGCGACAAGGAAGAACGGCCCTGGCCATGGATAGAGTCTAGAACGGCGCCTGATAAACTCTATTATCCTCTGAGTAGGGGTTTAGAGTGGACTTCTCGGCGTTGAGCATTAGGCCTAGGCTCGTGAAAAGGCGGGCTGACCATGCGGACGTGCGCGAGGGACTCGCTCCTCTGAGGGTCCCGGATAAGCCAGTCGTCGAGGTAGGGGAACACATGCACGCGACTGCGACGAAGGAAGGCGACGACTACGGCCATGCATTTGGTAAACAACTCTCGCGGGCTGTCGAGAGAGGCCGAACGGGAGGACCGTGATGGATAATGCCGGCCTCCGACAACGTGAAGCGAAGGAACCTCCGATGGGCGGAAAGAGATGGCTATATGGAAATAAAGCGTCCTGATGTCGGAGGCGGCGTACCGTCTCCAGGATCCAGGGATGGAATAATGGTCCCCAAGGACACCATGCGGAACTTCGACTTGACCAGGTATTTGTTGAGCTCTTTTCGTAGGTCGAGGATGGGTCTGAGACCTCCCTTGGCCCTGGGGATCAGAAAGTAACGGGAGTAAAACCCCCTGCCCTTCTCGCGTTCTCTGGAACCTCATCTATGGCCCTTTGTCGAGGAGCGTTCGTACCTCCTGGAGGAGGATCTGCTCGTGAGAGGGGTCCCTGAAGAGGGACGAGGAAGGGGGTAGGAGGGTGGGTACGAAGCAAACTGTAGGCGGTATCCAAAGCCGCAACTTGCGGAGGACCCAGCGGTTCTGAAGTAAGCTGGTACCCACGCCGGGAGGAAGAACGAAACGAGAGGTGGAGAAGGGAGGAGATGGATCCAGGAGGGACTGGTACAGCGCCCTCGGGCGCACCTTCAAAACGAGGGCTTCGGGCCAGGAGAAGGGCTTGGAGGGACCTTGGTTTGGTCCCCCTGGTTACCCGATTGTCTGCGCCTGCCATTCCTGTTTCGCCGCCTGGCAAAGTCTTTGCCTTTGCCTGGGCTGGGGTAAGGCCTGTGTTGCTGTTGAGGCCTGAATGGTCTACGCTGGGTGACCGGCGTATGCATCCCAGGGCGCGGCATAAATGACCCTATTGTCTTTGAGGCTTTGCAGCCGAGGGTCAGTCTTGTCCGAAAACAGCCCTGGCCCTCAAACGGAAGATCCTGGATGGTATATTGGAGTTCGGAGGAAGGCCAGAGACCTGAAGCCACAAGTGCGGCGCATAGTGATTCGGAGGCCAGAGTCCTGGCGGCTGAGTCTGCAGCAGCGTCCAAAGCCGCCTGTAGGAAGTGCGCGCGACCTTTTTCCCCTTTGTTTCAAGGAGAGCGGGGCGAACTCCTGATGAGCGTCCTGCGGGAGCAGCTCCTTAAATTATCAGCCGCCACCCAGGTGTTGTATGTGTAGCGACTGAGCAGAGCTTGCTGGTTGGAGACCCGCAGCTTGCAGGGCGCCTGCGGAATAGACCTTGCAGCCAAGCAGGTCCATTGCCTCGCATTCTTAGACTTGGGGCCGGAGCTTGTTGTCCGGGCGCTCCCTCTCATTCACAGATTGAACGACGAGGGGAACGACCGGGGGCGGTGGACATATAAAAGTACTCATAGCCCTTCGAAGGGACATGTATTTATTGCTCGACACCCCAAGCAGGGGGGAACGGAAGCCGGTGACTGCCAGATGGTGGTGGCATTGGCTTGGATGGTCCTTATGAAGGGCAGGCGACACGAGTGGGCGCATCCGCCAGAGAGGATGCTCACGACCGGGTCCTCGATCTCGGAGACCTCTCAGCCTGGATGTTCATGTTTTGCGCCACGCGCTCTGAGGAGGTCCTGGTGCGCCCTGAGGTCCGTGGGGGGGACTGGGGGATGGATGTCGTCCCCGCCACCGCCTCATCGTGGGGAGAGGACGACGAGAGAGACCTGGCAGGACGGGTCTGGTGGCGGCTCAGACTGGAGCACTGCGTCTGACTCTTGCCGGGTGCTCAGGATCTGGAGGATGAGACGACCGCTCTTTCCGCAGGGGATGGAGGAGGGCGTGTGAAGAAGTAGCTCCGGAGCCTGTGACTCAGAGACGACGTGGACGCGGAGGAATTTGCTGGGGCCCTGGGCTGGTGATACGCCAGGGGGTCCAGAAGCCCCACTGCTGAGGACCATGCTCCTGCTGAGTCTCGGAGAAGAGGGCAGCGGTCTTCTCTTTCGCGTCTAAGTACACACTGCTGCCGCGCGAAGAGACTGACCCCTGGCAGAGGGCCACGGGGGAAGCCGAACGGAGTGGTACGGGTCCCGCTACTCCAGCGGCGAAGACCTCCTCGGTGCCAGAGAGTCGGTGCCCGTGATCGATACCGTGGACCGGGACCTGCTCACCAGCGCGGTGCGCGGCGAGGTCGACGGGATCTGGATCGCCGATGACAGGGAACGACTTCTCGAGTCCCGGTGCCGGTAATGGTGGCTGGAGCCAGAACGGTGCCGGGATATCGAGGGACCAGCGCGAGGATGATCTGCGCCACGAGTACGACCGTACCGTCGTGGAGGATGTCCGGTGCCGGGACTGCGGCGGTCAGCCGAGCGAGACCTCCTCAGGATCGAGATCTAGTGCCGAGATCGTGACCGGTGCTGAGCCGGAGAGTCCCCGGGGGGACGGTTGTTGCATCGGCATCGGGCTTGCCCTTAGACTGCAGAACCCGCACCGGCGGTGCCGCTGGGGGTTGGGGCAGCAACAGGCTCCGTTAGGCGATGAGGTCCCTGGCCGAGGAGAAGGTCTCGGGGAAACGGGGACCACATTTTCAGCTCAACCCCAGATCTTGGCGGGGAGCCTGAGAGGGATCGGAACTCGACGGGACCTGCTGGGCCCGGAGTCGACGGGAAGGTCCTGGCACGGCCAACCGGCCGGCGTCGGCGCCGGGTGCTCTTTTCGAGGCAGGCTTTAGCTGGGGTAGAGGAGGTAGACAGTCTCTTCCCTGAACGGTGCCGGAGAAGGTCGGGATGCCATGGGTCGTGCCGTGGCGTCTTCAGTGCGGCGCCGGGAGTGGTCCGGTGCCGGAGCCGAAGCGCACTCGGTGCCGAGGACGAAGGATTTAAGCGCCGCTTCCATTCAGGAAGCGTTGAGGCGCTGGTCTCGCTCCTTCTGGTCCTCGGTCTCATTGAAGGCCTTGCAAATGCGCACTTCTCGGAGAATATGCGATTCCCAGGCACTTCAAGCAGGCGTCCGTGGGATCGCTGGTGGCATCGGCTTCTTACAGGCGCGAGCACGGTTTGAACCCTGGGAAAACCAGGCATGAGCCGGCGCCACGGGCGCGGGAGAGGGCTAGACGCCCCGAACCCGCTAACTATTATACACTAGAACTATTAAACTAACAACTATACTAAACTAAGGTGAACTTATAATTAAACTAGAAACTAGAGTAACAATGAACGAAGAGAAAGCTAGGGACGTGGAGGACAGCTATGCCGCGCTCCACAGTTTCCAACGACCGACACGGCGTAAGAAGGAACTGAGGAGCAGGGCGGCAGCCGGCAGGTATAGGTATATATTACCCGCTATGGCAGCGCCACTCTAGGGGGCGACCTGCCGGCCTGCTGGAGTTGCTAGGGTAAAAGTCTTCCGACGAACGTGCACGCGCGGCGCGTACATCTACTGGAATGGATATGAGCAATCACTCGAAGAAGAAGTAGACCTATCTAGCCAAAAGAAATTTCAGCATAAAAAGCAACAACAAAGTCAACACTCCAAATGCAGGTTATACTCATCCAGGAGGAGGGGAGATCATAACAGTCATTTCCTTAATCTCATGCTCCAAATTGCAGATTCTCAACTCCCTTTAAAATCCCAACCTCCCACTGCTATGATGCAAACAGGATTTAAAGCAGATCTAGGCTGGAATAATCCTCCCACAGTGCCCAGCTGAGATTTACTGGAGGCATGAATCATCTAAGATACTTCTTTACAAATTCAAAAAGCTCCTCTCCTGCAACCACTGAATTTCTGCATGGGGCCTTCATCCTTTAGAGTGCTTAAGCATAGTGTAAGGAAGGAGGAGATGGAGAACCCTCCTCAACAATACCCAGACTTTTTTTTAATTATTATTATTATTATTATTATTACTACATCTTCGAGCCATTTATTTCACTCTTAACTGACAAGTCATCTAGAAAAGAGTCTGCTCCAATCTTAAAACATTTAGAGACTTCACAAGCATGTTCAATGGAGTCTAATTCCCTGAAAACTAGGATAATATATATATGGTAACAGAGCTGAGCAGAATCAACTAGTACAGTCTTGTTCACTCACATCTTCTGCATCTAAGAGGTCTAAAGTCTATTATGGACCAGAAGGCACTGAGACGCTATTTAGGCTGCAATGGACCCTTAGAAAGTTGATCTGGGAGAAAAGGGGGAGGGGGGTGGTGGCAGAGAGAGGAGAAAGAAGAGTTAACATGTTAAGACAGAGGGGGAGGGGATCGGGGGGGGGACCAACGTGACAGAAAAAAGTAAATTAGCTGCTTAAACTTCAGTTATAAGCCAGGATTAATTCAATTAGTAAAACTTCAAAAATGCACTCTCCCCCTTTCCCCAATCAATTATTGGTCGTTTTATATTCTGAAACATGGGGTCTTAGAGGCCTTATAAAAGTTATCCTATTTAATGCAACTATGGATGTTTATATTAACTCAGTCATCTAACTAACTATCTCGCCATATATATTTATACTTATATACTTTGCTGGATTTTACTAAACTCAGTGAGTTCCACAGTTTAACCACTGTATACTAAATCACTGTTAGATTAATAAAAAGAACAAGGAAAGATTTAGTTATAGAAAAGGCTAAAGAACATTCAATATTCTCTCAATATATCATTGATTTGTATTCTTATACTATGTCCCGTTATATTCATTTTCTAATCCTAATGTGTAAATCCCTTTACCATTCAAATTCCAAGCCTCTTAACCAGAGGCTGAAAATAGTACCTAATTGTTCAGTGGTTTGGAGATTGGAATAAAGGTTTGCTGAGACTAAGGTGAGAAGACCTAACTCGTTTTTATTTGGGACCTCTCTGGAATTTGCATTGTATATCTCCACATGTAAAATGCTACTGCACTAACCTGTTTTTCTAGTCATCCACATCATATGAGCATTTGTATTGTTTATCCTTTACTTGGCCTCAGAGATATTTAGCAAATTATAGGTTCACATTCCCCACTCCCAACTCAAATTGGAAAAAAAAAAAAAAAAAAAAAGATAGAAACTGAGTTAAAGTTTTGAAAAACGTAATTAAAATAACTAGAATTGTGAAATGACTAATCAGAGGGATAGCTCGGTGGTTTGAGCATTGGCCTGTTAAACCCAGAATTGTGAGTTCAATCCTTCAGGGGGCAATTTGTGGATTTAGCTGGGGATTGATCCTGCTTTGAGGTCCCTGAGGTCCCTTCCAACCCTGATATTCTATATACAATAATTTTTTAAAATAGTGAGGTTTCAGTTTTTCAAAATATCTACCAAGAATATAAACATAAAACACTTACCCTCTTTGTCTACTTCTGTGATTGTAACCCATTCCAAGGACACATGGAAGCCACTTCCTTTTGCATCCAGTTCATCTTTTTCTACTCGAAGCAGAAGCCCAGCTACTGAATGCACATCTGACTTTACAAAGGAAACACTGTGGGCTATAACAAAGGGACTCCCAAGTTCTTCATTAAACATAATCTGTAAAGCAGAAAGAAGAAAAACAAAAAAAAGTTGGAGGGGAAAGGGAGGAGTCCATAGCAGCTACTTTGCTATCCACTAGAAAAGGAATGAGAAAGTTGACTGAAGCTACCCCAAGGATTTCACTGCCAAAAAAGATCACCCAGTGGCTTCCGCCTCCAGTTTGTTCATCCTGCCTCCTTTGCCCAGATAGTTTTGACATTCTTTTTATTATTAATTTGTATATTAAAGTAGCAGGTAAAAGGCCCATTATGCTTGGTGCTATGTAAGCACAGTAAGATAGTGGATACATGATCTGATGATTTTGATAATAAATCAATTTTGGAAAACAAATCAGATTTTTAAAATAACCTTCTTTGGTTAACGAGCTGTTTACCATTAAACTCTGAAGGGTTCCTTTACTAGACAACTGTAAAAAACTGTGTATGATAAATGCCTATTATTAAATGGAGGAAGAGGAGGAAATTAATGATTTTAAAACTGCTGAAATGGGGGCGCACCTTATTAAAATCTGTGAGTGGAGTTTGGAGAAGCCCAATCTGCTCCTGCATTTTGATAAAAGCTGATCAGAACTGTCTGATCTAGTTTAAATCTTGAATGATACATTCATCTGGTAATCACTGTATTAGAATGTGGGATTGTTGCACAAAAAAAAGTTCAATCGTTTGAGTCATTTAAACTGATCCAGAGATGGGAGCTACAGCAATAGAAACCTTGGTTCTGGAGACCATATCTTTTTACTCTGTCTCTGGTGAAACAAGCACTTATTTAGTACAGTATCAAAATGTTGATAAAATTGATCAAGACAAAGAAGGACATGAAGATAGGAATGTTTTAATTGCCTGTACATCTATACCAGGAGCCTGTGTAATAAAAACTATTGGAATTAGAATTGCTCATTTATGAACAAAAATCCAACCTAGTTGGTACAGCTGAAGTCTGGTGAGGAGACTGGCATGACTGTAATGTTAAAATGAATGGTTATAACCTGCTTAGGAAGAATGGAGTTCAAAGAAGGGGAAATGAGATTACTGATTTCCAAGTCACTCACAATTCGGAAGAAAATGATCTTGCATGCTGTCAGATCAATGTCATAACAAATAAAGCACAAGACAGTGTACTATTTGGTGTCTCCTACAGACCACCAAATCATACTTGAAAACAGAATGACTAACTCCTTAAGCACCTACCCACAAGATGAAGAAAAACCATTGTTCCATGGTGCTTCACATTGGATAAGCAGTCACTGAGATTTAACAAGCAACAATTGTCCCTAGTCTATCAGTAATGGTGGCACACACACATAAAGAAACACACACACACGGTATAACCTTCTTGAACTACTTCAGCCTTAGAAATTGTGAGATAATGTGGCACAATTACTAATACTATGTCATTCTCCATCATCCATGGCACCATATAAACCCATTCTGTGGGCAAATAAAGCATCTCTGAGTTCTGTTGTGCACGTGAATACTGTCCCAATAATGACAGGCCCAGCAGTGTCTTGGATCCATTCCTGGTGAAATGGCTCAGCTTTGGCTTAGCAGACATTGAGCAGTGCTCATCAGGCCACAATGTGGACAACATTGGCATCCAAACAGTTCTGAAGGCTGCACCACCTTGATTTCAATCTACTAATCCTACATTCAACCACCATTTTACAGCTACTGAACAGATAACTGAATTTTCTTTTTGCCAGGCCTTCTGCAATTAGGTTACGGATCCATAAAAGATGGCAAAAGGGGGTAAGCAGAGTCCACTAGAATAAAGTGGGGACAGTTACTCCATTTATAACAATGTCATTTGGTAGGAACAATGTCCAAGTTTGTCCATGAAGGTACAGTCTCAATCTCTGGAAAACACTGGCATCATGCATCTTGCTAGTACATCCTACGCTGATGTCTATGACCTTGCCTCTCTGGTAATCCAGGGCCTGCAAAATGATGGAGTAGTATCACTTGTGGTGTATGTACTCATGTGTTCCTTGCAGAGGGGAAATTCTGGGCACATAAGTCCCCTCAATAACTCCAGGCCAGTTTGGGAAGCCCATTCTCTCAAAGCCAGCAATTATTTCAGGAACATTGTTAACGCCTGTCATAAACAGATGGTTATGAGGTAATGTCCCTTTTACCTGTAAAGGGTTAAGAAGCTCAGTGAACCTGGCTGACACCTGACCAGAGGACCAATGGGGGGACAAGATACTTTCAAATCTTGGTGGAGGGAAGTCTTTGTGCTGTTTGTTTGGTTCGTTGTTCGCTCTCGGGACTGAGAGGGACCAGACGTACACCCAGGCTTCTCCAAATCTTTCTGAATCAGTCTTTCATGTTTCAAACTTGTAAGTAGCCAGGCAAGTGTGAGATTAGATTATGTTTGTTTGTTTCTCAACTGAATGATGCTTTTTCCTGAAGTTGTTTTATCTCCGTTTGCTGTAACTTTAAATCTTCAGGTGGGGGGAGAGGTTCCCTCTAGTCTATATGAATCTGAGTAGCCTGTTAAAGCATTTTCCATCCTGAGTTTAGAATAATTTTTTACTATTTTCTTTCTTTAATTAAAAGCTTTCTTTTTAAGAACCTGATTGATTTTTTCCTTGTTTTAGAATCCAAGGGATTGAGTCTAAACTCACCAGGGATTACTAGGGGAAAAAGGAAGGGGGGATGGTTAATTCCTCTTAGTTTTAAGATCCAAAAAGAGTTTGGATCTGTATAGCCTCTCAAGGCAACCCAGGGAGGAGAGAGTCTAGGGGGGAAAAAGAGGGGGATGGTTAATTTCTCCTTGTTTTAAGACCCAAGGGGTTTGGGTCTTGGGTTCCCCAGGGAAGGTTTTGGGGGAACAGAAGGTATGCCAAACACAAACTTCTGGCTGGGGGCAGTGTACCAGATTTAAGCTAGTAATTAAGCTTAAAAGTAATTATGCAGGTCCCCACTTCTTGAACTCTAAAGTTCAAAGTGGGGGAAAAAACCTTGACAATGCCCAACCTGTTTAGGTAAATCACAGTCATGATTGCCTCACAAGCCTCCACAACCACCATCCTATCAGTTGACATGCCAACACCTAATGGGTTAGCCATAGACATATAACAGGCTGGGGAGGCTTCTCTCAGGTGGCTATAGAGACCCATTTCCGAGCTTGCATGGCCCCCTCATGCATGTGTTTGGACGCTGAAGAGTCATGGCAAGCTGATTACCAGAATCTCTACTTCTTCATACAAAAGTTCTGGGAGCCACTGCAGGTCATCCCAGGTCCACATGATGATGTGATCCCACCAGTCTGTGCTTGAGGCGTTACTCCAAAAGCACCAGTCTGCATATGGAGAATCTGCAATTATGGCAACAAGCACGAGCATGATTGCCTGGTTCCTCAGATTTTTTATTTGTTTTTTAAACACAGACATATTGAGCTTTATGAATTAGGTCAGATTGTACATTCCTTCAATTAGTCTTCAACTGTAAGCTGCAGTGTATGGGCTACCCTTCAGGAGGGGATCAAAGAAGAAATCAAGGGACGACTAATTTCATTGAAAGTGGATTGTGCCACACAAATTTGATTAATCCCTTTTAGGATTTGATATATTATTGTGGGACAATTTGTTCTTCTGATTCCAGCATTTAAAGAGATCAAAAGAAAGACACACCTCTAAATATCAAAAAATCTATGATTGTTAAAGTGGGTTGGTATGTATATGTATGGCTTGGGTGATTTCATACATACCAACCCACTTTATTGTTGTAGTTGCCTTAGTTGTGAACACAGGAGTCCAAAATACCTTGTGTTATAGTAGACTTCTTGACGTGGGTTCACCAGAATTGCATGCATGTTATCATCATTTATGATTTTTATTCTGCAATTTTTTTTCTAAAGCAAATGCAGCATACTCCTCTGGGTGGTGTCTTTGAGTGTGCCTTTCCAGGTTGGCAACATAGTTGAAAGGCACTCCAGTTTCCCAATTTGACAGGCACATTTTTTTTTTAAAACACTGTCATATTTGAAGGACTTTATTACAACAACTGAGAATCATGTAAGAAACTATATAATTTTTTTTTTAAATAAACCAAAGGCAATAGTGCAGCCCAGTTGCATATTTCCAGAATCTAATCTAGTATGGTTGTGTTTTAGCAAAGTATCAGCAAGAAGTCTGAGAAGTATTTCAGAAAGGGATGATCTTGTGTCACTAACGATCCATGCAAGGTAATTTACCTTGTAAACTTTCACAGAGCTTGTTCTGACTCTAGACTCCTTCTTTCCAAATTACAAGCCCCTTCTCAGATTCTTTGAAGGTGACACTACTTTGCTAATATACTAGCAGTGTTAGATTGGGGAGAAGCTGGAGGTAACAACCTCTAGGGAAAAGATGGAGGGGCCTAGATTAGCTAGCTAAAGAAGCAGGAACTATCACTCCTCTAGCCTTATGTGTGAGGTTGAAAGGAGGGAAGGGGAGGCTATATTCCTTTTACAGACTTCTCATTCACTCTTGAGGACAATAGAAATAATTCTCTTACATAAGTTTGATCCCCAAAAAAATGGATGGCTAAAAGACCCGGAAGACTAGGGACACTCAGAGACTAGATTTTTAATGTTTCTTTTATAGATATAGATATATCTATAAAAGCTTAGAGATATCTAGTTTAAAATAATATACAGCTGGTATTATTCCCAGAATAGGTGTAGAGACCCAAATTGGCCAAGTCTCCTTTAAGTGGGGAACAGAATCCAAACCTTCTGGAAGATAAATAATGAATAAGAGTGACGCAATTTGCAGTTTTGTTATTCCACTAGAGCCTCATGTTTTTATTTCAGGACAATATTTTTACCTTCATGTTCTGGGAAGCACAAAGCATGTGGCTGTCCTAGATATAAACAGTAAGCAATGTATCATGTAGATACATTCAGTAATTCAGAATTTAACATCAGTGCTCAAGTGATTACGTAGCACTAGTTCTCAGGAAAACTGAGCTCATTACTAGTCGGTTTGACCTGAAAAAAAAGGTGCTAAAGAAAACTAGCATACAGCTTAATAGAGGTAATTTACTTCTAAGAACACCAACCCTTTGTTTCAGTTGCAAAGGTGTAGAAGGGTATTGATTTAGTAGGGTTGTAATACCTACTATTATATGGTCTCGTGCCACTTGTTTTTACATTTTGTCATATAGCCATCACTCCCTTTACATGCTAATACTACTAAACTACTGTTGCTATGCCAGCATGTAGTTATCTTCCTGGTTGCCCAAGCAAAGATTCATCTGGGTAGAGATGGGTCAAAGATTCCCTACACCTCATTTTTTAATAAGTGTCAAGCTTCAAAAAGGATTGAGGAGGGTAGCACGCTACTGTTTAGGACAACAAAAAGCAACAAGACCCTCTGATTAGATATACAACATAGCTGTTTCAACTGCACTTCAAAAGAGCCTGAAATCTTAATCGATATTTCAGACAGCCGAAGTGCTGTTACAACTTTTACCATGAAATGGAAGGCAAAATAGCTCAGTTTCTATGCTACAAAACCTTGCCTTTCCAGAAAATCTATATACATATGTAGTCGTGTATGTTTTTTGAGAAACTCTTAAGTAAATATTCCTCTTAAGTAAAGGAAGGAAAGTGGTTTGGGTGCACATATCATTCCTGAATAGTTTCCTCTCCATGCTTAACTACTTGTTAGAAAAATACTATCGGCAGCGTTAAACTAAATGCAATTACTTACTTGGAACAATGTTTACAAATCCCATCTACTGTGTGTATTAAAACTTAACTATCTATATAAATTCAGAGTCAGAGGGAATAAGTTGTGAACAAAAATCAGATCTCACATTTCAGGAAGCAACTAATTATGGAACAGTATTGGAAGGCATGTTTCAAAAAAGAGTATAACAAACGAGGACAAGCCCTCTTGAGAGAGACCCCAGACTATTAACACATTTCTAAGAATATTTTGCAGGATCCTTTATTCCACTGTCAAAGTGTCATGCAAGACCCAGATAAATGGAGATTAAACTGGAGGTTTTCCGAGATGTATGGTACCTATTTCTATTCCATGTGTGGGTACTTGTGCACACCATGCACTTGAGATGGGAAAAATCTTGCAATCTCTGCGCCTGAATCCTGGCTCTCCTTGTGCTTTGCACCCAGGATATAAGAGGATGTGCGGACTGATTGCCTGTCCCAGGAATCTTCTCTCCCAGGAATCAAGTCATGATCCAAAGCAGAGGGCAAGGAGAATAGGTAATGGAATAAAAATAGGGACTACACAAGTAAATAACCTCCATTCCTTCTTCAAGTGCTGATCGCCATGTATATTCTGCATGTGGGTGACTAGTAAGCAGTACTCAAATGTGAGGGAGACACAAGGATGCAGGAATTGTAGACGTAACACTGAAGATCCAAAGACTGTGTCAGCAGAAAAGACTTGAATCAAAGCATAATGTATTGTGAAAGCATGCATGGAACTCCAGGTTTCCATCTTACAAACATCCAGCATCAGCATTTTTCAAAAAAAGATGCTACTGAGTTCACCTGTGCTGTTGGGGAAAGGACCCTCAACCTGCCCAGAGGAGGAAACTTCTTCAAGTGATAGCAAAGGAGGATACAGACAGAAATACCCTTTGAGAGACTTTGAACAGATATCACTTATTCCCATGCTCACTCAACTAGAGCTACCATCTACATGATAGCCTAAACAGCTTTGCTCTTTGCAGGTAGAATGCCAATATCTTCTGATATTGAGAAAATGAAATCTCCTCCTCTCACGGGAAGCAGGAGACTTTGGAAAGAATCCCAGTAAGTGAATCAATTGGTTTATGTTGAACTCAGAAATTACTTTTCAGGATAAATTTCAGGTGGAGGCAAAAGGATACCCACTCTTTATAAAATATAGCATATGATGTCAGCCACGAGGGCCCCCTATTCTACTGGCAGACATAACTGTGACAGGAACATGACCTTCATAGACAGGTAGGACATCAAGTACACGGCCAATGGTTTGAAAGGTAGCCTGTAAGTTTTGAAAGTACAAGACTGAGGTCTCACTGCGGTGTTGGCATCACTACTGATGGGGATCTGGTAGATAATGGGTGAGTAAAAACAATGTGTTGGAAGATGGCATACACTGATAGCTCTCTGTGGATCCACCTAGTAGCAAATAGAAAGATCTGACAGCATGAGAGTGGGGAGGTAGTTTAAAATAGCAGGAATACCTGCTAACCCTTATAACTGATTCTATCGTGCCCAGGTAGAGAAATACCTCATTTGGCTAGATAACAGTTTCTGGTAGAATCTTTCCTGCTGTGATTAAGTGTAGTTTATACAGCTTTTAAACATGAATGCTCTAGATCTGACACGGATCCAAATACTAAGCCATGAGGGGAAGAGACTCCAGACTGGAATGTCTGATCCCACCATTCGCCTGAGTTGGCAGGTCCAGGAAGGACTGAACGCTGATAGATTGACTTCCTTCAAGCTGGCTCAGAACAGCAAGCTAGAGTCCTGACCTAGTGCTGTTCTGGAAGAATATATGCTGAACTTCTTGTTCCTCTGGGAGACAAACAGGTCCCAAGATAGTCTTCCCCACTGAGTGAAGTTGTTCAGCACTAAATTGTCTAACTCCCACTCATGATCTACTCCTGGGGGAATTCTGCACCAAATATTAAAAAAAAAATTAAAATTCTTCAAAATTCTGCATATTTTATATCTAAAAATAACCCAGTAAAATCCCACCAGTTTCAATTATTTTGGTGATTTAAACTACAATACAATGGACGGAGAATAGGAGTGGGGAGCATTGAAAGAAATCCCCAAACCCCCTTTGTCTAATAGTAATGAGCTAGGTTTGATCCTTTATTTCTAGTTATTAGTCAAATATATATGCAATAACATACTCAGTATTACTTCATAGGCAACTGAAAAGCAAGTGAAGGCTGAGGAATGAAATTCAGAGTTTATATTGGTTATTGACCATCTCTAGAAAGGTCAGTAGTAAAACAGTTAATGGAGCACATTTTGATAGGAAAATTTTGAAGTCCATAAATTTAAAACAGTTATAATCACTAAAACACCAAGCACATTTATAAGGCCACACTATCATTTACAATAAGGGTCCTTTACACCACTCTGGCAATGAAAAGGAGAATTAAAACTTTTACAAGTGTTGTACGCTCCTGGGGGAATTCATTAAGAATGGGAACAAACCATTAACAACAATGGCAACAACTAAGCAGGCAGACTGCGACATTATGCTCTGCCTCAGGGGACAGAGCCTGCCTCATGCCTATCTCCAAACACCTCAAAGCCTGGACCCTCCCCATGCCAAGTGTGCCACAATAGCGAGCCAGAGGGACAGAGTCTCTCTCGACTGCTTGCCCACTCAGCCCCACCCCCTCCGGCAGTGACTGACATCTCCTCACGCATGTCCAGACCCTCTACCCTCCCCCCCGTGCTGATTTACATCTGTCAGTGCTCTAGGCTGCCAGGAAGGAGCGAGTGACCACTCTTGCGGCTTCCCTTTCCTTCCCTTCAGAAGTCATTTTTCTGTGGGGAAACAAATCTGAGGATGACATGAATTCTGTGCCTGCGCAGTGGCACAAAATACCCTAAGGAGTAATTGATCAGTGGTGAAATGCTTGCTGGCTGCCAGTGCATGCTAATCACCTGGAAAGGAATGTTGCAGAGACTGTGGATGTGGTTCTAGATACTCTAGTTCCAGCTGACAGCCTCTATGCGCAGCAGAATGGATTTTATCCCCGCTTGGTTATACTGAAGACAGCCATAAAGTCTGTAATTATCTGGACATGTCGTGATTTTACACGTGGCAAGAGTGTACTGCAGGCCCTTCTAACCACTGTTCATTCCAGGAGATTGATATGAATCTTGGCTCAAGGTGTCTACATGCCTTGCGCTATGTGACAGCCCATATGGGTTCCCCAGCGTATGAGGGATGCATCTGTGATCATCACCGCATTGGGTATGGGAGGTAGGAAATCAACTCCAATGCCCCTATAAAGTCTATGATCTGCAGAGCATTCACAGACTTTTCCATGTTCATGCAGATACCCAAGAATGCTAGAAGGCAGAGAAGGACAAGGTTGCTGTCATAAATAGATAGCTAAGGGTTAATGTTTCTTTTACCTGTAGAGGGTTAACAAAGGGAACCAAACACCTGACCAGAGGACCAGAGGACCAATCAGGAAACTGGATTTTTCAAAGTCACGGAGGGAATTTTTGGGGTCTGAGTCTTTTGTCTGTCTCTCAGCTATGAGAAGGTTCTTTCTATCTTCTAATCTTCTGTTTCCAAATTGTAAGTACAGGTAGAAAAACAATATAGGCTTTTATGTTGTTTTGGGTGTATTTACATGTGTGTAGCTTGCTGGAATGTTTCAAATTGGATATCTTTTTGAATCAGACTGTTTATTCATTTTTTTCTTTTAAGCAATTGATCCTGTATTATTGTCATCTTGATACAGAGAAATTTTGATGTCTTTTTTCTTTCTTTTTTTTTTTTTTATATAAAGTTTTCTTTTTAAGACTTGTTTAAGTTTTTCTCTCTGGGTAGGCTAAGGAACAAGGGGAGGGAATTCTCTTTGTGTTAGATCTACGGAGGATAAGCTCTGCAGCACCAGGGAATTGGTGGGAGGGGGAAAGAGAGATAGAATCATTTCTGTTTCCTTGTATTTGGGGTTTGTCTCTTTGTGGAATAGAGGAGACATGCTTCTTGGTATTGTGATGTAAAGAGATTGCATCAATACTCTCAGGTTAGCCCAGAGAGGAAAGTCTGGGTGGGAGAGAGAGGGGGAAGGGAAGTGGCATATTTCCCTTGCCGGTAAGACTCAGAGCTTCTGGGTCTTGGGGTCCCTCCAGGGAAAGTTTGGGGGACCAGAGCGAGGCAGGCGCTGTAATTCCTGTCTGGTGGCAGCGAGATAAGATCCAAGCTGGTAATTAAGCTTGGAGGTTCATGCTAGGCACCCACATTTTGGATGCTAAGGTCCAGATTTGGGAAAGATGCTTATAAAAGTTGCTGACTAAACCTCTAGACAGGATCCGCCTGTTAAAAACCAGTCATCCAAATATGGGGAGATGAAATGAGAGTATCCTGACCTGGTAAAGTTCCTATCCTACCAGAAACCTTCTTTGAGATGGGTGAATGCAAAGTAAGCCTCTTTTGTGTTGAGAGCTGCAAACCTTTTTCCAAGGAGGAAATTATTGATGCCAATGTAACCATGCAAAATTTTAATTTGCAAATAAAAATATTTATTTATTTTATATATATATATATATATATATATAGATGGTATAGGTAAAGAATGGGCCTCCATCCACCCTTTTTCTTGGGAACTATGAAATAGTTGGAATAGAACCCTTTCCCTTGTTGCTGAGGTGGCACTCTACAGTTCCTCACTTGAGAAGAGATTCCACTTCTGGTTAGAGGATTTCCATGTGAGAGTGGTCTCTGGAGGGAGGTCAGGAATGGGGTTTTGGAGGAGGTGGAGAAAAACTTGATAGCATAGCCGAAGTGGAAGATATCCAATACCTACTTGTCCATCGTTATAGCTCTCCAGTTGTAGGCAAAATATACCAGTTGGCCACCAAAGCTGATTTTGGAAACGGGTGGGGATCGCATCCTTGCAATGGTGTGCAACTCTCAAGCATCCTGTCAAAAGTAACTTTTAGCCAGTAGATGAGGTTGGGTAGCTATTGTCAAGAAGGATGGGGTTGCTGTGATATTCTGTACCTCGAGGGAACACTCTACACCCTCATATTCATCCTTACAATATGATTGAGTGATGCATTTTGCATCTTGCATTTTGCATCTAATGCAAAGTTTGCCATGTTGGGTGTCTTCGGAAGGCTCATGACGTACTGAGCATTGTTGTTATGGTAATGTTATAGTAATGGTTACAATTTCATGTATATAGTTATGAGGCTGAAAATGTTCCTCATGGCTTAAAGCAAGCCCAGGCAAAAACTCTAAGAGCAGAGGGACAGTTCACACCTCATCAGGGCGTGTATGGGACAAACCCAGCCCAGCCTCACAGGAACAAAGAACACTGGCCTAGGCAACAACAAAGGATCTGTTGGACTCTAGAGTGAATCACTCCCCTTCCTTTGATCAGTTGGGGACTGTGATGAGGTAATGCTCACCTGGCTGTGAAGAGGGGAGGAACAAAGCCAAGAGGAAGGAAATAACATGATAAAAGGGAGAGATTTTTGCCATGCTCTTCCTCTCTTCCACCACCATCTACAGATGACTGAAGCACTGATCAAATGGGAGCCTGGCTAGAGGGCAACCAGCCAGCCTGTGGTGAGAAGCATCTAAGTTTGTAAGGGGACGGAAGGTGTTAAGATCAGCTTAGAATGAGTTTTACTTTTATTTCATTTGACTAAATCTGACTGGTTATGCTTTGACTTATAATCACTTAAAAAAAAATCTATCTTTGTAGTTAATTCTACATGAATCAGTGCATTTGGTTTGAAGTGTGTTAGAGACTCCCCTTGGGATAACAAGCCTGGTACATGTCAATTTCTTTGTTAAACTGACAAACTAATAAGTCTGTAGCATCCAGTGGGCATCACTAGACACTGCAAGACGGAGGTTCCTAGGGTTGTGTCTAGGAACAGAGATATTGGCTAGTGTCATTTGGTTGCGCAATCCAAGGAGCATCTTACATGACAGAGGCTGTGTGTGAACAGCCCAGGAGTTGGGAGTTCTCAAAGCAGAGCAGGGTAAGGCTGGCTCCCAAAGTTGAGGATTGGAGTGACCTAGCAGATCACCAATCCAGATAACACTAGAGGGGAACGTCACAGCTGCATATCTTGGGCCAGGTCTACACTGCGACTTTAAATCGGTTTAATGGCCAATATACCGATTTAACGCTGTATCCGTTCACACGACATCGTCATTAATATCGAGTTAAACGGCTCCTTAAATCGATTTCGGAACTCCTCCCAAACGAGAGGAGTAGCGCTAAATTCGATAGTGATAACTCGGATTAGGGTTCATGTGGACGGAAATCGACGTTATTGGCCTCCGGGCGGCATCCCAGAGTGCAGCACTGACCGCTCTGGACAGCAATCTGAACTCGGATGCAGCGGGCAGGTAAACAGGAAAAGCCCCGCGAACTTTTGAATTACATTTCCTGCTTGCCCAGCGTGGAGCTCTGATCAGCACGGCTGGCGATGCAGTTTGAAATCGAAAAAGAGCTCCAGCATAGACCGTACGGGAGATACTAGGTCTGATCGCTGTATGGGGAGACAAATCTGTTGTATCCAGCTCCGTTACAGAACACGAAACGCCAAAGCGTTTGAATAAAAAACTGCAGGATACACAGCGCTGCGTGACAAGCGTAACGGGAAGCCAGAGACTCAAATGGACGCTCATGAAGGGAGGGAGGGGGTACTGAGGACTCCAGCTATCCCACAGTCCACAGCAGTCTCTGAAAATTATTTGCATTCTTGGCTGAGCTCCCAATGTCTGTAGGTTCAAACACAGTGTCTGGCGTGGTTCAGGGAACAGCTCCTCAGTTTATTTCCCCCCACCACCACGTGAAAAAAAAAAGGGAAAGATTGCTGTGCTATGGCGTTTGCTCAATGCACTCCGCGAAAAAGGCGCCAAAGGGTTGTCTGCTGCCTTCACAAAGGGAGGGGTGAGGCTGTACCCAGCACCACCCGGGGCAGTGTTTTCTGCCCCATCAGGCACTGTGCTCTCAACACGGAAGTGGGAACTATGGGATAGCTGAGGAACAGCTACCCACAGTGCACCGCTCCTGAAATCGATGGTAGCTTTGGACCATGGACGCAAACAATCGATTTCGGGATCCCACTGTGGACGCGCTAAACCGATTTTATTAGATCTGTTTTGTAATATCGGTTTAAGCTAATTCGAAATAATCGTGCAGTGTAGACGTACCCTTGGTCTCTGCAGCATTTGGTGCTTACATGGCAGTTCACATGATTGTTGGTGGTAGAAAGGATATGGAAGAGGCCTTGGCTTATAAATCTGTTCATGATGCTTCCTCTTTGGGTAGGAGTATAAATGCCCAAGGTGTGGAGAGCTGTCCTGGAATCTTAATGACCGCAAAAGTTAGCTTGTTTTCTTGTTAAAGAGATTGGTTTCACCGAAGTGCAAATCCTCAGTGGTGTTCTGAACCTTCCTGGGAAACCAAAGAGTGAAGCAGTGACTCTCGATACATTACCGTTGCAGTCAGTCACTACAGATCAGCGCGCAGTGAGGTTTTATCCGCAAGTCTACCTTCCTCAAAAAGAGCTGGGAATTTAATTCCCCCAGCAGGACAGTACCCATTTTTGAACTTCAAATAGTTTATAAAATCATATTTTGCTTACATAGGCTGGTAGTTAAAGATTCTAAACTGGAAGCTGGTGAAAACCTTCTTCCCCAGTTCAAGGAATTTAGTTCCCTTGTCTGCATGGGTGGTATTAGGAAGTTGCTGCCTGGATCCTTCTGTAGCTGCCTGTACTACTAGTGATTGGGGGAGGGCAGGATGGGTGAAAAAGAATTCTGCCCCTTTTGCAGGTACAACTGGATCGAGCCAGTGTGACAAATGTCTGTTGGTGGAGTCCTCAGGAAACAGGTAAGAAAACTGCAGGAGGAGCTGGATCATCTGCGTAGCGTCGGGGAATGCAAGGACTTTATCAACTGGACACAGGATGCCAACCAACTATAGATCTGCTCAGGGTCTAACCTCCCCAAATGGGTGTCCACATGCTGCCATTGAAAGAAGATTAAGGTAGAACTTTATCACAGTTCATAATTTATAAATACCTACATGGGGAACAAAAAAAATTGATAGTGGACTCTTTAATTGCACAAATAAAAAATTTAAACACAATCCAAAGGCTAGATATTGAAGTGAGGCAAATTCAGAATGGAAGTAAGTAATGCCCAAATTTTTAACAATGACTAATTTACTATTGAAATAACTTACTGAGGGTTGTGGTGGATTCTCTATTACTGGCAATTTTTAATTCAAAATTGGATGTTTTTCTAAAATACATGCTCTAGTTCGAACAGAAACTAACTCAGGGAACTTCAGTGGCCTGCATTATGCAGGTAGTCAGACTAGATGACAGTGGTCCCTTCTGGGCATATAAATGTATGAACTACTCTGAAAAGTGTGCAACCCTTTGCAAGATTGATTCCTAAAATAGGAATAGTATGAGAATGACACTTAAACTAATATTTTAGCAAAACTTACTTCCCACTTTTCAGATGCAGCATCTCCACGTTTGCCCGTTTTAATAAGATATAAACTTCCTGTTCCATCTGAAATGGTAACCCAGGTAGAAGATGAAAAGTGTATTGATGCACAAAGGCGATTATCACAAGCTGTCAAGTCTGAAGGTAGCCTGAATACTTCTCTGGGCTTTCGAAGGGCAGTGTCCTATAAGTAAAAAGCAATGAGATGTTGGAAGAATTAGCTATGAATAAATCACTTCGTGCACAGTTGTTTTATTACACCCAATTTTAGATTAAGAAACCTGTTTACCAGCTTCTCTGCTAATAACCACTGCTAAATCAGACAAAATATACCCACATTTCAAATTTAACTGCACGGTACAGAACAAGCTAATTCTATTATATAGCTAGCTCTTACATCTGTCACCACCAACATGCTAAATATTTTATATTAAGAAATTATCTTTCATCTTAGAGCACTTTACAAACTGAAATAGACATAGTACAAAACACAGGAATACTGCATCTACTATTGAGATGAAGCCACTTCCATGTTTCATTTGTCAGCTACATTAGACTTTTTAGCACTGAACTGACCACAACCATATTTAACTAAAGCTGCAAAAACATTTTAGTTAGAATATAATAATCCAAGTTGGAATTTAAGCAGGAGTGCGTGAAAGTTAACATCTCTATTGTCATAAGAAGTGCTAGGGGATAGAATCAGAGAAATATAAAAAGTCATCAAGTCCAGTTCTCTGTGTTGATACTTTATGATCAAGAAGGGATCAGACTTCAAATGAGTCTCAAAATCTCCTTTATACGCAGATCTAATAAATAGAGTGGACATAGCTGTTCCAAATATTATACAGTACTATCAAGCTTGCCTGCTCAAAGCAACAGTGAATTGTGGGTACTCTACTTCATCCAGACACTATGTCTTTATTGAAAGAAAAAAATTGGTACTGTAAATACTGAAAGGTTACTCTGGATTAATAAATAAATAATAATAATAATAATAATTTAAAAAAAATCACATCTTCCAGAAGCTTACACACATCCTCTGGCAAACGCTCATATTCTTCAAGGCCAGAAGAGACCGGATGGGCTTGAGATAGAACAAGTTATTTTACTTTATTAATGAATCAACTATTATAAACAATCCAGATTTTAACCCAAATCAAGAATCTGAGAGTTTCAAAGATTGAGAACACCATGGGAAAGCCAGTTGCTTAGATGGTCAAAAAAAATTTTAAATTTGATTTAGAAATTAAAACCAACTTTAACTGGCCTATTAAGAAATGCATTCTGTTTCTCAACTTTCTCGAAAAGTTGTTTTATACAGAAAGCTAAACTTTAATAGAAATGATAGCTAGCAAACAGTAACTGATATCAGTTTTTTCATACATGACATGGGGGGGGAAGATCTGGATAGGACTGTGCATGAATTTTGATATAGTTTTTAATGTCAAGCTGACCAGCCTATGGATACCCAGGTCATCCCATTTACTCTTTTTAAACACTGGCACTATAATACCTTTCTTCTAGTCCTCTGGAATTTTTCCAGTGTTTCAAGACTTAATGAAAAAAAACCATCAACACTTCAGAGTTTCTTGGCCAGCTCTTTTTAAACTCTCAGATACAAGTTGTCTAGACCTAATGTTTTAAAAATATCTAATGTTAGTAGCTGCTATTCTATATCTTCCTCGGTTAATATTGGAAAGAAAAGTATATCATATGACATGACTACATCTGGCTTTTTTCCCCAAATACAGAATGGGCATCTCTACTGATCACTTCTGCCTCTTCTATATTATTAACAATTCTACCATTTCAAATGAATAATGAACCAGTGTCATTCTTCGGATTCCTTTCCGTTTTCACATTTAAACTTAGTGTCCTTAACTCTGCTGGCCATTGTTTTCTTCTTTAGCCTTTTTGCTTTATCAAATTTCTACAATTTCTAGCTTCTAACTTGTATTAGTTTTTATCAACATCACTTTATTCCATTTGTTAAAGAGAGAGGGAGAGAAATGCTTTCACTTCTCCTCTAAGACAGTTTTTTTTTTTCCACCAGTATAGTTGTCTGTCAATTTTAGAACTGTGGATTTTTGGGCAGTTATTAAAAACTTTAATCATTCCCATTATTCACATTTCTTTGTTCGAATTCTCTCTTCCAGCTAATCTGGCGCAACTGTTGTCCACTTTCTGAAACTGGTCTTTTTAAGACACCTTGTATACATATTACTGATTTACACTTTATTCTGTTTGTGCTCAACAAATGTAAGTAATGATAACTTGCACCTAAGCAACCACAGATTTTTAGTTCCCTGGTCAGGTTCTCTTTATCAGGATGAAATCTAATACAGAATTTGTCCATGTTGGATGCAACAATTTTTGAGTTCAGAAACTGCCATCGATCATTTCAGAAATTCCATCAGTGTAACCTGTTTGGATGTTCCTGTTAAACTGTATTACATAGCTTAAGATTTGAAATTTAATGGTGAAAACTCTATTCTGCATCCAGTGATCAATGTGTTTGTTTTTCCCTTTATGATTTTTCAGCTACAGAATAATTTAAAAACACCAAACCCCACACTCAGTGCTCTATATTGTGGCAAATTGCTGGTACTGATCTGCTGGGTCTCGCGCTCTCTCTTCTCTGGGGTAGGTTCAGGGCGCTATTGCTTGCCTCTGAACTGGTTCTTAATTACTCCACTAGCGTCCTTGGAGGAGGGGAGTGGAGAGGGAGGTACCTGGGCCCGCCCTCTACTCCAGGTCCCAACCCAGGGGCCCTGGGGTTGTGGTGAACCACTTGACTAGCGGTTTCTTCCCCTGGGTTACTTCCCTCTCATACCCGTCAGCTTGTGAAGGGCTTCTCGCCTCTCTTCTATACAAGCCTGGTGCCCCTTACCTAGGGTTTCTTCTGGACTTCACAATCCACCGCAGCACTCCTCCAAACGTTCTATTTCTCTCTTATCAAACTCTTCTCTTCTCCAACTTCTGCAACCTGCACACTGCTCCAACCAAACCTTCCTCCTTCAACTCCCACCCTGTCTGACTGAAGCAGGGGGTTTTTATCACATGACTGAAATCAGGTGCTCTAATTGGAGTCAGGTGCTCTAGTTAATCTAAAGCAAACTTTCCTCCCTTGGCAGGGAATAAGGCCCCCTGATAACACTCTCATGCTGCCCTCTGGCCCTGCTGTATCACAATATCAATTCCATCAAAAAGGAGCCAGAAATGTGCCTAAATGTTATTCTGTCTTTACTAAGTGTGATGCTGTATGATTGAAACATGACCATGTATACCATTGATATTGTCACAGTTAGACAATTGCAACAAATTTTGTGCAAAGTATATCATGCAAGGTGTCAACGGAAAGTTATGAATTGCTAAATAAGATTATCTTGTTTAAATTTATAGAAGTTACGAATATTGGCTACAGATCTTGGCTACAGATCTGTATTTCAAATGTGTGCGTTCCTGGGGTAACACCCAAGGTAGTTTACACCTAGTCTAGTGAATGGCCTACTCAAGCTTGATGACCCATTAAAGACCCTTAACTCTCACAATGGGCCATAGAAGAGACTCATTTCACCCAGATGTCTCTTACTGGAGATTTCTCAGCCTCCAGTGGCTACCGCCTTGTGAGTCATCAAGACATGTAAAGATATATGATATGCTCATGTGACCCTGGACTCCATCTTGTGCCAGTAACTTTCCACAAACTGCGCTGTGAGCTTTGTTTGAAATGGAAAATTTTCAGACAAATGGCAGAGGGTCTAAAAGACCCCTGGAATTACTCCATTTTCTCTCTTTCCTGCCCTGATTCTCTGGACTGTGGATTTACGACTAAAAGGAGCATGCTGAACTATGAACTGAGGATGTTCTATTCTTTTGAAGTTAGAAGAGAGAACTTACAAGCCAGCAGTCTATAACATCACTGCTACAAACCTGATAAGAACATTGTAATTACTGCATGTTTATGATCTATTAACCATTTTAACTCTCCTCTTTTCTTTTATTAATAAACCTTTAGATTTTAGTTACTAAATGATTGGCAGCCGTGTGATTATTGGTTAAGCTATTAAGTCACATTAACCTGGCTATGTGACTGATCTCTTCAGATTAGAAGGACCCTATACATGACTAAACTGGTTTTCAATAACCACTCCTCCTTCATTGCCTCTGTTTTTGCCTACACTGGTCTACCTGTCTAGGCACAGAATACCACTGCCTCATTTGAAACTGAGGTCAAAATTTTGCTCTTTTGGTGGCTGGTGTATACAGGAATTTCAACACTGCCTTGGAATATTTTAACATATGTATTGTTCATCAGTTTTCAGGACACTAAAGCACAGCCTTCGAAAGGAAGATCTTCAGTATCACTTGTACTTCCACAAAAATCCCCAATTGATGCCACAAGCAGTTCATGGGTACTGCCATCACTGTTACTCTAGGCAGTTGAGTCTACAGGATCCAGGGAAGTCTGCAGAGCAAACTTTACAACTCGTCAACCCTTCAACAGGAGGAATTGGAACTCGCCTCTGAAGTCTTCAGGCAGTTTACTGATGAACCTGTACACAGCATCCAAGTTATAATGGCTCAAAGGGCCTGATGGTGAGTTATGCAGAGCTATAAACCTTTAGATTAATAAACCTTTCTACCAAAAATCCTTTCCATCCTTTTCTTTACAGTGTAGCCTTTGCTCTATCTTGACAAAGTCTTTCATTTTCTGCTAACAAAACAAGTGTGAGGATCACTTATGGACATCAGTGTGACACACCTGGAGCAGGGCTTGAAGTTGGAAGGCCTTGTTACAAGGCCTTGTTACAAGCTTCCCAAGTAGACGGCACAGCCTGGAGCCCACAAACTATTGGGGAAGAGGGAGTGGGGAGAAGAAAGGGGAAAAAAATGAAAGAGGATCCAAAGGGACCCCAAAACAAGTGCAGTTAACTAGAACCAGACAGACAACTAACCATGAAGGCACTTTCACAGCAGGAATCAAGCATCCATGCCTATAAGAAGGAACTGAAGGATGGACAGGGCAGCACTGCCGTTTATACCCTCAGCTTGGAGCACAAGGGACATAAGGTCGCAGGTATGGCTGCCCCGACTGGTACGGAAAATTCTCCCACAGCAGTGCACAAGGCGCGCACGCGCGCACACACACACGGACATTACAAGCACTCAGACAAAAGTTTTGTGTTATAATAAAAAAGTACACTGGGATTTTACATCTTGATATGTAATACGCTACATTTTATCTGATGCATCCTCTTTTTCAAATACAATGGATTTCTTATATATACAATTATTAACAGGAAAACAACCATCGATTTTCACGAACAGGTGTCTATTTTATGCACAGAAAGCTGACCACCAATATCTTAAAGTTACATATAAAGCTTTGCAACTGCAGTAGTATAGAAAAATTGCTCGTAACCCATTTGAAAGATGAAATATATAATATATGTTGCCTTTATTTTTTTTTTTAATTATATTATGCCTATACCCGAGCACCAAGAAACCATGGTGATGGCTGCTACATAGCAATTAGACAAAATAGATAGGATTGGTGAGGGCATTCTAAATTATTCAATTGTACGGCCAGCCTTTCTTTCAAATGCAGTTTGATCTGCATATCAACTAACTAATATAAAATATCGAAGCAGCTCTCTTAGAAGGTGGCAAGGATCAGAAGGTGTTCTTCCCTTAAAAATCAATTCCATCATTGTATCAGCTTCTAGTTACCTAAAATCTGAAGTTCTGTTTTTCATAACCAAGATCTCCAAGGTAACCATGCCTGAATGGTTAGCATTTACTATGGATAAAGCATCAAACACACTGAATACATTCCTGACTTGCTTCCTGAATCAGTTTGCAGTTAGATCAGTATGTCACTCTAACCTTTCCGCTATGAGTGCTATTAATATACAAAAAAGGTAGAGATACACTAAAGTAGCACATCCAAGCACAATTATTAGAAACAGAAACAACTTCTTTGGGGTACTGCCAGTTTCACAGAAGTAGAAGTCTTATAAGCCAATCATGAAATCTCCACAGCAGAAGTACTGAATTTTTCTCTTATCTCTCGATGTATGATTCAATAACTTGTTTACACGGACATACATCTTTTCAACCACCTCTATCCTTGCTAAATTACAAAACTGTCCCACATTCCTCCCATTCAGCCCAAATATTAAATCGGCAATTATTTTTTCTTTGGATTTGTCCACTGGTGTATCATTTTAAAGATCGCTGGGCAGGCCCTGTAACAATTTTAAGATGTTCTTCTGTAAGGCTACAAATATGGCAAGTCGCTATTTTAAATATTTTTCATCCACCAGCGTATCACTATTAACACTTTAGAAAAGGCCCAATGATGCATCAGTAGTGACATGTGCTACCACAGGGGGGCAAGGAGGAAAGGGGCTTCAGTAGAAGCATCTTTTATTCCTAGGAGAAAAAGTCAGGGAATGCTCAAAGAGATAACCTTGCGCAGTACCCCATAACCAGTCTGTCATGCATAGACCCAGTTTCTGGATGCCACATGCTTCCAAGGCTAACTTGGTCTGGGTAGCCTTTTTTGGTCATTCCTCCTAGCTCTGCGACTCTCTCTGGGAGGGCACACTCTTAGGGTCAGACCTGTGGTTTCACATCTTTACTGGGATGTAGGGAGCCACTGCTGAGCAGCCTTAGACCTTGAAATCAATGTCTGAGACCTCCAAGCACCTCAGTTGCTTACATGCTCTCTCATAGCTCCACCTTGGCTGTCAGGATACTGGGCTTCTAGTTTAGGGAAGGACAGGGATTTCAGGGATGACATAGCAGGAAAGGAGCAAGGAGCAAAGGCTAAGCAAAGGAATTTCTTAACCACAGTGACTTCGTTAAAGCACTTGAGTGTCACTGATCTTTGAAAACATTATAAGTCCTCAAACACACACACCGAGTCTCAGCTCACTCTTTGAGATTCTGTGTCAGGGTGCGCAGAATCTGCCTGTCCTCTCTCCAGTAAGTCCTGCTTACACATGGTCAATCCCCCTGCACAGGCAGAATCCCCCTCTTAAGCAGACCTCTGTCTTCCCTGTGCTTCTGGGACACAGGTGGCCAACTAGTGGCTCCAGAGCTGCATGCAGCTCTTCAGAAGTTAACATGTGTCTCCTGGCACATGCGCAAACCCCGGGGCTAGAGCTATAGGCATCAATTTTCCAATGTGCTGGGGAGTGCTCAACCCCCAGCTCTGCCCAGGCCCTGCCTCCACTCCACTCCTTCCCCTGAGTGCACTGCATTCTCACTCCTCCCTCTCCCCCACCGCCTCCATGCTCAGTGCCCACCAGCAGCCCTAACAGCCCCCTTCTCTGCCACAATGCCTCCTGCCCTCCAGAGGCCCCACTGATCAGCGCTTTCCCCTCCCCTTCCCCATGCCTCCCACCCGCTGTGATCAGTTGTTTTGTGGCATGCAGGAGACTGCAGGGAGAGAGGGGAAGAGCAAGGATGCGGCGCTCCGGGGAGAAGACAGAACGGGGGGGAGGGTAAGGGTAGGGGAGGGGCAGGAAGAGGCAAGGTGGGGCTGGAGACTTACAGGAAGGAGTGGAGTGGGGGCAGGGCCGGGGCAGAGCTGGGGGTTGAGCAGCCCCCCCGCCCCCCCACTTTGGAAAGTGGGCGCCTGTCTCCTTGAATCTTTGCACAAGCACAGGGTGAGTAGCTTCCATAGTCGTTATGGCACATGACGCCTGTGACAGTAAACGACTGCTCGCGGTGAGCACATTACTCAGTTTGGACTTGGAAATGGGAGTGTAAACATTGTGTGCGCTGCTATGCAAATTTTTAATCAAAATTTCTCTTACACTATCTAACGATGGAAGGAAAGTGAAAATGGAAAAAATACACAAATGAAAATCGAGGCTTCCAACAGGACTGGGAGAATAAGTACTTTTTCGTTGAATATAATGGTAAAGCCATGTGTCGTCTTTGCCAGACATGTAGCTCTTAATTCAAATCTTCGAACTTGTAGCACCATTTCACTTCGAGCCATGCACATATGGATCACGAATTCCTCCAAGGTTCTGAACACCACACTGTAAAACTGAAAACTATGTAGAAGCCCAGTTCTTCATCAGATTTGCCAACAATCGCAGGATGTAATGTTAGCCTCCTATTATATGGCCTGGCACATAGTCCATGCGAAAAAGCCCTACTCTGAAGGTGAGTTTTTAACAAACGTGCCTCACTGATGTGATTTCAATCCTGTCACCAGAGAACAAGAATTTACAGAAGAAAATTTCTGGCCTGCAGCTTTCACATCACACAACAGAACGCCGAATCTGTGACCTGGAATGTGACATCAAATCGCAACTGCACTCATGACTTCAGCAGTGTGAGTATTTGAGCATCGCTTTGGATCAGTCATGCACTGTACAGGATACACCTCAGTTATCAGTATTTGTCCATGCTGTGTCTGATGACGATATCGAGGAGCTCTTCCCTTCACAATATAATGTCACTAAAGGACAGAACTTTAGACAAGATCTAAAGGAGGCATTAATGTTTGTAGTTGCAGAAAACAAATTTTCCTTTACAGAAGCTCACTGCCATTGCAATGGACAGGGCTCCATCCATGTGAGGATCTGTGAATTGATTAGTAGGGCTTTGTAAATCTGACGAGACCTTTCCTGAATTTTGGACATTTCACTGTATTTTTCACCAGGAGCAAATGATATCTAAAAATTTCAAATTTGATCACATCATGAAACCTCTCTTGCACATTGTCAATTTCATTCACTCAGATGCACTCAATCACAGCCAGTTTCAAAATCTAATCGAAGAACTGGATGAAGACGACTCCCCTGCCAATTTGCCATTTCACTGCAGAATTCAATGGGTCTTGAGAGGTAAAAAAGTTATTTCCCATTTTTTTCAAGCTCCTGGAACCAGTAAAACTGTTTATGGAGTAGCAGCACAGAATACACCCCGAGTTTACAGATCCTGGTGGGTTCTAGATTTGGCATTTCTTGCCGAAATGCTGCTGCATTTGAATAAACTAAACATGGACTTAAGGAAAATTCCAATTGCTGTCTGATCTAGTACAAAGTGTATTTGTGCTCACGAACAAACTGCAGTTGTTTCGCAGACAAATGTTTGAAGGAGAGCTGACACAGCTTCCCTCAATACCACAACTTCAAGCGATCGAAAGAAGGTGCAGCAAAACCCCTAACAGAGTACAACTAGATATGCAAGTGTGATTAAAGAGCTTAAGGACAGTTTTGGAAAGTTAAGGAAAGATTCCAAGATTTGCAGCAGAAAAGAAATCAAGTCAGATTTCTGATTGACCCTTTCAGTGCTGAAGCCGAATGTTTGAAGCTTCCTTTAGTCACTGAAAAAGCAACATCTGTGACGGGGCAAGGTCAGATGGCTATAGGAAAGTAGTGAGAAACAGGTATATTAGCTCCAGGTTAAACAAATCCCTGTTACCATGGTAACCAAATGGCAGCTGCTCTGGATTAATAAAGACACCTGAGGCCAATCAAGAGCCTTCTAGAAAGCAGCTACCCCTCTGATACCTTCTAGAAAGCAGTGGAGACAGCTAGGTAGATCAGAACACCTGAAGCCAATCAAGGGCTGGCTGGAATTAGTTAAAAGCCTCCCAGTTAGTGGTGTGTGTCAGGAGTGGTAGGAGGAAGCTGTGCTGCTGGGGAAACTAGGCAGTACAAACACTATCAGGAAGGAGGTCCTGAGGTAAGGGTGAAGTAGACCTCGAGGAAGTGGGGGGGGGGGTTGTGCTACTATGGGGAAGTGGCCCAGAGAATTTTATACCTTCCGTTTCAAGATGTCTGCTATCAATAGCTGTTACTACTAGGGGCCCTGGGCTGGAGCCTGGAGTAGAGGGTGGGCCCAGGCATCCCTCCTCTGCCTCTACTCTCTCTGATTAATCACAGAGACTGTGAGACAACAGAGACTGTGTGAGGGAGGTTTGCTTCTTCCCAGCTCCCTTGCTGGCTTATGATTAAAATGGCTCAGTAGCCTGTGACTCTTGCCTCTAGAGAGAGAAGGGTTATGTGGAAGGGCACAATGAGGCTAGCATAATCCACCTGGAAGTGTGCGACCCACTGAGACAAGGCTGAAGCTTTGTCACACATCCCAAATGGAAGTAACAGAATTTTTGTTAAGATGACAAATTGAAATCTGTTCATGTGATAGGGCACACTTGCCACACACTGTTACTGCGAAGATTAACGCCACTTTCTGGGCCAACAAGGCCATGCTCCTGCAGCTCTGCTGGGCATGCTCCAGCTAGAGACTAGATATAAAAGGAAGCAGCTCAGCTCATTAAGGGCTGGCTGTCAGAGGGGAAAAACCTTGAAGAGCTGTTCCAGTCCTTACCTGCAGGAGCCAAAGATCCTGAAAGTCAGACTGGAAGTCTGTGGCCAGCAGAGTCCTAGGAAATCATCCACACTGAGGAGCCCAGAGACTCCGAAACACCATGGACTGTGGCTTCAGGAAACATGGTAGGAAATGACCCAGGGAGGGTGAATGAGTGGTATCTCCCACCCGAGTAAGGTCAGTGTGTTTCGGTGGGAGTCCCCGCTGACCCAGTGGCAGACCACTCTGCCACTGTTAGGGCTCTGGGTTGGGGCCCAGTGGAGTCGGGTGGACCTGAGCCTTCCTACCCAGGCCACCACCCCCACCGACTGGCAGTCCCCCCAGCTACTAGTCACAAGGCCACACTGCCCTGTGTCCTGGGGTCGTGATATTGACTCTGGCCACCAGGCCACACTGACCTGAATGCAAGGGGTGCTGTAACTGATCCTAGCCATTATACGTACATAATCATTACATATTACTGTGACTCTTTGGCAATGTACGTTGGTAAATTCTGGCTCCTTCTCAGGCTCAGGTTGGGCACCTCAGTTCTAGGAAGTTATAGATCCACTCACTTGCCCCTTTCCCCTCAAGGGTCTCTGGTAGAAAACCCATTGTTTCATGGGGGTAGGCCAGTAGTCAAAACACACTCAAAATCACTGGCCCCAGACTGTGGTCTTTGATTTCTCTTAATGATAGTCCTCCTTAGGGGAGGCTCTGTTTGGAATGCAGTAAAATAGGTTGTCTGTGGGTATGTCCAGGCTTGTGCAGTCAATGCCAATAGTTCCACACAGAACAAGTGTGTGAGAAATTATAAACTCTGACATATCCCACTCTGTTGCACTCTGTTTCAGGGGAAGAATGATCTTGTTGCTCCAGTAGCAACTTCTGATAGCTGCTAGGTTCTGAAGGGCTCTACAGTAGTGTTTGCAACAATAGACTCATGTTTACATTGGCAACTCACCCACACTCTTCAGCCCCTAGCCCTGGATTTCATGTCATTCCTGTTGACATCAGCCTTTGCATGTTGAATATAGGACAAGATGCAGATTGCACTGACTACAGCTGAGAAACATTCCTGTCAATAGTCACAAAATTGCATTGAAAACATCCTAATATCAGTTAACTCTATCCAAGTAGATCTAATTTTGCCGTGGTCTTTTGTAAATAAATGTTTGGACTGCTAGAATACAATGGCACAAAAAATGTGGCCCTGGAAAAAGGACAATGTGGCATAGTCAACTGTTAAATGAGAAATACTGTGACAACATTGTTTGCCAGTGAAAGATACACAGTTAGACAGTACTTGCCCCCCCAAAGCATACAGTCTTAAAGATGTCCAGATCATTAGGAGTCCTTGCAATATATAAGATCATCAGCTCTATGGTACTGATAACAAGCATGGTACTCCTTAACAAGAATATACTCTACCTTCATTGCCTGTTCCTGGAAGAACAGGCAATGAAGGTAGAGTATATTCTCGTTAAGGAGTACTATGCTTATGTTTGGAAAGAAAAGGCAGTAAGGTGTATGTGTTGGTGGAGGGGGGGCTGTGGGAGAAGAGCAATCAGAGATTAACAGTACTATTAACAAGACACCAATTCTGATTAGGGAACATGTGAGCCAAGACTTCCACTTTTTTATTGTTACCTTATGCTCTCAACTCTACCCCCCACTTCTCTCTGAGCCCAATGACTATTTCATATCAGATAACTGGATTGTAAATCCTCTCAGGCAGACAGTCTTCATTTCTTGTTAGTACAGTGCCTAGCACAACAGGACCCTGATCTTTAAATATTTTAATTTTGTATAAATTTAATAAATAGGGGCTACCATAATAAAAATGAACAGATATCAGTGTGGTGCAGAAAGTGAGGGCAGCAAGCCCCCAGGAAAGGAGGAGAAAAAAGTTGTAGGACAAATGGAGTGGGGTGAGCTATCAGACGAAAAGTGGTGCTGCACTTCAAGTCAGACTCTTCAGTCCTCATCCCAGTGTGGCGTGGAAGCCCACATCTCAGTTTAAATTTTAATCTAGCATCCCTACACTAGAACAGTATGGAAGACCTTAACAGGGTGCAAAGAAGTTGGGACAGACTTGCAAGGAGAACAGATGAGATCACTTCACAAAAATGGAGGGTGGGTCTCTGGGAAGTGATTGGAGGGGTTATTTGGAAGCAAAAGAGCTGTAAAGAGCTCATCTCAATTGACTGGACTCTTACAGTTAGCATGGCTACTCCCACCTTTTCATGTTCTCTGTATGTATAAATATTTTTGTGTGTTCCAGTCTATGTATCTGAAGAAGTGAGCTGTAGCCTACGAAAGCTCATGCTGAAATAAATGTTAGTTTCTAAGGTGCCACAAGTACTCCTGTTTTTTTAAAAGAAAAAACAGCGACAGTAGGAGAGAGCAAGAAGGAACCTTTCATTAGTCTCAGCTCACATACAGTTCCACAAGCTTCAAGGACAAACTTCTCAGATCCATACCTCAGATGTTGCCTCAAATGTTTTCATAGACCTAGCTGGAGATCTGTGACTTTATGCATCTCTATCCAGACTCTATGTTCTTAGAGAGGCATCTTTAAGGGAAGATTTTTTCACTCCATTAGCAGTGATGCTTAAGGCATGGATTATCTGTAGCGTTGGTATGAATGAGCTGAAATACTGGGGCAAGAGAGCTTGAACTGTAGCTACCTCACTCTCATGAGCATTATAAATCTTCATATTAAACTACGCTAACATGTATTTTTCACTCAGCAATGAGGAAAGTTCTCCAGATGAGTCCTAGAAACTGTTTGAAAACAAGCAGCAATTACACAGTTAATACAACAGTAGCACAGCTGATGCCAACTAGTAATAACTAAATACATAGTTGTTAGCGATGGTATGAGACCTATCACAAACAGCAGATTAGACAGAGCTTCATACTACCTTACTAATGTTGTCTCATTAATTTTAATTCAATTATAAAAACAGCTAGTTGGAAAAATGTCACATACAAATGTTTTAATCTGCAGTGCAGCCTCTATATAATCCCATAAAAATGCATATTCAAGTTAGGGCTGGTTGTCAAGTGATTAAAAAAAGAATTGCAATTAATCACACTTAAATAGAATATCATTTATTTTAAATATTTCTGGATGTTTTACATTTTCAAATATTTCAATTACAGCACAGAATACAAAGTGTACAGTGCTCACTATTTTCTATTACAAATATTTGCACTATAAACAAAATTGTATTTTTCAATTCAACTCATACAAGTACTGTAGTACAATCTCTATCATGAAAGCTGAACTTACAAATGTAGAATTATGTACAAAGCCTGCATTCAAAAATAAAAATGTAAAATTTTAGAGCCTACAAGTCCACTCAGTCCTACTTCTTGTACAGCCAATCTCTCAGACAAACAAGGTTGGTTACAATTTGCAGGAGATAATGCTGACTGCTTCTTGTTTACAATGTCACCTGAAAGTGAGAACAGGCGTTCACATGAGACTATTGTAACTAGCATTGCAAGATATTTACGTGCCGGTGCCCTAAAGATTCATATGTCCCTTCATGCTTCAACCACCATTCCAGAGGACATGCTTCCATGCTGATGATGGGCTCTGCTTGATAACAATCCAAAGCAATGCAGACTGACATGTTCATTTTCATCATCTGAGTCAGATACCACCAGCAGAAGGCTGATTTTCATTTTTGATGGTTTGAGTTCTGTAGTTTCTGCATTAGATTGTTGCTCTTTTAAGACTTCTAAAAGCATGCTCCACACCTCGTACCTCTTAGATTTCGGACAGCACTTCAGATTCTTAAACCTTGGGTCAAGTGCTGTAGTTTTTTTCAAAATCTCACACCGGTACTTTTTTGCGTTTTGTCAAATCTGCTGTGATAGTGTTCTTAAAACGAACATGTGCTGGGTCATCATCCGAGACTGCTATAACATGAAATATATGCAGAATCTGGGTAAAACAGAGCAGGAGACATACTGTTCTTCCCCAAGGAGTACAGTCACAAGTTTAATTGACATTTTTTAACAAGCGTCGTCGGCACGGAAGAATTTCCTCTGGAATGGTGGCCGAAGCATGAAGGGGCATACGAATGTTTAGCATATCTGGATTTAAATACCTTGCAATACCGGCTACAAAGTGCACCTGTTCCCACTTTCAGGTATTCTATTGTTATAAGTGCAATTAATTGTGATTAATTTTTGTTAATCGTGTGAGTTAACTGTGATTGACAGCCTTAATTAAAACCAACTCATAGTTGGCAATCACCACTGCTCACAGTACGCGTAAACACATTATACCTTGATTAACACATTAAGAATAACAGCTCTTTCAAATTAATCTTATAAGCAAGACATAACACATAGTAAACACAGAGTTGTATTGGGCTAAAAATCTCACAGGAGAACGTACAAGGAGGATACGAGAATATTTGGCTTGTGTCCGTTTTTGCTTCCTTATGGGTTTACAGAGGGCATCCAGAATCTCTTAACTAAAGGGTGTTTTTAAAAAAAACTAGTAGGGCTTTGTGCTGATTATGAAAAATAGGTGTATTTTTAACTGACTGAAGGTAAAAATCCTAATGAAGACCAGACAGTTTGTAATTTTCAGGAGTTAAACAGATTGAGTTAAAGATTAGGCCAAGTTAAGAGCACACTTTTGTTCTCTTTATAAAGACACAGCCAAGGAATTCAAGTCTTTTACATTTTGAAAGACTAGTGAAGGTAGAACTAGTGAAACGATGACATTAAAAGAATTCAGAGACAAACAATCAAGACAGAAAAGATTTTTATATTTAAAATTCTGCTTTGGAGTATTTGTGTTTTTTAGTTTAATAGCTAAAACTCCAGTGACTGATTAACATTATATAAATGTGAGACTAATGAACTCCCCAAAACACCCAATAGTATGACAGCCCTGATTCAGTAGTCATTAAAAATATAACAGTCTGTGAAGTGACAGACAATTATTGGTGTTTTATCACAGCAGCTTCATTTCAAATGAGGCATTATTCTGGCTACATCTTATACTGCTGATAAAAAAAGGAAAAAAAGACCAAAGAAAAGGAGGAAGTAAAATACACACTAAAACCGAAGAGGAACATGAGAAAAATAAAGATTCTGGAGATCAAACTAACAGCAGGTCTACACTACCACTTATGTTGATATAACTTATGTCACTCAGAGGTATGAAGAAGCCACCCTGTGAGCGATGCAAATTACAGCGACCTAACCGCTGTCCACACAAACACTAAGTTGGAGGGAGATGCTCGACTGCAGACATAGCTTCTGTCTCTCATGGAGGTGCAGTAATTATGGCAATGGGAGAACTCTTTCCTTTCGGCATAGAGCATCTTCAGTAACTGCGCTGATGTAGCACTTCTAGTGTAGACTAGCGCTAAGTAAGCAACACAGAATCAAAGAAATTAATCAAGAATTAAGGAAGAACTGACAAATGTAACATGGAGACAACTAGAAGTAAAAAAACTGAAGGAAAAAAGAGCCAGAACAATACTTGAAGGAGAAACAGGACAGGGACAGAACCTGAGGTAGACTGCTGGTTGAGACACTTCTATTTCAATGTATTTAAAAAGAAGTACACCTCTACCCCGATATAACATGAATTCGGATATAACGTGGTAAAGCAGTGCTCCAAGGGGCTAGGGCTGCACACTCCAGTGGATCAAACCAAGTTTGATATAATGCGGTTTCACCTATAACACGGTAAGATTTTTTGGCTCCCGAGGACAGCGCTATATTGGGGTAGAGGTGTATTGCCAATTGAGTACCTGCATAATTTTATAATGAAAATGGTGGAGCGAACTACATTTCAAAATGAGAAGCCCTTATGTCACCGAAGTATTTTCTGGTGCAACAATGGAAGCTACATCCACTTTCATAAAATCCTGGGGAAATATGGTACCTATAAAAAACAGACAACTTCTCCAGTATTTTACTTGTGTTCAAGGTCAAATTCACCCTTTTTGTATAAAAAGTTTCCACAGGAGATCAAGAAAACAGCGCACTGTTGATAAAGTAGTGTCTTGTTACAGATCCTAAAGTCACAATCACACTATTTAAACAATGTATGTACTTATGGAACCTCATCTTTGCCTATTATGTATTCTGATATATCACACACTAGAAAGAAACAAAATGTTAGCTTTGGGTGTTTCCACTCCTATTAAAAAACCAAACAAACAAACCCACATCACCTACTCCTTGACATGCTTGAAGCAAAAAACACAAAATATACAATATGCAGAGTGGTCTTTAAAATGGGTCAAAACTTTTTTTGTGAAAGCCCACGCTTTGTCTGTCTTTTACACACTGTATTTTTGAAGGTACTTGAAACTCCTCATATCTTGCAGATATTAAAAATTAGGCCTGCATTCACAATATGTTCATGGGTATACAAAACAAATTAGATTTAAGGTAAATACCATTTTAATAAGCAGTAGCAAAATGGACTGGCTGATGAGATGTAAGAACATATTGCTCAATTGCCTTTTGGGCCTACTCGAATTCAGATTAGAAATGACAGTGTATTACACAAAGCTGTCAGGGCAATTAGAAAGCCTGTAACTGAGTAGTTGCAAATTAATTCCCTAACGGTGATATACTGAGTTGCTACATGTGCATCACTGGCCACTTGAACTACGCCACTCATTTAAAAAGCTTGTTGGAGGGCAGAGTGAAAGAGCAAGCAAGAGCAGAAGTAAGTCATTTCAGCTCCCTTATTTTGACTTGATTTTTAAGCTTCCATTGAAACATAAGATTTTCTTTAGGGTGAAGTAGGCTATAATATCTAGCAAGTTGTGCACCGATGACTACGTGAGAGAAAAGTCTTTCCTGACCCCTGTAATACCCTACAACTGAAATAAAAGCGTCAACAATACAGCAGTGACACAGGGCTATGCTCAGGTTATGTCACAGGAGACCATACATCTTTCAACCTCCAATTGAGAGGAGAGGAAATAGTGAGTCTTAACTCTAGGTGTCCAAATAGTCTCATTCAGATTTCAAAACTGTCTGACATCACCAATCTGGTCCTCCAACCAGAACAGGGAAATAAGTACCTGACAGATCTAATGTAAGAAAGAAACAGATTGCAAAAAATCTGGAAAATAATCTTCCCACTCAGAAGTACCTATCTTAAAAGGAGCATTTAACCAAAATGAGCTGCCATAAAGCCTCCTTTTCAAACAAAATTGGAGGCCCAGATTTTAACCCCAAATGTTATTGCTGGAAGGAGAGAGAAAAGAAAATTGAAATTCAGGATTATGTTCCATCAGCCAGATTTCAGCCACTTCCAGTACTGCCAACTCCAAGTGTTCAAATATCATGAGTTAGGATCGTCCCCCTCCCCACAAAACACAAGACTTAAACATGAGCTTTCTAAAAAATAATAAATTTGGGATTTGTCTTGTGGTTTTTGAGCCTTTAGGCTAAACTTTGGTCACACTTTCCAGCTTTTCTCCACATCAGTGGGGACTAGAAACATTTAAAAAAAGCAACAACAACAACCCATAGAACTGTAGGACTGGAAGGGATCTCAAGAGGTCTTCAGTTCAATTTTCTGCACTCATAGCAGGACTAAGTATTATCTAGACCATCCTTGTCTAACCTGCTCTTAAAAATATCCAGCGACAGATTCCACAACCTCCCTAGGCAATTTATTCCAGTGATTACTACCCTGGTAGTTAGGAAGTTTTTGTCCAACCTAAACTGCCCTTGTTGCAATTTAAACTCATTGCTTCTTAGCCTATCCTCTGAGGTTAAAGAAAACAAATTTTTCTCCCTCCTCCTTGTAACAACCTTTCATGTACTTAGAATCATAGAATGTCAGGGTTGGAAGGGACCTCAGGAGGTCATCTACTCCAACCCCCTGCTCAAAGCAGGACCAATCCCCAGACAGATTTTTGCCCCAGATTCCCGAAACGGCCCCCTCAAAGACTGAACTGACAACCCTGGGTTTAGCAGGACAATGCTCAAACCACTGAGCTATCCCTGATAGAAAGAGTTTTCATGTCCCCCCCTCAGTCTTCTTTTCCAGACTAAACAAACCCATTTTTTCTCCAATCTTCCCTTGCAGTTGATGTTTTCTAGACTTTTAATCATTTTTAGAGGGGTAGCCGTGTTAGTCTGGATCTGTAAAAGCAGCAGAGAATCCTGTGGCACCTTATAGACTAACAGACGGTTTGGAGCGTGAGCTTTCGTGGGTGAATACCCACTTCGTCAGGCGCAGGTAGTGGAAATTTCCAAGGGACAGGTATTATATATGCTAGCAAGAAGCTAGAGATAACGAGGTTAGTTCAGCCAGGAGGATGAGGGGCCTGATTTCTAAGCGTTAGAGGTGATGAAACCAAGGGAGGAGGAAACTGGTTCTGTAACTGGCAAGCCTTCACCAGTCCGTTTAGTCCAGAGCTGATGGTTTCGTCAATTTTGCCAGTAATGAAACTGAGTCAGCGTTTCTCTTTGAGTCTGGTCCTGAGTTTTTTTGCTGCAGGATGGCCACCTTAAGGTTCTGCTAATCATAGGTGTGCCAGTGCAGGTTGAAGTGCTCTCTACAGGTTGATATTGCCTTCCTGATATCTGATTTGATGTCCATATTATCCTTTTCCGGTTGTGACTGATCCAGTTTGGCGATGTTACCTGCAGAGGGGATTGCTGGCATATTTTACATTGATTGGACGTGCAGATGACTGACCAGTCACTACAGAAAAGGATTAAATGCGACACAAATCAAAATATACAGGAAATGCATAATACAAAACCTGTAGGAGGCACTTCAAACCTACCCTGGCACAACTTAGCCAGCCTTAGGTGGCCATCCTGCAGCAAAAACTCGGACCAGACTCAAAGAGGGAACCTGTGCGCATTACGTTATCATCTGCCGCAAATTTGACACCATCAGCTCTGGACTAAAACGACTTGTGATGGTATGCCAAGTTACAGAACCAGTTTCCTCACTGGTTTTCACACCTTTATGCTGAACAGGGGCCTCATACTCCTGGATGACTAACCCTGTTATCTCTAGCTTTGCTTAGCTTAACTATACTATACCAAATATTGCCAAACTAACATGTTCCATACCTGCAGAACGATCGAACGGTATATCACCCCGAAAAGCTCACGCTCAAACCGTTCTGTTAGGTCTAAAGCGTGCCACAGGATTTCTGCTGCTTTTTATCATTTTTTTTGTTGTCTTCTTCTGGACTCTTACATTTGTCCACATCTTTCCTGAACATGGTGCACAGATTGGACACAAATACTCAAGGTGAGGCCTAACAGCACAGAGTAGAGCGGAAACGCATTATTTCTCACATCTCTGCTTACAACACTCCGCTAATTCATCCCAGAATGATGCTTGCTTTTTTTGCAAGTGTTACACTGTTGACTCATATTTAGCTCGTGATCCACTATGACCCCAAATCCCTTTCTGAAGTACTCCTTCCTAAGCAGTCATTTCCCATTTTGTATATGTGCAACTGATAGTTCCTTCCTCAGTGGAGTACTTTGCATTTGTCCTTATTGAATTTCATCCTATTTACTTCAGACCCTTTCTCCAGCTTGTCCATATCTTTTTGAATTATAATCTTGTCTTCCAAAGCACTTGCAACCCCTCCCAGCTTGCTATCATCCGCAAACTTTGTAAGTGTACTCTCTATGCCATTATCTCAAACACTGGTGAAGATAGGATATTGAACAGAACCAGACCCAGAACTGACCTCTGCAGGATCTCACTTGATATGCTCTTCCAGCCTGACTGAACGACTGCTAACTACTCTCTAGGAATGTTTTTCCAAGCAGTTATGCACCAACTTTACAGTAACTCCACCTAGGTCAGGGGTGGGCAAACTATAGGTCGTACCTGGCCCATCAGGGCTTTGGATCTGGCCCGCAGGATTGCCACCCCTGTGTTGCCGCAGGGCTAAGGCAGGCTCCCTGCATGCCCTGGCCCCACACTGCTCCCAGAAGCGGCCAGCACCACGTCCCTATGGCCTCTGGAGGAAGACGGGGGGCAAACAGCTTCGCGCGCTGCCTTTGCCTGCAGGCACTGCCCCCCACAGCTCCCATTGGCTGAGAACAGGGAACTGCGGCCAATGGGAGCTTCGGTGGAGGTATCCGCAGGTGAGAGTGGTGTGCGGAGCCCTCTGCCCCTCCCTTCTCCAGGGGCCGCAGGAACGCGGTGCTGTCTACTTGCAGGAGTGGTGTGGGGCCCTGGAGCCTGCTTTAGCCCCGCTGTGCGCCGCTGCCATCCTGAAGCCACTCAAGGTAAGCGGCACCAGGCAGAAGCCTGCACCCTGAACCCCTCCTGAACGCCACACCCCAATGCCCTGCCCTGAGCCCCCTGCTGCACCTCAACCCCCTAGCCTGAGCCTCCTGTTGCACCCCACACCCCTTCCTGCATGCCAGCCCCCTGCCCTGAGCCCCTTCCAGCACTCTGCACCCCTCCCTGTACCCCAACCCTCTGCCCTGAGCCCCTTCCTACACACTGCACCCCCTCCCACACTCCATCCTGCATCCCAACCCCCTGCCCCAGCCTTATGGTCATGACCCTGCATGGCATTTCCCCACCCACATGTGACCCTCAGGCCAAAAAGAGAAAGTTACTCACCTTGCAGTAACTGAGGTTCTTCGAGATGTGTGTCCCTGTGGGTGCTCCACTCTAGGTGACGGTGCGTCCCGGAGCTGTCGATCGGAGATTTTCGGTAGCAGTGCCTGGTTGGGGCACACGCACCCAGATGGTATCTCCCGTCTAGTTGGAATCTTCCTGGGTGCGTGCGCACCCAGATGGTATCTCCTGTCTAGTTGGAATCTTCCTGAGTGCGTGCGCCCCACACCCCCCTCAGTTCCTTCTCTACCGTGGAGCATCATGGTAGATGTGTCTCATGATAGCAGACCACCGTGCCTTGTGGCCCTGTGGTCCTAGATGTGCCCAACCGATCAGGAAGCATCCGTAGTGAGCGCATGAGCGTTGGGATCGTTGTTGGAAGGGAACCCCTGTGCAGAGGTTTTCTGACTTGTCCACCATTGTAGGGAAGTCTTATAACGTGAGGTGAGGAGTTAGCAGCATCCCTAAGTGATGTTCTGCGTGGGTTTGAAACTGGAGTTGAGCAGCCCTGGAGGCATCTCATGTGTAGCCTGGCCGGTGTGAACACGAAGGTGGTAGCTGGCTTGACCAAGAGCTGTAGGCAGTTCTTGCTTGCATCCTGGTACGGATAGAAAGCGTACGTATGAGCCGCGTGATAGCGAGGAATCTGTATGTAATGAGAGCGAGGCCTGCTCTGGGATTGAGTCGAGATGAGCTCCAATGAATTCGATCTGTTGCGTAGGTATCAGGGTAGATTTTGAATGTTTATTTGAGCGCTAGGCTGTGAACACGGAGCTGGTGAGTGCGCGTGCCTTGAAATGTCTCGCCATAGGAGTCGCCCCTGATGAGGCAATCGTCCAGGTAGGGGAAAAGTGACCCCGTGTTGCGGAGATGAGCCACGACCACAGTTAGGGTCTTGGAAAAAACTTCTTGAGCTGTGGAGAGTCCGAAAGGAGAACTCTGTATTGGAAAATGATCTGACCGATTGTGAATTCTAGGAAGCGTCCGGTGAGCTGGATTGTATTGATATATGAAATAATCATCTCGTAGGTCGAGGGCTGTAAACCAGTCCCCTGATCCAGTTGCAGGTATTATTGTGCCCAATGTGACCATCTTGAATCTTGTGTCCTCACAAATTTGTTCAGCGTCGTAGGTCTAGTGATAGCCTCCATCCCCGGTTTTCTTCTGCGCTTAGAAAAGATTGGAGTAGAACCCTGTCCCTTAATGATGTGCTGGCACAGGTCCACTGCCGCCAAGTTCAGTGAGTGTGCCACTTCTGCAGGAAGTAACTGTTTCGTGAGAGGGGTCCCTGAAGAGGGACGGGATGGGGGAAAGGGTAGGAGGTAGATATGAACGGGAGGAATAGCCGGTCTGAAAGTATTTCGAGGACCCAACAGTCCTGTGTAATCCGTTGCCAAGCATGTTGGAAATACTGGAGCGTTGCCAAAAATGGACAAGTAAGTGGTGGGATCAAGGGTGGTCGGTACAGACCCTCGACCAAAGCTTCAAAACTGTTGTTTATGCCTGTGGACGGAAGTGGTGGCCTGATTTTGATTTCGTCTGCGTTTGGAGGTCTAGTACGATTCCTAGTTGCGTCATATGGTCTGGAGTGAGGGCGATAGTACTGATGTGGTGCGTGGTCTCTGGTATGGTTGGTATCGTTGTCTCCTGGGAGGTGGTGGGTGAATGCCCAGGGTGCGCAGTGCTCGCTCTCGAATCTTCATGGTGTGGAGGAGTTCATCAGTTTTCTCCGAAAGAGTTTTCCTTACCAATGGAGTCCTCACTTGGTTTGGAGCTCTTTAGGATGCCTGACGCAGAGAGCCGATGATGATCTGCGCATAACCACAGCATCGCAGTGGTACGGGCTGCTGTGTTAAGGACGCTGTCAGAGCCGTTCTGGAGATCAATTGTCCCTCAGACAGGATGAGCTGAATCTGCTCTTTCTGTCTTCGGGATGTATGAGGAAATTCGAGAAGCTTATTATAATATCAAAATCATAGCTGGCGAAGAGAGCAGAATAGTTAGCATCCTGAATTGATAGAGAGTAAGAGACGGTATAAACCTTGTGCCCAGGACATCAAGGCGTCTAAGGTCCCTTTCTTGTGGAGTTGGATCGATATTGTGACTGTTTAGTTCGCTGTGTCACTGCATCAATGACAAGAGAGTTCGGTGCTGGATGAGAAAAGAGGAAGTCTGCGTCCTTTGCAGGAATGTAGTATTTACGTTCGATCTTTCTTACAGTCGTACTAGAGAAGATGGGGTTGCCAGAGGGTGTCGGCTGGCTCCATGGAGTGCGTCATTTAGTAGCGACGCGATTTTCAGATGGGCGCAGATGGTTGAAGAATTTTGAGGAGTTGTCGCTGACTCTCCTGAACCTCTTCTAAGGGATATCTGTACTGAGTGCAACTCTCCTGAAAGTTCTTGAAATTGTTTCAGTTGTCCACGGGCTGTGGAGTGGAGGGAGGATGTTCATCTGAGACTAATGAGATTAGGGTTAGGTGAGTCGAGGTATATGGTGCATAGCTCCCAGCTCTGGAAGGGGTCAGGTACCCTGGAAGTGGATGGAGCAGAGATTGAGGCACTGAAGGAAGATGATTGGTAGAGAGGATCTGCCACGGGTACCACTGAGGCCAAGGCAGTTAGGGTAGGAGACCAGTATCGCGCACGGGGGCACAACGTAGGGAAACTGAGGGCTGCTGGCTTGACCGTGACCTGAGGTGTAAAGGCTGCCTTGGAACAGAAGCAGGAGGGGAGAACTCTGCCTGCCTGCTGTAGCTCAGGTCACCGTCGTGAAAGGTGGGTCAGGTGGAGAAAAGTGGCAGTGGCAAGAAAGGAGTCCTCTGTGTCTAGGAGTGGAGAGTGAGGCTCAGTGGCACTAGAAGGTCACTTTGTGTGAGGAAGCTGTTGTTCCTGCTCTCTAGGCTGATCTAAGCCTGCTCTCTGTTCTAGCTCTTTACTAGGAGAGAGTGGCAGAGAGTGTCCTGCTGTGTCGAGCCTGGAGGTGCCTGCAGGGGGTCTGTTGTCGGTTGCCGGCAGAGGAGGTGGCTGGGTCCGACCCCTTCATGGTGCCAAGGGCTGATCGCCGCTGTCGGCACCGCAGTTATTTTTGTCTGCTGAGGCAGAGATGGCTGGCGGGACCGCGGCTGCTCTTTAGCACTGAAATTGATCGGTTTGTAAGCTCCACGGGCTGTTCTGCCTGTCGGAGCGAATGCGCTTGCCAGCACCGGCCGTTGCCTGGTGCCAAAGCAGGAACGTGGTGCGCCGGTGCTGTAGCCCCTCTAGGTGCCGAAAGAGTGAGTTGTCCACGCCCGCAGTCGTTTGCGGTGCGGAAGGGGGACCGAATCAACGGGTGCCTTCCCCCGCGCGAGGTCAGGTCCCTGCCTCTAAGCTCCATCAGAGAGGTTGCTGAGGCATTTGAAGAGCGGAGCAGCTGTCTTTCCGCTGTCAGCACAGGTGTAGGATCTCGCCGGAGAACCCTCTACCCTGTTAGCGTCTCGTTGAGAGGCTGCTTAGCCTTTGTCTTGCCTCCGCTCCAGGGAGGGTGAAGCAATACTCCCCACGTTCATGATCCCTGTGGCTTGCTGGAGCGTGCGGGAGCGGGTTCTACCTTTCCCGTCTCGACAGCGGTTGCAGGGATTTCTCCGTCATAATGATCTTGAGGCGCAGATCCCTGTCACTGTCGAGCTCTTGATTAAGGCATCGCGCAGTGAAGCACTTCGCTGGGATGGGGTGTCGCCTAGGCACTTCACACACAGATTGGCCATCTGAGCAGGGCATGGAGTCCTGACAAGAGATGCACTTTTGAAACCTGAAGTCCTGCATTGTGAGTTAGAGATGGCCGAGGAGAGGTCTCAACAGGAGACAAGCCTGAGGTGTTTGTTAGTTATTTAGTTAAAAAAACAAACAATGTAACTATACTAAGGAAGGGAAACAATTGGAAGTAATTAATAATTACTCTAAGTTTTTTTACTGTTTCTTATACAGACCAGGGAGAGAGGTAGCACTTGCCCGATCTGTCTTCAGCCGAGGACGGTTGAGAAGGAACTGAGGGGTGTGGGGCACACGCACTCAGGAAGATTCCAACTAGACGGGAGATACCATCTGGGTGCGTGCGCCCCAACCAGGCACTGCTACCGAAAGTCTCCGATCGACAGCGCCGGGACGCACCGTCACCTAGAGTGGAGCACCCACAGGGACAGCACTCGAAGAAGAAGTTTGGCCACCCCGGTCTAGGTTGAATTTCCCTAGTTTGTTTATGAGAAAGTCAAGATTTTCATGTAATGCCATCTTTAGGAGCTGGGGCCTCAAAAAAAATACAGTAAATATTGCAAGATTCTCAGTAAAATCATGAGACCTGAGAATGCTGCTCTTCTTCCACTCTGGTCCATCTACGATCTGTGTATTTGGGATCAGTCTTGTTGGATAAGGGCTTGTTTACAATGCATTAGTAAACACCAACCGGGGTGTATATTCCAGTGCACACCATCATGTCACACACTAATGGTCCGTGTGGACCCTGCTGGCACACACTAGAAGTTCCTTAGTGAGTGTTGATGTAGTCCCACACAGTTAGTACACGACACGCTGGTGTGCACTACAATTTTCACCCGAGCTTGTGTGCACTAACACACCATGTAAACAAGTGATTAAAAAGATTCCACAGCTTCTCAAATTTTTAGATTGTGTCCTCATCCTCATGTAGTATCCTTGCTATTAATTAGATTAAACCAGATTTCCACTGAGACTGCAACAGTAGTGTCTGCTTGTATTCTGTCAAGTGCCTCCCAAGCCTCCTTTACAGCGCTGCATCTTGCAGCGCTCAGGGGGGTGTTTTTTCACACCCCTGAGCGCGAAAGTTGCAGCGCTGTACAGTGCCAATGTAGCCAAGCCCTTAGTTCCTTCGCACCAAAGATGATGTTCAGTACTCCAAAGAAGGGACAGAAGGTGGGTCAGGGAAACATCTACATTCACATCTCAAAGAACAACGGTTACAGAACAAATAAGTAACTTTTTTCTTCAAACAGTTGCAGATGTGTATTTTTAAGTGAATCCCAAGCATTACAACTTGAAGGTGGATTAAGAGTCTAAACCAGGACTGCAATATTGCTATATCAGAGTTCACATAAGATCTGGAAGTGGCAGTAACAACATAATGTTAAGTGGAAGTATGCACTGAGGGCCAAATAGCTACCTTACAAAATGTCCAGTATAGGAGTGCCTCTGAGGAAGACAACACAAGCAGTTTGAGCCCTCATGGAATGGACTGAGAAACTTTGCAGAGGAGGGGTATTAGCTACTCAATAAACAGTTATAACACTACAGGAAGTAATTCATCTAGAAATAGCCTGTGCTAATACTGTGTGGTTCTTCATGAAATATTTCTTTCCTGTGGTGACCATATGATCTGCCTAAAGGACTTAGTCCTGTCAAGATAAAAGGCTAGCACCCTCCTGACACCTAAGGTATGTAGACTTTTCTCCTCTATACCAGGATCTGGTTTCAGAAAGAATAGTGGGAGATAAGTTGTTCTGTTCAAATAAAAAGCTTTAGTTAAAAACTTAGGGTAAGGATGCAGGGCTGCCTCGTCTTTCAAGAATATTGTATAAGAATGACTTGCCCGCAAAGCTTGTAGCCCAGACACTCTTCTGTCGAACATAATGACCATGGGGAAAGCAAACTTTTGACTTTGGTGAAGCCAAGAGCTCAAACAGCAGATCCATAAGTGCCACGAATACAGTGTTGAGGTCCCTAGGTGATAGTATCTTTCATAGATGGATAGAAGCGTGTGACTCCCTTGAGAAACCTAGGCACCGTAGGACTAGAGAATACCAAGCCCTCTTGTACTGAGAAATGGAGAGCAGAGATTGTAGCAAGGTGCACCCTCTGAGAACTTAATAAAAGGCAAGAGAATTTCAAGCGTAAAAGGTGCGCTTTGTTCTGCTGGTTGTATCCCATGAGAAGTGGGCCAAACGGAGAACTTTTTCCACTTGGCCAGGTAAATACACCATTGTTAATTGCCTTCTGGTGTTGAGTACAATCTCTTGCTCCACAAAAGAACAAGCCCACTGCTCCTGATCTAGCCATTCACAAACCATGCTATGAGGTGGACTCCGCACAAATCTGGATGTAGCATTCGACTGTGTTGCTGCGAGAGTAGCTCTGCAAGGGGGCAGAGAGAGACGAAGTTGAACAGAGACCGAGGAGGTCTGAAAAAACAGTACTGTCTTGGCCAGGCCAATCAGGATGAATCTGATATGGTCTCGCCTCAACTTGTGAACGACCTGTGGGATCTGATGGATTGGGGATAATGTACATTAGAACCTGGATTCAGTCCAACATAAAGGTATTGGGAGGGTCACAGTCCAGGCTCACTCACCAAGAACAAAAGCAGTGACATTTCTTGTTTTCTTCTGTAACAAACAGAAGAACTTTAGAGATGTTCCACATGTGAAAAATGGGCCTCAGCACACAGCTCAAGAGACCACAAGTGGTTGTGAGAGAACCTCCTCCTAAGAAAGTCAGCTAGCCAGTGCTGGAAGCTGGGAACTGTGCAGCTATCAGAGTGATGTCTTCTGTGATGCAAAAAACTCCCCAAAATACATTGCCTCTTGGCAAAGCTTGTTGGAACACACCCTCCCTCACCTCACCTGTTGAGATAATACACTGCCACAGTATTGTTAGTCAGAATTTGGAGTGCTAAACCTGATACAAGGGAGGATCTCTCAATGAGCTCTATGATTATTCCAGAATTGGACGACACTAATATGTAAATTAGATTCTCATTCTGACCAGAACCTTGCATTTGCAACTTCAAGTGAGCATCACAGCCCAACCTATTAGAGAGGAATCTGACACCGAGTGGGAAAAGGGCACACCAGCACTTACATTGTCCTGACTCATCCACCATTCTGTAAAACTTTGAACAGCTGAGTGGCAGACAGACTAATTTGTACAAATAGTGCTTGCTTGGACAATAGACTGACTTCAGCCAAGTCTGAAGAGAGCACAAAGGCATAAGATGCCATGTGGCCTAACAATCTCAGGCAAGACTGAGATGTGGTAGATTGGAGAAACCTAAAGGACATAAGTTTTGAAACATCTAAAAATCTTTGTTGGCAAAAAAGAAGAGGTCAATGTCATAAAACCTAACAAATAAATCAAAGAAATCAAGTTTCTGAGTAGGGAATGATTGTTGACTTCTATCTTTTCAGGATGAGATCCAGTAGATTAGTTTCTTCAGTGATGTACTCAACATGGTAACAAACCTGATTTTTGAAGAACATTCAGATCAGGGAGTTATTGAGGTAAGGGAAGACGCACGGAGACAATGACAAGCCAACAACACCATGTACTGACAGCAGCGACACCCTATGACAAACTGGAGGAACTTTCTGTGGCTGTACAGCACTATATGAAAAGAGTTATCCTAAAGATGGACAGCAAATCAGTCACTGCAATCTAAGGAAAGAAGGATCAGTGTTAGGGTAAGCCATGTGGAATCTCACTTGTTGATGGACCTGTTGAGAACATGAAGATCCAAAACAGGTCTCAGTCCCCCACTGGGCTTCACGATCAGGAAACAAAGGAAATAGTTTCCTCTATAAGCTCCCAGGACAGGGAGAGCCCAAGCCTCTTGAAATGAGACTCAAGACGGGTCCCTGAGAAGGGACAGCATAGGGAGGAGGGATGGAAAGGAATTATAGCAAATATCCCAGACCCACTTATCCAAAATTATTGCCTTCCATGCACTGAGAAAGTGAGATCATTTGTCCACGAACTGAGGGGGAAGATAGATCGCTGCTGGCTGCCCCGCTGTCCTTGAAGAGAATTCAGAAGAGTTGTTTCCCTACAGCAGGTAAGCATGATTGGGGTGAGCTGGAATTAGATGCCCTCCTTTTCTGGGGCCTCTGTCTCCTCCTAGAAGTGTCATATTGTCTAGGAAGATAGAACTGATGTCTGAGGTATTGTTACAGCGGAGGCTTATACAAGCATTTCTGAGTGGCTTGGGGATAGATTCCCAAAGCGTCACCTGAGAGTCTTTAAAGGAGTGCAGTACTCCCTCTGATTTGTCCAAAAATAAAGAAACTGTCCACCAAAAGACAGATACTCAGTGGACTGCTGAATATCAGCTGCTATCCTGCAATTAAATAACTAGGATGCTCTCCTCATTATGACTGCAGAGGTGATAGCCCTGGCATAAGCATCAGCATCTGTAAGAGGCTGACTGGAGCAAGTTTTTCTCTACCTGGTCCTCCATCAAGGCAGCTCTGAACTCCTCTTTGGAGTCACCTGGCCATTTGTCTGTGAGCTCCCAGAGCTGCAGCCATTCTCCTGTGCAATTCTGGGTGGGATCTGAAATCCTCTGGGACTGGAAAAGCTGAAACTTGGGACACAGCATCATTCAGAGGAGACAAGAACAAGATCACTTGAACCAAAGGTGCTTTTTGGGGCACCTTTGGCAAAGGGTTCTCCAAAAGAGATAGCTCAGGTTGTTCTGTGCTTGTGGCATAGGTTGCTCTGAGGTTTGGGCCAGCTGTGAGTAGAGGGAATCTTACATCCAGTTGGTATGGGCAGCTGCGGGAACACAGAAGCACCTCAGAAGTCCCAGAGCAGACACTGATATGCAACATGGCATTGGAGACCAGTACATAGTGAGTCAGAACGGTCTGTCCTTACTACAAAAACAGTTCCACGTTCAGTACTCGTATTTAGCCTAGGTTTTGCACCAGGTGTTTTGATGATCTTCCCAATATCTTTCATTAAGGTGGAAGACTCTGACCCAGTGTTTGATGTTCTGTCTGAATAATCAGTGGTCATCGGAGCTTCTCATCCTGGAAGGACTATTAGATAACCCAATTTGTCCACTGTGCAATGGGGAAAGTTAACATTGGTACTGTGGAGAGAACAATGGTTGTCATTACAAAGACATCTTGGGAGGTAGCAAGCCTTGCAGCAAGGCCCATACAGAGCATGGGTACACAACCAATGCCAAGGGGCCAGACACATTCGGTTCCCACTCTGAGGGATCCGCCAGTACCGAGGACACTGGTGGACACAGATTGTGACGAGGGGGAGGGCGGATCAATACCTGCCAACTTGGCACAGGAGCTGCGGGATGGTGCCTGCTTCTGCAATAACAACAGAGTTGAAGGCAATCTGTCCCAAAGCTGAAGAGGATGAAGAGCCTGGAGTAGGCTGGTACCAGCCTAGTGCCAATGCTCATACAGACAGACAGAAAGCAAGCCTGATGCTGCCATATAAGCTGGTATGGTCAAGTGCATCAAAAGTAATGGTGCTGCAATGGTATCCATAGGTACCCAGTCAACAACCGCCCTGCAGATGGTTTCAGAAATGATGTTATGGTGCCAGGATCCTCCTGCCTTGGTACAGCAGAGACAGGGATTGGCACCCAAGCTCTACCCTGGAAACCTGAGTCTTGCTGACACTTAGGTCCTGTTCTATATGAAGAGGAGGACAAATCCCTCTCCAATCTCAGGCATCTCTGGGCTGTTTTAGGAGTCCTCTGAACAATGGACATTCAGAGGCAATGTACAACCATTCCGCTTCTGGAAGGGTGAATCAGAGTGCAGGGATCTTTTCTGACAGAGGTAGAGAATGTCTGAGGACAATATACCAAACAGTTTGAAGAAGTCCCAGTGTTGAGGCAGCCTCAGTGAAGGTCTCCAGCAACCTGAGTTCTTTTAAGAAAAGAATAAACACTTTTCTTTAACATGGCCTTTGCCAAGGCACAATAAGCAGGTCACAGCCCACATGATGGGCAATGTTTGAAGCCCATAGAGTGCTGCTTAACCTACAGTGGTGGGCAGCACAACTAACTATGAACTCTAAACATAACATAATAAACTAATTACACTACAAGTACTATCTGCTGCTAATTTACATTACTAAGGTCTGAGTCACAAACTATGATGCAGAAGAAAAGCCATGAGGAGAAAACCAACACAGAGTTCTGATTCAGGGTGCAGGTGGTAAGAAGGAACTGTAGGGAAAGTGGTCAGGGCAGTGCCAACCTTGTATAGTTTTGAGAGGAGCCACAAGGCCTATAGGGCATGCATGCCGCCCCAACAGATCCTGTTACAAGAAAAATGTCTCCAGCTCTCTGTGCACTAAACAATCATACACTTGAGTGGAATATACATCCGCAACACATCTGCAACCACTCTAAGAAGAACTAAAATCAATTTACTTCTGAATAAGACCTGGTCTACACTATAGGTTACGTTGACCTAACTTCATACACTACAACGTTACTCCTGCCGATTTAAGTCATTCACTACGCCAATCTAACAACTCCACCTCCACAAGAGACATAGCTCTTGGGTCAATGTAGTTGGGTGATACAGTATCTTTGTAGACACTATTACTTACGTTGCCTGTTGGCTGTCAGCCCCTGGCAACGGGGGGAGCCTCCAGCTACCAGCCCCAAGCGTGGCTCACAGCTTAGGCTATTGGCCTGTGGCAGCTTGGAGGGCCTCCAGCTGCAATTCCCACAAAGGGCTCACAGCACCCTACAATGCCCCACACAGTTAAGTTGATCAAATAGAATATGCATTTTACATAAAGTTCTTATAAACCTCAACGCAAATTTCAACATATGATACTTGGGTGCAAATGTAAAAGCACAAACTCTCAAGAGTTCCACTGAATGTCACTGAGAAACTGAGGCATCACTCCTCCTTTCATTTAATCACCATGAGGCTGAATGTGATAGTGGAAGAATTTTTACATTTCCACATTGTGCTTCTGGTTCAGATAATGTTACTTCTTTCTCAACTAGGTTTAAATAGTGTTCTGAACACCATACTGCAGTTTAGAACAATTGTACATGATCATCTCTCATCTTTTTCATTTTATGTTTGTTAACTGAAAAAGAAGCAAAGACTTCCTTGTACTCATCTCTGCATTTGTGGATAGCATCTTTGGTAAGCTAGTTATAATAGTTATTTACATCACATTTGCAGATGTATGTAAAGCACTTTGATCCTCAAAGGAAAGTTGCTACAGAAATAGATATCTTGTAGATCCTAGCAGAAGAGAAGGTATTTACCTGCTTTTTTAAAAATCTGATAAGTAATGAAGGAAGGACAAGATCTATCCCCTTGGAAAATGAATCTGGACTTAGACTATATTTGTTCTTCATTTCACTTTTTATTTTGATAGAGATTGCCACTTAAGTCAATAGTGATACCATTTAACTATGTGAAATAAATGAGTATCACTGGCTGGAAACTGTATCTTATAGAGATATATATTTGATAGATATGAGTGGTGAAGCATGCTCATAGTGAGTGATCTTATTGAAGTTTCTGTGTACAAATTAATTTTCATACGTTTAAAAAGTTCTCTATCTCAAACAAAACAGTCATGAAACAAGTAATTCCTCTGCTTGGAATATGAGGATGTGACAAGTAATCAGACTTTAATAGAACAAAAAAAAACTCATGGGAGGATATTAATGAGTCTTAGTGATATTTCCCTATTCGTTGCCAAGGGATTTCTGTAGAGTGAATTGTACTATGAAAGAATATCCATATGACTTCAATTAACTGCATATGACAGATGCCAACTACTGTCTCTTATGAAGTGGGCAATTATGTTCTTGATTAACTGCTCAAAAAATTATAGTTGGATAGAGTATTTCACTATTTTTAACAAATAAAAACGTTAGACTTCAATGTGATGGGATCCATAAAACCCTTCCTTTCTCAGTCCTAGAATACAGTAAAACTACAAATAATTGGCCCTGTTGCAAGCCCACTCTTCACAAATGCTTCCGTTGGACAGGTTTCTTTCTCCCAGACATTTCTGCTAGGAATACTGACTGTTCTCTGAGATTTGGTAAAGTCCAAAACATAGGTAAAGTTTCTGTATCTCTAGGAGAGACTGTCAACTCCTTCTACAGTCTTACCTTAAAAGGGGAAAGCAGCTTATAGAGAGTCACTCAGAAAGCCCTACGATGGGGGTATTTCATGCCCAGTAGCTTTAGGCAAACACTTTTAGCTCAAGAAAGAGGGGAGCCTCAACCCATCCACATACTAAAATGCTCCAGTTCCAAGTCCTAAACGGAATGAGCAACCTGGGTTCCCTCTTAACCTTGAACTGCCACCCTGGACCCACTCACTCTCTCAGTGGTTGTTTCCTTCATCCCACAGATTTGTTTTGCAGTTCAATCACTGAAATGGATTAGCATAACCATGGAGACTCCATTCTCAATCTTAAAGGGTCAGATATTTCATTACTGCCACTAAGTGTAATTGTGGCTTAAAACATGACAGCAGGGTTAAACCAAGTTCTGTGGAGTTCAGAGATAACAGTATAAAAAGAGTGCATGGTCCTGAAAGCAACTATGCAGAAGATTGTGTATCTAAAAGTTAAGGTGACAAAACAATATGCAAATTGTCTAGGCCATTTGAAGGAGGATAGGCGAAATAGGATAGCTGGATAATCTTTTGGTAAGACAGACGATCTCCTTCCTCATCCCCTTTGAGGAGTCAGCTGAGGATTCCCCTCCATTTTTATCTCTAATGATGCCACTCTTCAACCTCATCATTGCAGCCAACTTGCTTTCAATCAAGGTAAGTTGGCAAGTACATGTAATCATCATTGATCTTAAACATCTACAAGATAATTAAGTAATTACAGATATCCCTTCCCACCTCCTAAAATCTTTAATGGCCTTCATTTCAAACCCAAACATAGCCTGGGAAAAATCTCACATTTCAATAAGGAGGCCACCACCAAAACACAGATATGAGAAAGGAATAGGAAAGTAAATTGTTACAGCTTGAGGATTATAGAGACTATAAGCCTATAAAATACCAATGTTCCACAATTCTACTGACACATTATATAAATTCAGCACTGTTTTGAAAACAGAATCAGCTGCCCTGAGTCATTCACTACCAGAGAAAATCTTATCATGTGAATGAGCTATCAGCATTTTATTTTGCCTCTGACCCTAAAATGTTAAATCAAGAAAATGCATGAGGCACTGCTGTTTAAATTAACAACTAGATCCAATTATGAACAAAGTGTTTATCTAACCGAAAGAAAATGTTTAAATCCATATTGACAAGTGAAAAGTGTTGAGTTAATTACAGGTTTTCAGCCATGTTCTTACATGCTACCTGGAAAGGTTGTCCGAGAAAATATAAGCCTCAATTGTCAGAGATATAGACTTAGTTCACATGGGATGGGCACGTCCGAAACTAAAAATATTAACTTTGAAAATGCCATTTTAGTATCACCAGTAACACATCCTCCTGTTCCCCATGAATCCCAATTACTGCTTATTATAATTATTGTTAAGTACAATACCAGATGTGTATCAGAAACACTGTGTCCAGGTAGTATTTTCTCTTGCAGAATAAAGAATTACCATATACTGGAAATTGTCGAATCCATATAAAACAGCCTCAAAACAGAGCATAGATTCTACTACTGGAGAATGCCGATATAAAACCACAGAATCGCCATCTTTTATGGTTTAGTCTAATTCAGCGTTTTTCAAAGTTCAGGTTGTGACTCAGTACTGGGTCATGGCATGTCAGGCACTGGGTCACTCTGGTCAGTGCTGCTGACTGGGACATTAAAAGTCCCATCAGTGCAGCTGCCCAGCTAAGGCAGGCTAGTCCCTACCTGTTTCGATACTGAACTGCGTCCCAGAAGTGGCCAGCAGTGGGTCCAGCTACCCTTTCCCTCCTTCCCCAAGCACTGGCTCTGCACTCCCACTGGTCAGGAACCGGCCAATGGGAACTGGGTGGGCGGGCAATGCCTGCGAGCGAGAGTCACGTGAAGCTGCTTGTGTGCCTCCGTGTAGGACCCTGACCTGCTGCTGGCCGCTTCTGGTGCACGGCATGGTCCAGGGTGCCAGGACAGGCAGGAAGGCTGCCTCTGCACCCTGGCTGTGCTGCTAACTGGAAGCCACCAGAGGTAAGTCTGTCTCAACCCCATGTTCCAATCCCCTTCCCCAGCCCTGAACCCCCCCACCCCCGCAACCTGAAACCACTTCCTGCACCCCAAACCCCTCATTCCTGGCCCCATCCCAGAGCCTGCACTCCCACACCAGAGCCCTGACTCCCTCTCACACCCTGAACCCCTCATTCCCAGCCCCACCCTGCAGCCCTCACTCCTCCCACACCCAAATCCCTCATCCCCAGCTCCACTGGGTCACGGACATTAACAATTTTCTTCAACTGAGTCCCCCCCAAAAAAAAAGTTTGGCCCACTGGTCTAATTTACTCTGATTCCACTAAGTAAACCCAAATGTCCTTCACCCATCTACTTGGCCCAAATTAAGTTTTTGGTCTGTACATGCCAGAGGTACATGCCCTGATCACTAACTCCCACCCCTCACAACCTCTCTTCCTACGCTTATAGAGTGAAGAGATTTTCAAATTAACAAAAAAGAACATGTGTCAAGGAGAATTAAGGAGAACCATTTTGCCAACTAGAAAAGGGTGCCCACTTTTTTCTTCTCTTCATCCAGCCACGAAGCACCCTCCTCTTCCCCTTTCAGAATGAAAATAAAGTAGGACACTTTTCAGAAAAGGAAGAGCTGAGAGAAAAACAGTACTGAAACCCATCACTTCCCTGGTTTTTGTTTCAAACCCCACACCCTACCTTGCACCCTTCTCTCTTTCTCCAAGTCATAGATACCAAGATCAGAAGAGACCATGGGTGGTTATCTAGTCTGATCTCTGATATAACAAGGCCATAGAACTCCCTCGCAACTTCCCTTGTAGATTTGCTCCCCAGCCCCCGCTTTCTACACTCCTCCCTCCTAGGATTTTCCCCTCTTAAGTTTTTTTGTGCTTGCATACTATTCATTTTCTTTTCTCTTGTCCCACCATACCTCTTTTTTTTTTTTTTTTTTAAATAAACGTTATTCTTACCAGAGTCACTGATAAATTCATAACTCTTCCAAGTTGATCAACATAGTAGACATTATCCTGGTACCACGAATCAAGATGTAGGTAATTATACATGCCAAAGGCACGCATGTGGTCCAGGGTATACTGATCATCTCGAAGTTTCACTTCTGCTACAGCTGAAAAATAAAGCCAGAAAGACTATTTTAACAACTAGAAAATACAGCTAATCATATTGCATTATTAGCATTTTGAGCTTGTAGTTGGGTGGCGTGCCTTCCAAATTTGTGCTGAAAGTTTAAGGATTTTGACGTTTTTTGCATGCAGACTGGCATAAGGAGAATGAGGATGGGAGGAATTATGTTTATGTGATCACCACTACCATCCATGTCTTGGCTCTTCACTGTCCCTCCCCTACACATGCAACCTCTCAGAAGTGGTACGCCAGTCTTCGTTTAGTCACTCTAATTTAAGGTTTCGCGTGCCGGTAATACATTTTAACATTTTTAGAAGATCTCTTTCTACAAGTCTACAAACTATTGTTGTATGTAAGTAAACAAGTTTTTTAAAATGTTTAAGAAGCTTCATTTAAAATTAAATTAAAATGCTGATCTTATCAGTTTAGTGCAGTGGTTCTTAATCTAGGGTGCATGCACCCCCTGGGGCAGGGCCAGTGCAAGGATATTTTGAGCCCTAGGCGAAACTTCCACCTTGGGCACCCCCACTCCGCACATCGGTTCATTGAGGGGCAAATCCCAACAAGCCTTTATAGACCCCAGGGGCCAGCCTGCTCAGGGGCCAGTCGTGCCCAGGGGCTGTGTCGTAGCTTCCTACTCAGATTTGAACCTTAGCGTTCATAACCTGAGAAGCTAGCATGAACCCCTCTAAGCTTAATTACCAGCTCAGATTTGATCACTGCCACCACCCAAAAATTCCAGGGTTTTGGCTCCCTCTGGTCTCCCCAAACCCTTCCCTGGGGAACCCCAAGACTCAGAAGCCTTGAGTCTTACCACAAAGGGAAATAACCCACTTCCCTTCCCCCTCTCTCTCCCACCCAGACTTTCCTCTCTGGGCTAACCTGAGAGTTACTGATGCAATCTCTTTACATCACAATACCAAGAAGCATGTCTCCTTCCACAAAGAGACAAACCCCAAATACAAGGAAACAGAAATGATTCTATCTCTCTTCCCCCTCCCACCAATTCCCTGGTGCTGCAGAGCTTACCCTCCGTAGATCTAACACAAAGAGAATTCCCCTTCCCTTTCGTTCCTTAGCCTACCCAGAGAGAGAAAACTCAAACAAGTCTTAAAAAGAAAGCTTTATATAAAAAAGAAAGAAAAAAACACATGAACATATGATCTCTGCATTAAAGTTGACAATACACAGGGCTATTACTTAAAAGAAAAATATGAATAAACAGACTTATTCAAAAAGAGATACAAATTTAAACATTCCAGCAAACTACACACATGTAAATACAAAACAAAACATATAAAAGCCTATTGTTTTGCTACCTTTGTACTCAACTTTGAAACTGAAGATTAGAAGTTTGAAGATAGAAAAAAAAAAAACCTCTCATAGCCGAGAGACAGACAAAAGACTCAGATCCAACATTCCCTCCCTAAGTTTTGAAAAAATCCAGTTTCCTGATTGGTCCTCTGGTCAGGTGTTTGGTTCTCTTTGTTAAACCTTTACAGGTGAAAGAAACATTAACCCTTAGCTATCTATTTATGACAGGCTGCTCCCCAGACCAGGTTCCCTCCTCCCTACCCCCTTAACTCCCCTGGAGGGTGCACAGCCCCCCCACAAGCCCTCCCCACCCCGGTGGCCCCCGCCCCGAGTCCACTCACTGGCTTTGCTGGGCTTGGGCTGCTGCAGCAGCTCGGCAGGGAGGAGCTGCCTTCCGAAGGCACCGCCTTCCAAAGGCAGCAGAGAGCCAGAGCGTCCCATTTGCGGCGGCAGCAGCGAGCCCCAGCCATGGAGGTGCCAGAGCAGTGCAGGTGGCAGCAGCCCTGCAAAGGCGGCGGCATCGTTAGTGTGGAGCAGCCATGCCCCCCCTGCCCAGGCTGTGGCCCTGCGCCCCCCAGGGGGCTCCTGCAGGCTGCAGTGGATGTATGCGGGCACCAGTCCCCCCTTGCCTAGGATTACCATATTTCAACAATCAAAAAAAGAGGGGAGAGCCCTGCCCTAGCCCCACCCCCATCCATTCCTCCCATTTCCCACCCCGACTGCCCCCATCAGAACCCCCAAACCCACTTCCTGCTCCTTGTCCCCTGACTGCCCCCTCCTGGGACCCCTGCCTCTAACTGCCCCCCAGAACCCCATCCCCTACCTAAGTCTCCCTGCTCCTTGTCCCAACTGCCCCTTCCTGAGACCCCCCAGGGCCCTACCCCCTCTTTGTCCCCTGACCACCCCAACCCTTATCCACACACCCAGACAGACCCCTGGGACTCCCACATCCTATCCAACCACTTCCCGCCCTCTGGTACGACCCCTAGAACTCCCGACCCATCCAATCCTCCCCCTGCTCCCTGACTGCCCCCTGGGACTCCCCTTACCATGCCCATACTGGTCAGATGCTGGCTCCACGTGGAGGAAAACTCCTTGTGGAGTGCTAAGGCAGTGGGAGGGAAGGAGCTGCGGGAGGGGCAGCGGCAGCTCACACTTCCAGGAGCTGCAGAACCCAAGCACAGCGAGGGGGAAGTCAGGGGGGCACGCCTGCTCAGGCTGTGGACTGGTGTACTCCCACGGGGCACCTGCAGTGGATGCATGCGGACGGCGGTCCCCGTGTGCCCCCTGGCTCCCTGTGCTCAGGTTCTGCATCTCCTGGGAGCGTGAGCCGCCGCCCCTCCCACAGCAGGCTCAGGGCCCTGTGCCCTGGCGGCTCACATTTCCAGGAGCCGCAGAACCCAAGTGCGGTGAGGGGAGAGTCGGGGGGGCATGCCTGTCGCCAGTCTGGAGTCCCGGCTGCCAGCCCCGCTCATCCTCCTGCTAGCTGAGTGAATAGAACCCCAGGCCGCGAGGATGCTGAGCGGGGCCAGCAGCCGCGTGCCAGGGAAAAAAAATCGGCTCGCATGCCACCTTTGGCATGCGTGCTGTAGGTTGCTGACCCCTGACTAAGAGCATAAAGGTTTCTGACAGAAGTAGACCACCACAGTAATGAAAGAAAAAAAAAGTCTACTTCGATCACAATTGCAAAACCACAACCAGCAGGGTTATTCCGCCTGGCAATTTGGACTTCATAATTCAGCCACGGAGTCAAATCACCAGCCACTAAGACGCAGAAAACTCTGAACCAGAGTGACCACATTAGCCACCATGCCACTATTTGATAGTATATGGCCTCAACACCATCACTGAAACTGAAAGAGTCTTGAGAACATCCTTCTTGGCTAATAAATACCAAACTATTCACAGCTAATGGAAGTTACCAACACCTCCGCTGGGTAAGTAAATCTACCACTTGCCTTGAAAAATACAGTCATCTATCCAATCCTCAAAATAAATAAAATAAAAAGCCACAACAACTCAATCCTTAAGACCTCTCAGCATTTTCTCCTCTGGGTAGTTTAGCAGGTTCATTTCTCTGAATGAGGTGTTTTAATTTGCCCTCTCCTACAAAAATCATTGATAAAGTAGCAACAAGCAAGCACACATCACCACATGACATGGAGTTCAGACCATAGCACAGTCTATACCTAGAAAGTTAATGGAAAAAAATCCAGTCATATTCTTACATAAAACCTTTATAAAATGACTGTGTAAGCATGCCTTTTCATAGTTGTTGATACTTGCAACTTAACAATAGCAACCCCACGGCAGCCCAAATAATGTGGCTTTGCAGAAACGTACAATGGATTTCAGCTTCTCTGCAGTGAATAAGAAGTTACTGTCCCATTCCACAAGCTTTAAAAGAATTTTCTTAAAGTATCAAATATGAAGAAGGGAAAAAAATATACCAGTGATGATTGAATCAGTAAGCCTCTTTCTTATTTTTAGTGCATTTTAGCTAAATATTTTACAATTGTTAGCATGTAAAGACAGCTATCGCCAAATGGCACTTCAGAAGTGTTTGTGAAATGAAGCTTTATCAAAGAGATGTTATCATGACCAAATGAGTTTTAAAAAATTGGATATGTTCAGTGAGGAAAAAAGACTGATAATAGTATTCAAATATGTTAAGGTTGGTTATAAGGAGGACAGTGATCAATAGTTTTTTATATGCTCTGAAGACAGGACAACAGATAAACTACATTTCCCTTGCTGCAGGTTAAGAAAAACTTTTTAACTACAGTGGTAGTTAAGCAGTGGAATAAGCTTCCAAGGGAGGTTGTGGAATCCAAGGCCTGGTCTACACTACGCGTTAAATCGATTTTAACAGCGTTAAACGATTTAACGCTGCACCCATCCACACTACACTGCTCTTTAAATCGTTTTAAAGGGCTCTTTAAATCGATTTCTGTACTCCTCCCCAACGAGAGGAGTAATGCTAAAAATCGATATTACTATATTGGAATAGTGTTAGTGTGGACGGAAATCGACGTTATTGGCCTCCGGGAGGTATCCCACAGTGCACCAGTGTGACCGCTCTGGACAGCAATCAGGACTCAGAGGCACTGGCCAGGAAACAGGAAAAGCCCCGTGAACTTTTGAATTCAATTTCCTGTTTGGTCAGCATGGAGCTCTGATCAGCACAGGTGACCACGCAGAGCTCATCAGCACAGGTAACAATGCAGTCTCCGAAGAATAAAAAGACACAGCAGGACACACGAGAGGTTGGATCTGATGCTATAAATGGGGAGAAGGATTTCAATGTAAAGACTCGTTCGAAAAGCACAATGAAAAAATTTCAAAAGGCTATGGTGGAGAGAGCAAGCAGGGCTCAGTGCAGTGAAGTGAAAGTTAAAGAGCTTCAGCAAGCATCCAGAGACCAAAGCGCAAATGGAAGATCAGGGTCAGGGCAAAACATGTCGCTTCTACGCGTGACTGCATGCATTTTATGGGGGCTCGCACCTGCTACCGCTGCCCATGATTCTGAGGTAGGGGTTTATAATCTCAACATGGATAAGGATTCCAGCGGATGGGGGAGAACGAGGAGAGGAGGAGGAAGAGTGAGGAGACCTTGCGGAAGACAAGCACCATTAGCAGCCAAGCAGAGCTTTTTGTGACCAGAGATTACATCCGCCCTCCAAGCATAGTCAACAGTTGAAGCGTGGAAGCGACCTCTGGGGTGAGTGTACTTTGTAAATATGAACAGGTTAAAAGCAAGCGTTTTTTAATGATTGATTTGCCATCAGGGATTTGGGAATGCCTTCGCAGCAAGTAGTTACAGGAAACAGTTTGATTAAGGTTGTCTGGGGATGGAGCGGAAATCCTCCACGAAACCTCATGATTTTTTCCTGAGGTCCCAAAGTTTGAGAAGGTTTCTGGGCAAGGCGCCTTATCTGTCCTGGTGGACATTTTACAGGTCATGCATGTAGCAGTAATGGTATCACTGATGACAAGCCAGCTGCGTAGGTCCCGGTGATTGGCTGCATTCGAACAGCGTTTTTATCTCCTGTGTTATCCTCAGGAGAGTTTTAAATGTGTCTGTAACATGGTTGAAATTCAGGATTTATTAAGGGGACAGATATAGGTGGGTGTTGCTAATAATCCTTCCTTGCACGTAGCAGAGCAGGGGGCGGAGGAGGCTACGATGACTTTGGCCAGCAGGATCTTCCAGTACCAGCACGCGGTGGGGGGGGAGGAGGAGGGGTGGATTAAGTGGGATCTTCCCTGATAGGCAGCATGACTGGTGGGGGCAAAGGGTAAATGCAATCCTTGGATAGGGAAAGAGGGGTGTTGACGTCTGCTATGGCCTGTTTAAAGGAAAAGGGCATCATACGGGCACTGTGTATCATGAAGGCTGAGAAGTCAAAGATAAAGCTTACCCATGGCCGATGGAAGCTGAATACTGATGCCGGCCTGCGTCTGTGAGATCTGTAACACGAGCCACAGCACTCAATATTAAACGATGCAAAATGCGACCTTGTAGTGAATCAATGTGCTATGTAAGGTGAATTGTGTTGTTCACTGTGAAAGAGTATAACCATTGTTTGTAAAATGTATCTTTTTACATACTTTCTCCTGTTTTCCATCCCCATACAGCTGCATATTTTCAAGCCTCCTCTCCATCCAAGGTCTCATAAGATAAGGCTGGGAACGGAGGAAGAGGACGCGAGATGAAATGTTCTCTGAAATCATGGAAGTTAACCCAATGAAAGAGCTCATCAGAATGAGGTGGAAGACGTGCGAGCAAATACAGGAAAGATGCAGTGAACGTGGAGGACAGGAGAGACCAACATGAGGGAGGAGACGCTCGAGATGAGAGTGGCGGCAAGGAGATCAGAGTGGTGGGTGCAGCTGAGAGCTGCTGCGTGATCAAACTGATATCCCTCGACGTCTGGTGAATCTTCAGGAAGAGCAGTGGGGTTAAGAGTGCCCGCAGCCCATGTTTAACCATCTCAGTACTCACAATGTTCCATATCTTCCTCACCCAGACGTGTTAGAACGGTGGGGGAAGGCTTTCTGGCACCCGCCACTCACCCCGTGGACAGTCCAAAAAGGCTGTCATTACATGAAATGTGCTTAATGCTTTTCTTCCCTCCTATCCTCTCCCAAACACACCCGGGATACCCTAATCAGTTCTCTCTTCTTTTATAAATTACTTTTTAACAAGATACATGAAGGGGGAGGGTGGGTTGGTTACAGGAATGCCTTTTAATAAGAAATGATTTTTAAACGCTAGTGACTATTTCCTTAAAGCAGCTGTAATCAAAGGGGAGGGTGGGTTGCTTACAGGGAAGAAGTCAATGAAGGGGTGGGGTTTTGAAGGGGAAACAAACACAGCAGTCACACTTTACCCGGCCCTAGCATGATGAACTCATTTCAAGTTCTCTGATGCGCCAGCTTCCTATATGTGCTCTTCTAATCGCCCTGGTGTCAGGCTGCTCGTAATCAGCCAGGTGATTTGCCTCAGCTCCACCCTGCCATAAGTCTCAACCTTACTCTCAAAGAGACTGTGGAGCACACAGCCAAGCAGCAATAACAAATGGGACATTGGTTTGGTGAGGTTTGAGTGAGTAGTAATGTGGCCAGGAGCTTTTAAACGGCCAAATGCAATTCTACCACATCCTCATTGCTCAACCTGTAGTTGAACGCTCCTGAACCTGCCCAGGATGCCTGTGTATGGCTTCATGAGCCATGGCATCAAGGGGTGGCTGGGTACACCCAGGATACGACAGGCATTTCACACCCAACTGTTATTTTCTGGCTGCGGAGTAATTCCTTTGCTGTGCAGCGTTAAAAACAGAGTAGTGCTTCTGAGACGCAAGCGCATGAACCCTTCCTGGCCATCCACGTGGATGTTGGTGAAACGTCCCTTGTGATCCACAGTGCTTGCAGCACCATGGAAAAGTACCCCTTGCGGTTTATGTTCTGGGTGGCCCTGGTGCTCTGGGGCCAAGATAGGGATATGGGTTCCATGTATTGCCCCCGCCGCCAGTTAGGGAATCCCTTGCAGCAAAGCATCCACTTATGACCTGCACGTTCCAGAGTCACAACCTTTCGTAGCAGCAGCTTATGATTGCTTTGGCTTATTGCATCACACAAGCAGCCCCACAGTAGATTTTCCCACTCAAATTGATTCCTGACTGACCGGTCAGCTGTCTGGCGTTGCAAACTTCCAGAGGGCTATTCACTCATTCCACTGTGTAGGGCTGATTCAACTGTAGTTATGGCATTTCAGGGCAGGGGAAAGCAGTCAAAAGTTCAAGAAAGTGCTCTATCGCATGTGAAAGTTTTGCAGCACTGGAATCGTCCCACACCTGCAAAACTATGCGATCCCACAGTCTGTAACTTGTTTCCCGCCAAATTGGGTGTCAATGGGTAGAACCTGCCCATTACCAGCAGTAGCTCCAAAACGCAGGGGCCCGGGTTAGGGAGAATTCTGTGTCCATGTCCTCATCATCTCATCGCTGCGCTGCCGTAGCTGTCTACTCCTCGCTGCTTTGGCAATTCATGGTTCACTACAGACTGCAAGAAATGCACGGGTGTTTACAAACGTCACGATTGCGTTACTGATCTCAGCAGGTCCATGCTTGCTGGCTATGGCGTTTGCTCAGTTCACCAGGAAAAGGGCACGAAATGGTTGTTTCTGCTTTCACAAAGGAGGGGTGAGGCCTGTACCCAGAACCACCCGCACAATGATTTTTTGCCCCATCAGGCACTGGCTCTCAACCCAGAATTCCAGGGGGGGGGGAGACTGCGGAACTATGGGATAGCTATGGAATAGCTACCCATAGTGACGATCCAGAAATCAACGCTAGCCTCGGACCATGGACGCACACCACCGAATTAATGTGCCTAGTGTGGACGCGCACAATCGCCTTTATAATATCTGTTTTATAAAATCAGTTTAAGCTAATTCGAATTTATCCCGTAGTGTAGATGTAGCCCAAGTCATTGGAGGTTTTCAAGAAAAGGTTAGACAAACACCTGTCAGAGATGGTGTAGGTATACTTGGTTCTACCTAAGCACAGAGGGATGGACTGTATGACCTCTCAAGGATCCTTCCAGCCCTATATGATCCCCAAAATGAGAAGACCAGAGAAAAGAGTGAATATGTTGTAATTAATTAAAAACTAACAGGAAAGACAATTATTTCAGTAGAACCAAGTTGATAACATCTGTTCCATGTACTGATATATTAACAAAACTCATCTTTTTTGGCTTAGTAGGATTCACACACTGAAGCATTTAAAGGATTTTCACCTAGAAAGCAATAGGTATTGTCACACTTGGTAACAAGCTTTTCAAACACAACAATGGGAGCTGGGGGGCCAAGTGCTCAGGGTGAGGCAGCAAGCAAATCACGCAAAGCCACCTAGCCCTGCCTCTGCTTAGGAGCAGCAGGGACATGTTGCCGCTTCCAGGGAGCCATGTGGAGCCAGGTAGGAAGCCTGCCAGCCCCACACCACCGGACTATAAACCGAACTTTTAATGAAGATCAAAAATGTCAGTTTATAGAGCTTTCCGGTTGGTAAAGTACCAAATAATAATACAAAAGAAATTTCATCCTTGAAAAAAAAGTGTATTACTCTCTTGATAAAACATTAGTGTTTCCACAACACTTTAAATTCCAGAAACACATATAAAAAACAGCTTAGGTATTAAAATGAAACAAAATAACCATGCCAGAAAAGATCCAGCTATTTAAAATGGTCAAGTTTTACATTCTTGGGAAATACTGTTTACAAAGAGCTTTAGAATGGGCACTAATGGAAGTAGCAAGGGAATTTTGAAGAGTAGATGTGAATTGAATGGGGAGTTAGATCTTAACAGTGATTCATTTTAATTTATATTAATGGACTAATTGGTTAGTAGTAAACCATTTGTGTCCCTTTTATTGAACATTCACTCAGCTACGAAAGAAATTATATATGAAATTAAATAATTTCTCAGTCCTATTGTGTAAGTTTACTGGGGAATGGATTATAAATCACAATTTACAATAAATATGTCCTAATCAACTTCTATAAAATAGCCTGTTTATGCTAATTTGATAGGCTCCCCCACAAATTAATTTATTTTCCATAGATTAGATACCAATACCATTTTTGTAAGTATAATTGAATGATAAAGCAAGATAGAATGTAAAGCTTTTCCCTTCAGACTTACTGCCAGAACACAAAGGACTAGTAGGAAAGCTGCAGTAACCCATGCAGCCGTAATTATTAATTCACTTCAGTGCATTGCTTAAAAAGCGTGGTAATTCACATGCTGCTTGTGCACAGTTCCCCAGCACTTAAAACTTATTCTAAATCAAGTTTCATCAAACTTATCAAATGCACTTATCTTGCTGAGGACCCATTGCAAGTATGAAGTTTCATATTAAATATGAGGAAAAGACCATCCTTTGTAATATAAGCACCTTTGTAATAGAATCATAGAATATCAGGGTTGGAAGGGACCTCAGGAGTCCATCTAGTCCAACTCCTTCTCAAAGCAGGAACAATCCCCAACTAGTTCATCCCAGCCAGGTCTTTGACAAGCCTGACCTTAAAAACCTCTAAGGAAGGAGATTCCACCATATCCCTAGGTAACCCTATAAGCAACACATGGTTGGCGGCTTCACTCACACACAGAGCTCAGTTTTATTTCTGAGGGATTGGCAGGATGGAAGAAAGGCACATTGGATTAGCAATTGTGCAACATGTTAGCACCTAGATAGGGGAATATGAATAACAAGATAAATACCATTCATATTTTGCTTCTGTTAGTCTATCTTGAAAAGGGATTCTCTGCATAGGACTGCTCCTTGGGGGAGCGGACCATATTTTTTAAACACAGTGAGGGCCTGATCCTCGTTGGACCTTTTGGGCACTACTGTGATACAAATATTAAGCTACTACTTATACTGCTGGATCTCTCTATGGCATTTGATCATGTTGGCCATCAATACTCCTGTTGTGCCTCAGAGACAAAGTAGGGATGAACAGAACAGTCAGATGGCTCCATTCCTTCCTTTCAGACTGAATCCACAGGGTTGAAGACCGCTATTCTTCCACATCTAGAACCTTCACTTGTGGAGTTCTACAAGGCTCAATCCTCCCCTTCTACTCTATTCAACACCTACATGAAGCTGAAGGGGAAGATTTTGAAATAGCGTAAGCAGAAATGCCAGCAGTACATAGACAACATCCAGCTCTATGTTTTGCTAGCATCAAATGCTAACAGCATTAACTCCTACTATCTTGATGCTTAAGAGCCATCAGTACTCAGAGAGGCTTAGAAGGATTAGATTTTTATCGATAAATCAGTATATGTCAAATTTACCACACACAAACCAACAAAAAAATATTTCCATTGATAATAAAAATTTAGAGCTATGCAATGGAAGAAAAATGATTCTTGAAAACAGACTGAAGGATATTTACTTTGTATACTTTCACATGATGTTGACAATTTGTGCTTTAACTTTTAGAAACTCAGCATTTACTGTCAGTAAATTGTCTGACCTCCCCGCTCATAACATCCCGTATCTGTGAAAATTTAAACAGAAAATTGAAAAAAAATGCTTAAAACCCATAATGTTGCACAACTGAACAGTTAAAATTAATCAAAATAGAAAAAAATGCTTAAACACAGATATCCACCAAAACTATACAAAAAATTTCGTTCTGCCAATCCTATCAATAGAGGACTAAAACTAAACTGCTGCAAGATGGAGGTTGCATGATGGAGGAAAAAGAAGAACTGCAATGAATTCCCTATAATATATGGCAAATTACTACGATGGAGTAGGGAGATGTGTGTGTATGTGTATATGTGTGTGTATATATATATATACACACACACACACACACACACACACTCTCCTCCATCATAGTAATTTGCCATTCAGTCATCATGGGTCTTTTGGGACTCCTTGTTACTTTTACATACTAATAGTCAAATTAGACAAACAGTCACGGCTGCTAAAAACTCGAAGACACAATTGGCCAGAAGTCTGTGCTTCATACTACAAGATTTTGATTTGGTCACAGCAGTTCATACATTCACAATTTGATTACTGCAATGCATCATGCCTAAGAATGAAGCCACCAATTCTGATAAAGGTCCACTTGGCTCTAAATTCAGCAATCTGCCTGTTCATCAACAGTGTGCGCTATGAACATCCTGCTCTCTGCACTGGTTCCCTCTAGAAAAACATCATTAAATTCAAGATTTTAGTCTCAACATGCAAGGCACTCCATAGAACCACCTCTCTCCCCTCCCTCATTGTCCCTTTATGGAACTACAACTTCTGTGAAGCTATGCTATATCAACGAGAGTGAGCCTCATGAGAATGGGGGACAGAGCTCTTGCAGCATACAAAAAGATAATATATTGATCTGGAATGACCAGTTACTAAAGATACTGGATGGTTTGGATGTGTGCTTCAGTAAACGGATTAATTTGTTTTATTTCCCTCCTGAAATAATTTCAGAAAACACTGACCGTCTGAAACTACTTTTATATAAATCATCTATTAATGGAATCCAGGTATTGTATGAAATTGAGATGTTATTAAACAGGTCCCAAGTGTGGGACTTTAAGTCTCATGTTGTACTTTCATTAATTTGGATATTTAAAAGGTTATATTAAATAACTGAAATAAGATTATGGTAAACTACTCCTGCGGGAATACTGCACCACTGCGCGCACACAGAACCCATGTCCCCTGAAGATTTTTTTTCCTCCGTAGAAAATACATTCTGCCAAAGAGGCACTTCAGTTATGCCTTTCACCTGCCAGGGGCTGCTATAGCACCAGAACTGAGGGCAGCCCACTCGCTGACCAGCAGCTGATAGAGAGGAGGAGAGTCTGCATTCCTCACGGCACCCTGATTGCAGGGCCAGGTGAGGAGGCATGGGATATGAACAGAGCATGGCACATGAGGCTGCTGGGAGTCACAGACAGGGGTTTAGAAGGGCTAGTGGGGGGACAGACTGGGGCAAGGGCTCAGTGGGAGTGCAGGTACACATGGGGACAAGGCAGATGTGCCTGACTGAATGGGAGAGGCTAAAGGGTCAGGCCAGGGTCTGCATCAGGGAGGTCAACTCCCTAACAATGCCCCCACCCCGCAGGGGGAAAAAAAGAAAGAAAAAACCTTGTTCCATACTTCTCCCCACCCATACTCAGCAACACTCTTGGGTCACTCTCAGGCTCCTTCCCAGCAATTACTTCCCTCTCCCTCAGCTTCTCCATTAACCCTGACTCTCCCAAGCATTGCACTGCTTCTGAGCGGTGCAGGAAACACATTTCTGTATTGTAGTTTAAACGAATTATTACTCATAGCTCTGTATTAATATGCCTAATGAATCTATTTGTCAAAAAACCTCTGCTGTAGCGTTTTTGTTGTCTGTATTGTTACAGACATACTTGCTGACAGGTATTTTGAAATAAATTACCAAAATAATTGAAACTGGCATGATTATATGGTGTTATTTTGACAAATAGGCAAAATTTAGCAGAATTTTTCATTTTTGGTACAGGATTCCCCCAGGCGTAGTAATAAGTGTCCTTCAGGTTATACCAAAAAGTTTTGCTTAAAGTCTTCAGCCCTAAGTAAGTAAAATGAAGCAGGTTCTACAAATAAAAGAAGCTTGTGCACAAGTGCCATCTGCTGTCATTTTACCAAATGCTTAGGTAGTGTTTATAGGAGAAGGGCCTAAACAATGAGGAAGTTTAGTCCTTTCTTTCTACAGTCCTCAAGGGTCAAGTTTTCTTGGCAGTCCTAAGAGATGAAGAGGACAGCAAGAGAACTGAAGGCAAAAAATAAGAGGGAGCCAAGAGAGTAAAGGAGGTAAAATCAGGAACAGAAGTTAGACTAAAGGAAAATGACTGAGAATTTAAGCGGGGTCAGAAAAGAAATGTTTCTACAAAAAAATAATTCTGAAGAACAGGAATGCTTCAGGAAACACAGTCTTTGACCCACTGGTTCAAATTCAGCCAGGAAAAAACAAAACAAAAAAAAATGAATATTTTTTTCTAAAACCTGGGATTTTTTCAGTAAAACAAAATTGGTTTAAACGGAAAGCAAAGGGGATTAAATATGGGAAAGTTCCTCCAAGACATTCAAACCAGCATCTTCATCAGCACTAAGTACTGTAGTGTGTTTTTGTTTGCCTTTTAAGAAGAGTATCAAGAACTTTCAGAAGGAACCAGGCCTCCTTACCCACCTTTGAAAGTTTTGGTATTTGTTTTTTTCTTGTTTAATTGATACTACTATTTTTCTACACTGATAGGACATTGTCCCACAAGTGGTTTTTTAAAAATGAAATCTGATAAAGATCTGTAATTATAAGCCTTGTCCAATGAACCAGCAGCAGCAAAGTAACTGTCTCATGAGCTTTTATAGATTTTTATTGTCTTCAATACATTCTAGTTTGAGAAAACTACCAGAAAACATTTTTAAACTGTTTATTAAATTTGCCTTCATTTTGGACAAGAAGTGCTTAACATGCTCCCATATACTCCTATTCTTTGCTTTGCAATGCCACCCTGCGGATGAAACCTGGTACTTCATGTATACTTATTGAAATACTGGACTGGAAAAAGGTCATATTAATTTTCTGCAGGTGTCAATCTGCGAAGCTCTCATTTGTTGTCCAAATATCAGTTGTGTCCTGGTTCTGCGGCCCCTCCTTCAGTTGAGGGAGTTTGAGACCTTAAAGTTTCAGGCGGGCCTAGGACCACCCTCCCAAGATCCAAGTAGGCTACAAAGTCCCTATTTATTGACCATAGGTATTTTCCTAGATAATTATTTTTGTTTTTAAAACCTGCTTTAAGGAATTAAGCATAAATGTTAAATTAATAACTGTACCACTGGATTGTGTCAGCATGGAAAGAATGTAAGGATTACATCACTGCAATGAGCATGCCACTTAAAGAAAGCAGGCTTCTGTATTCCTTTATTCATACGTCACATATAAAACTGTTAGCTGAAAAAAAATAAATACAAGGTCATCTGAAAAATACATACTGATTGGTGAAGTATTTTCTTTTTTACTGGATTTAGTTACTAAAAAAAGATAATAAACAAATGAGATCTATTGTGCAGTGCACTCACAAAACAGACTAAGCAAGACAAAATAATACAGCAGATATTAATTTACAAGAGAAAGAAAATATGTTAAGGGTTAATTCACAAGTGATTTATGTCTATTGCAAGAACAATTTACATTAAATATATGTAAACCAATGGAATTATGAAGTAGGAAAAAAACTTGCCAGTATTTTCCTCCAGAATATCTTTGTGACAAGAAATTAAATGATACAAAGACAGAAAAATACACCTCTGCCTGAGGTTCAACCCAGTTCTATGAGTCTAGGTGTAGAGAGCCCTGCCTATTCACTGACATTGATTTTCTGTTTCCCTATCAGCCTCTCTCTTATACCTCTTCCTCAGAGCAATAATGAAAGGGAAAGAACTTGAACTGGAGTTAGTTGTTCTCTGGGGAGCGGTCAGTGCCTCTGAACCCTGTAACAGGAACACCAATTTCATTAAACTGGACTGTGTTATTGTGCAGTTTTGTTGTTGCCAATTATACAATGACACTTGGCAGATGCATCTTAAAAAAAATGTTTTTAAAGTTGAAATTCAGAATGAAGGAAAGAGTAAAAAAAAATGTCATGAAAAAACAATTTCTAAATCCTTTACAAATGAAATACTTAAGTTTTCACCAAAGTTAAAGAACGTTTATAATACGTGCATACATGGTTATAATATACGAAAACATTCACAACCAAAAACATACATTTAATTAATAACTATATTTGATAACACAAATTATTTCCCAACTTCACTGATTTGTTTTAAAGAGTTGCCTCATCCTTTTATTTTCTAGGCTGGAGCTGTAACAGCAGATGGGAAGATTTCTTTACATTTGAGAGCAGTCATTACTTTAGGCTCTCCAACATACAAACTTCCTTAAATATGTTTTTACTCTTGGAAAAATTCTATGCCCCTACGGATGCACAGCATTCATGTCCCCTGCAGATTTCTTTGCTTCCATGCAGGAAAATGACTTTCTGACAGGGAAGCAAAGGGAAGCCACAAGAGCAGTCATGCAGCTCTCCTCAGCAGTATGTTTTGGGTGCCCAGAGCAGTTGACAGAGAGGTAAATCACTGTGGGGCAGGACTGGGGAAAACCTGGCTGGTTGCTCCTACCCTGTGCCAGGCTCAGCTGCTAGTCCTGTCTGGGCTGGAGAGGACAGGACTGCTTCTTCTCCTGCACAGCATGCAGGGCCGGGGCCAAGACAGACCCACCCACAGATTTCTCCCCAGGCTGCAGGAAGTTCTGCAAACTCTCATCCCCTCCCCACTTCTTGTGCCCATCACTCCTCAGCTGCAGGGGGGTGGGATCACTGTATAGGGAGCTGCTCCCCCATCCACCTAACTACATGCATCCAGAGCCTCCTGCCAAGCCTCACCTCCCTGCACCTGGACCACTCCGACAAGAAACCTGCACCTAGATCCCAACTCCACTGAGCTCCACTCCCCAGTATCTGGGGCCCTCACACACACCCAGACCCCCCTGATAAGCTCTATTCCCCCACACACACACCCAGACCCTCCCACCCCCTGCTGAGCCTCAACCACCTTTACCTGGACCCCCCTGCAGAATTCCATTACCATTGCACCCGGAACTCCCCCCAACAAGCCCCTGTGTATCCAGATTCCCCCTGCACCCCACACTGAGCTGCCTGCATCCAGATTGCCCCACACAGTACCCTCTCAGCTCACACCTGGATACCCCCACACTAAGCCCCTCCATACTTGGATTCTGCCAGGCTGAGCCCGCCTGTCCTCACTTAGTGCACCTGCCACAGAGGGACACGGCCTTGGGGTATTTCTAGGGCAGGCCCAGTCCTTGCGCCATGTCAGAGTTCGGTACAGCTTCACCAGTGACTCCGTGTCCTTGGGGGGAGCTGCAGAGTTATCTCCCACCTCTGTGCAGCCAGTGGCCTGTGCTCCCTAGTGCCATGCTGGAGCCTCCACATTTATTTGACAAATAAAATTTGAAGAATTTTAAAATATTGTGTGTATAATTTTTAGAGTTTTGGCACAGAATGCCGTCAGGAGTACTTTTTCAGAGATGACACCAGTTTGATCTTCAAGAATATGTCAAAGGCATGTTTTTAATTAGGTGACATTTCTGGAGGAAAAAAGTCTCTGTCATTATGTTTACCTCCATTTATTTATACTTTAAAAAAGATTAGCAATTATTTTTTAATGTGAAAATTATACAGTCAAAATGAAATGGTTTTCTTTAGCACCCATATTAGACACAGGATCATCATATTTAAGTCAGCTTGTGGACACTTTCGTTTAGGCTGAAATTTTCAAGCTGGGAGTCTGCCTCAGGCTGACTTTTTTTTTTTTTTTTTAAATTTCAGCCAAAATGATTCAGCCATGTTGGAGAGGGAGACCAGGAAAAATACATTATTGTACACATTAAAACATTCTGGAGACCTTTTCTGAACAGTTCTAGTGCCCCCATGCTTTGAAGCAGGGATTTAAAATTTGGCATTGGGTGGAACTTTTGCATTATGGAAGTTCTTTTTGCAGTCCCTGTGAAAATCCACTTACATTTGGTTAAGTTAAAAGCCTGTGTAAAAATCAGTTTACACATGCTCAGGAAAGATTTCCTATATTTTAGCAATTCAATTCACTAAAGATCCCATCCACACTGAACATGCTCCAGTCTGGGGCTGGGCACCTGAATGGAGACCAGGGAGCCTGTCTCTTCTGCATTCTTAATACCCGCTTGCTGAGCTCAATCAAAGTGGAGAAGGGAGCTACCTGATTCGAATGCAGAGGAAACAAGGGAGGAACCTGAGTTGTGGATAGGACTGGGGTGTGGCAGGGACGGGGAGAAGGAAACCTACACTGGACACTGACATGAAGCCAGGTGTGGAGACTGGAACTGGAAGCTGGGGGTGGGAATGAGGGATTGGACTGAGGAGTTGGGAGACTGTGAACCAGTAAAGCGGAAGGAGGGAAGATCAAGATCAGATGAAGAGCCATGGGCAGGGATTGGGAGTAGGATGAGAAGCCCAAGGCGAGGAGGAGACTGGGACTAGCTAGGGAAAGAGAATGGGACTGAGATGAGGAGCCTGAGGTGTGAAAGACACAAAATTAGGACAGAACAATCTGCGCCGACTGGATTACACTTCCTTCCAGAGCCTGGAATGGAATCCAAGACTGAGTCTCACCATTCTTCTGCTGACAGAAAACATCTGTGAAACAAACTGGCCAAGTGTCCCATCCCACTTCTAGTGCTGGTCCACACAGAGAATGACAACCAACTACTGCTATTAGTTACTCCATTAGCTCAAATAGCTGAGGTCTATGCAGTGGACCTGAAGGTTCCAACCCCGCTGATGAACCATGTGAGTGTCAACATAATGTGATGGAATCTGGCCTTTCAGTTTACTTTTTTAAACTAGCTTACAATTTACACACAACAAATGTTAATACATTAGGGGGCTCTGTGGGAAAAAAAATTTGTATGCGACCATCAGAATGCATATACAAAAGGAGGCCAATTAAGGTTGCACAGACAACCTTAATTCTAGCTTTTGCTAACTTTGAGTGCTTCGTTTTACAACCTTAATAATAGTCTTAACAGTTTGTGCTCGTGGTACATCTGAAGTCTTATACTCATATGCTCAGAGAAATAAATCCTATTGTATCTCTTATCAAACTCATTGTAAAAGAAAAGCCCTGATGAAGTCAAACAGTACTACCACTAATAATAATTGGAGATATACCAATCTCCTAGAACTGGAAGGGACCTTGAAAGGTCATTGAGTCCAGCCCCCTGCCTTCACTAGCAGGACTAAGCACAGATTTTTGCCCCAGATCCCTACCCTAAGTGGCCCCCTCAAGAATTGAACTCACAACCCTGGGTTTAGCAGGCCAATGCTCAAACCACTGAGCTATCCCTCCCCCCCATAACTGTTTATCAATAACTTCACAGCAATGTAAACTGATACTGCATTATAAGTGTTTAATGAAAAGTGGACAAGAAATTCCAATGGAACTGACTTTACCAAATAAATTACCCCAAGGTTCAGTCTGTACAATAAATCAAAACATAAAATAAATACAAATACATAAGAGCAATAATTCCAGATCAGACAACGGGTCTATTTAGGCCACTTTCCTGCCTCTGATTTTGGCCAGCGTATGGGTTCTAATGCACTAAAGTAATAAAGTTCCACACATCAGTGTTTGAGGTTCTTTTACTGATCTTATTACTGCCATCACGTAAGAAGTGCTGCCAGAATAGAATACTGCAAACATCTCTGCACGCATCTTCAGGAAGCCTTAACTACTGCAATACTCTTAGGTCCCTCCAGTACAGCATATTGAACTCTGATTACACCTCATGACTTCAATAGGACTTCACACATGCACAGGATTCCTTGTCATGGTTCCCAGTGCAGGATCAAGTCCTCAGACTACAACTTCTTCAGGACAGAGTCTCCATCTTTCTACTGTACAGCACCTAGCACATTTTGGTCATTACTATAATATAAAATAATAAACTACACAGGAACTTAGATTTCAGCTACTCCAAAACCATCAACTAAAACTACAGCTATGTCTAATCTGCTCTTTGCATGGGCTGAACATTAAAGTCTTGCTTTTAAAGTTAAAGCACTTTACAGTCCTAAAACATTTATAAAAGATTTACAAAGTATGGCATCAAAACTGATCAATAAGATGTCTTGCCCATGACAATATGATTAATGTTTTATTACAAGACATGCCCTGAAACATGAAACAATACAGTGCATTATAACAATGCATATTTTAATTATAAATAGAACTCTCTCAGTTGAATAAGCCATTTTCCTTTCTGACCACATGTTGGGCTCAGATATTGAGCTTTAGTGATAAAAATTAGACCCTACTATATACAGGACTAAAAAATTGTAACCTGGGTGGAAAAGTAATTGACCTACCATTTATAAAATAAATCAAAGGTTTTCTGAAACCTCCACAGACAAACTTTGCAACTCAGCTACGTTTATAGTAAAAAAAATTAAAGAAATATGCAAAATACATTCTTTTACCATCATCTTGTCCTCCCATTCCATGCCTCAATTTCTTCTATTCTTCATCTGATGGGTCCAGTCATAATCCTAGACTGCAAGCTCTTTGGGGCAGGATCTATTTTTATTTGCCCTTTAGCACAATGATACTCTGATCCCTAACTGGGGCCTCTAGACACTATTTGTTAACTGTATTACAATGACAACTGGCAATTTTTCCAAGCCTCAAACATCAAATTCTGTAAAATTCAAGCTTTAAGTTAAAAAAATAATATCCCCAACACTTTTGCGGGTAACCTTCCAAATGCAAACCAAGCATAAACCAATGCAGTATTCTCTTAGAGAGTTTTGGTGATTCTAATTTTAATTCCCACCCCACCTCCCAATCTCATAACATTTAGTGTTTTTCTTAAAGTTCCATCTCAAAACATTTAGTGTTTTTCTTAAAGTTCCATCTTATAGCCATTTTTAATAAAAATCTCAGCTTCCATTAAAAAAAAAAAAGTACACCTCTAGCCCTTATGGCTAGAGAGACAAAGCTTGAAAATGTGAACCACACAAACAACCAGGCATCCAGTGCCACCTTAAAGACTAACAAATTTATTTGGGCATAAGCTCTCATGGGTAAAAAAAAACCCCACTTCTTCAGATGCATGAATCACACAGGCTCAAAAATCAAGAAGCAAATTTAAAAAAAAAAAAGTTTTTAAATCTCATGAATTTTTAAGGTAAGTCTATGATGTTGAGGTCCAGTTCATGATTTTTAAAACAACATTTAAGGTTGGCAATACTAGGGTCTGCATACAAGCAGCTTCTGTATCTCTGCTACTGCTCATTATTTCCCCAAGCAGCTGAGAGAGCGAAATTAATAGACCTCAAGGTCAGTTTCATAGCTATTGTTCTCTGAGCAGCTTTGAAACTAACAAATAACATGTAAATTTCACCTGCAACTGTTCATATCTTAAGGAGGGCTATAAACAAAGACACTAGCACTGTTCACCAGGAACAAAGACTCCCAAAAAATACAGGCGGATGGAAAAGTACAGAAAAAACTCAACCCATAGGAGTCTGGGAGACAGACTGTCAGAAGTCTCAGAATGGGAAGGTAAAAAATAGGCTCCTCCTTCCCTTCCAGAAACCAGAAGACCTGAGGGCTTGAAATTCATCAGGACATCTATCAGGAAGAGGTTGATATAAAGGATGGAGCCCAGTGCAGGCCCCAAGGACCACACTACAAGAGGACATCACTATACTACTGATGAAGGCATATGGGGAGAGGGGAGTAGTACAAGCACAACCATGTGTTAACGAAATATTAATGATGAAATGCTAAAACCCCCAAAGCCAACAAAACTCAGAAGTTACTTGCAGACTGACAGAGACGCTAGAGAAAGCGCAGGCCTACACCAGTACTAGAGACTTCTGCCCGCATGGCTCTATCAGCCGGGGATGGCAACCCTGACCACACAAGCGACCTCTGCCTCTAGTACACACATGGCTCTAGAGGCGAATGCCTCAAAACCTGGAACAAACATCTTAGTTCCCCAGCATGGTGAATTTCGCGGCCAGGGGCTGTCCCGAGGCCCCGGAGAACGTTTACTCAACACCTGCCCGGCAGGCGAGCACAACAGCAGCTTCCAGCCACCTGGGCCGGGCATGACTTTACCCCGCAGGGACGGGCAGCCACCTCTGTCCGGGGGCCAGCAGCTGGGGCAGAGCAAAGCAACCGTGGCTGGGAGAAGGCTTCAGCCAGGGCAAACAAACACCGGCTCCTGCAAGGAGAGACCCAGTCCCAGCAGCACCCACAGCGCTGCCGCGCCGGGGCTCCCCTGCCAGCAGCATCTCCCCACTGAGGAGTCCCAAGAGTCCCCCCCCTCCGCCCGACCCTGCCCTTCCGCGGCCGCGCCCCCGCCGCCACGTTTCCCCAGCGCCTCTCACCCGAGTCCAGCCCCAGTTGGTAGCAGGCCAGTGGCTCCAGGGAGAGCTTGTAGCCCTCGAACTTAGGGTCCAAGAGCGGCCGCTTCACGCGCAGGGAGCAGTTGGCCGCCGCCTCCATCCCCAGCGAGGCCTAGAGTTACCGCCTGCGACAAGGAAGAAAGTTTGGAAGGAGACTGTGTGCGTGAAGCGAACCGCCTCACTGGCTCAGGTAAGGAGCATGCGGAACGTAGAGCACCATGGGAATGGTAGTTTTAGGGCTCTAACCGCAAGGGACTGCGGCTGTCCATCGCCAGGCATCTCGGGAGTTGTATGCCACACTGAGGCGCCCAGAACGTGTGGCATGCTGGGAGTTGTAGTTCTAGCCTCCTAGGGAATCGGCAAGTCCGAGCGCCCAGACCTTAGGGCATACTGGGAGTTGTAGTTTTTAAATTGAGCAAAAGCCGACGTAGTCCCGGACTCCATATCCCAAGGTCCCCCGCGCGAAGGGCAGGGTAGGAGCTTGGCAGGGCTGGGCTCTCCCTGGGAGACGGCGTCGCCTTCTCCTCTCCCAGAGCTGGTCGCGCCGCCGTCGGGGTGAGTCCTGAGGGAACCGGTCGCGGGGTTCGACTCTCGCAGAAGGGGCCGGGGGCGCGCTTGGAGGGGGCAGGGAGCCGCGGGGCTCGGCCTGAAGTCCCCACCCCCACCCTCGCCGCGCGGCTGGGTTCCCGGCTCTGGGGCCAGGCCCGCGCTTCCCCTCGCCGTGGGGCGGAGGGCTGTCATAGAGACTGGCCTGGCTTGGCGCCATGCTCCCCTGGCCGGCCGGCTGGGCGGCGCTGTGGCTACCCCTCCCCCACAGTGGATGTAGCTCAGCCCGGACTAGGGCTACCAGATGTCCTGGTTGTAAAGGGGCAGTCCGGTTTTGGGGACTTTTTCTTATATAGGCGCCTATAAACCACCCGCCCCCTGTCCCCTTTTTTTTCACAGTGGCTATCTTGTCACCCTAGTACCGCAGGGGTAGGTCGGACTGGGCGGGTGACTCTGGCGGGGGTGAGGAGGGCTGGGGAGAAGGTAGGTTACTGGCTGGAGAGAAGTGAGGGTCTGGTCATTGCCCGATGGGGAGGATGATAGTTCACTGGGCGGGGAAGTGGAGGAGAAAGGGGTCTGGTCACTGGCTGATGGTGGGAGTTGGGAGGGAGAAGACAGGTCACTATCCGGGAGGGAGGGGGTCTGGCCACTGGCTGGGGGTGGGGAGACGGCAGATTATTGGGGAGCGGTGCTGGTTTTCCCTCTATCAGGTGTGCTATGGAGTCTCTACCCTGTGGAGGCTCGGGGATGGGGGTGGGTGGGGAGTACGGAGGCCCTCTGGTTGAACGTTATCTGAAACTCAGCTCTTCTAACGTTATAGTATCTCACCCCCACTTTACTAAATCTGTGCTGCAGTCCCAGTGCCGGCTGTTGCATCATTACACAGGAAGGTGAGAGCACTCAGCTCAGTAGGACTGACACAAGCACAGCTGAATTTGATGGTCTCCAGTTTCTTATTTTGCCATGCCATAGAACCACTCCATAGTTCAGGGCAGATAGCAGCCTTTCTTCAAATTAGGGCTGAAATACCAGATCGTAAGGTAAGGTGGTAGAGTTGTGGGTATGAAGTGGCTCAAGTGAGTCCTGTTAGTCCTTCTATGAAAATTAAACTATAATTGTTTATCTGTCCTCCCTTTCCTTTAGTGGTGGAGAAATTATCATGTGTACATATTATCACAGGCAGCGCAGATATTTAGGAGCAAATGTTTTCTACATACCTTCATCAAAATCTGGCAATCTCTTATTAGAGCCATGAATTTAATAACTGTAGAGAGACAAGGTGGATGAGATATCTTTTACAATAGAACCTCAGAGTTATGAACACGAGTTACGAACTGACCGGTCAAACACATTCCTCATTTGGAACTGCAAGTATGCAATCAGGCAGCAGCGGAGACAGAAAAAAAAAAAGCAAATACAATATGGTACTATATTAAATATAATCTACTAAAAAAGAAAAAGGGTAAGTTTTAAATTTTTTTTTTGACAAAGTAAAGAAACTATTTCTATGCTTGTTTTATTTCACTGGGTCTCAAACTTTTTTACTGGTGACCCCTTTTGTATCACAAGCCTCTGAGTAGACCTTCCCCCCCCCCAATACATTTAACACCCTTTTAAATAAATTTAACACCATTATAACTGCTGGAGGCAAACTGGGTTTGGGGTGGAGGTTGACAGCTTGCGACTCCCCCTCATGTAATGACCTTGTGACCCCCTGAGGGGTCCTGACCCACAGTTTGAGAACCCCTGTTTTATTTAAATTAAGATGGGTAAAAGCAGCATTTTTCTTCTGAATACTAAAGTTTTAAAGCTGTATTAAGTCATTGTTCAGTTGTAAATGTTTGAAAGCACAACCATAATGTTTTGTTCAGTTATGAACAATCTCCATTCCTGAGGTGTTCATAACTCTGAGATTCTACTGTATTGAACCAACTTCTGTTGGTGATGGAGACAAGGTTTTGAGCTTACATGGAGCTCTTCTGGGCTGTAGCTTTTCTTACCAATGGAAGTTGATCCAACAAAAGATATTATGGCACCCACCTTGCAACTCAAATATCTTGGCTACAGCACCACTGCACACAACTTTAAGAATTGTGGCAGTTTTTTTTCCCTCTCTTTACCAGCGTTCTAAAGTGGAGGTGAATGTGCAGAAAACACTAGTTAATCAGGAAGCAAAGGTTATTGTATACAGTTTGAGTCATCAGGAGTGAACAGTAGTTTCTGAATGTATGTGAGGACAATAAGGTTCATTCATATGTGATCACCTTGCTGAGTTCTGTTGATCAGTATTTCTAATATAAACAATGTGTGACTGTCTTCAGTAAGTTGATTTAACATCTTTCTCTTGGCTAACTGTGTAAATTAAACAAATGCCAAAAACGAAGGGGGTCTACACTCAAAATGCTGCAGCTGCGCCAGTGTAGTGCTTCAGTGTAGGTGCTGCCTATGCTGACACGAGGGGTTCTCCCATTGGTAATCCACCTCCCTGGGGTGGTTGCCAGGTTGCCGGAAGAATTCTTCTGTCAATCTAGCATGGTATACCTGGGGACTTAGGCTGGTTTAACAATGCTACTCAGGGGAGTGGATTTTCCACACCTCTGACTGGCGTAGTTAAGCCAACCTAATTTTCTACTGTAGACCAGGCCTAACAGACTGTAGAGAAAGGGAAATTTAATTGTTTAATTACATACATGTTTTCTTATGTTGCAAATGATTAGTAAACAGTGTTGTTAAAAACATTTTTTAATAATTTTATAGATTTGCTGTGGAAATCTAGGTTTTCAACATGAATAAAGATGCGCAGATGAGAGCAACTATTAACCAAAAACTAATAGAAACAGGAGAGCGAGAACGGTAAGTAGATTTTTTTTTCTTATATGTTTTTTATTCTCATTAAATGTCTTAAAATGGTGTAGCATAAAGGATGTCCTAAAAAATAAAGAAGGTGAAATCCCTTCTATAATTCTAAATGCTGCAAAACAGTTGCGAAAATCTTGTGTATTGTACCAGTAAAGAAGACTTAATTAAAATATTCAAAAGTAAGAAAAAATAAACTCTCTCTGTCAGTTTTTAACTAAAACAAAAAAGCTGGTCAAATAATAAGAGGTGGGAAAGTTGGCTTATAAATCCCAAGTGAACACCAGGGTTGTTGTTAATGGAGAAAACATCTTTGTCGGATCTAAAATTACACTGTTAAACAATGAGGTTGCAATTTATTCTTTTTTCAGGCAAAGAGGGAGAGGTGCATGTTCCTTTTTCTGTGCTCAAATTTCTTCCCCCATGCTTCTGTATGGGAGAAGAATATTAATACACCTCTACCGCGATATAACACGACCCGATATAACATGAATTCAGATATAATGCTGTAAAGCAGTGGTTTGGGGGGCTGGGGGGGTGCAGCTGTGCACTCGGGCGGATCAAAGCAAGTTTGACATAATGCGGTTTCACCTATAATGCGGTAAGATTTTTTGGCTCCTGAGGACAGCGTTATATTGGAGTAGAGGTGTATCTCTCATTTAGACTTTCAGCTATCTAGTTAACAGTGAATTGGTAGCCAGAACAGACTGGATAATAGCATTTCTAAGCTAGAATTTATTTTCTTTGCTGTCTCAACTCTCTTCTTTCTCCTCCCTCTCTTTCACCTTTCATACTATATGCACTGTTTCTCCCTCTTTGTTAGAATGTTCTAAGTTTAAAATCCCTTGCATCAGTGGATCTCCAACTCCTTCAATTTCTTAGACCCTTGAAAGAGAGAGGTCCTCTCTCATGGACATTTTTCTTCCCATTATCATATTCTGTGAATCACTGCCATGTTACTTTTCGCTTAGTCCCCTCCTAGTTGTGATTATATATTTTGGAATGGTGCTTTGTAAAAATGCACACTTGCTGCTAGGATGCTTAAAAGGATAATGAGGTATTGTTTACTCTTAAATCAGAGTAAAATAAGTTTTATCAACTTTTTTGGCAGAAGGAGTGGAGAGAAATTGTTTCCCTAAAATATTATTGCACAAATAAAATCTAAGTACAGTATCAATATTGTGTTCTGTTACATACAGTGGTGGAGCAGTAGAATTTTTTTCTTGAATTCAATTTATCTAAAACAGCAAAGCAACCACAATTGGTTTTAATTTGGTCTTCCAGAATCCCCTGTATGGTCCTTCCTCATCTAAACATCTTGCCTCTTAATATCCTACTGGTCAAAGAGGACCAGAGTTCACACTTCAGACTGTTGGTCCAACTCTTTCATTCAAAAACGGAGGATGGCTGAGCAAAGCAGGATGAAGGCTAAGTGCGCTCCCAGCCCATGGAGTAAAGGGCTGGAATTTCTGCTGCTAAGCCACTATGCTAGTTTACCACATCTTATTTTAATTTGTTTCTCCTGCACCTCCTTAAGTATTAGTCTGCTGCTTTCCCATATCCAGTGTACTCCCTGGCAGTAAAGGAGGGTTGCTACTATGCTAGGAACAAAATAGAGTGAAACTGTCTTGAATCTTTTTCAATTTTGTTCTGCACTTGTTGATTGTGCTGAGAGTAGGTTATATACCAGGTACATTCCCCCTTTCCCAGACTTCTCTGATGATAAAAATATTGTAGGATATTCAATGCCCAGTTTAAATCTCCAATGAAAACATAGTTCGGATACTTCAAATTCAGAGTTACAAGTTTTTTTTTTGAAATCACGTCACTTACACTGAAAGTCACTTACATTTATTCCTGGCCATCTTGGATCCCTTTGAATACAGTAGCTTATTTTGTTTCCCAGCATGAATTAGTGTGCAGTTGTGCATACAAAAGCTTACAGTGATATATTTTTTATAACCTGTTTTGAAGTGAAATATTCTTTCTTTGCTGTTAAAAACACTTTTTCTTCTAGTAAGTTTACTTTGTCATCTTTACAGCCTTAAAGAGCTGCTGAGAGCCAAATTAATTGAATGTGGCTGGAAGGATCAGTTGAAGGCACACTGTAAAGGTAATTAAGGTTAACTACATTCAACACCCTTAGTTATTGTCTAAGGTAAGAGAATAGGTGCATCACTTCTAGCCAAATAAGAGTTCCAGATGAAAGCTTAAGTACCTGAAGGTCAGTGTGAATAAGACAGAGATGATGCTATTGGGGAAGAGAGCATCTCGGACAAATGTGGAAGGCAGGGTATGAATGCTTTCTTATGAGATTCCTTCTCACTACACCTGTATTGACATTGGTGTTTTGTGGTTTTGGAATCATCTTGGATGTATCTCTGTTCACCAATTCTCAGGCAACCTGGATAGCCCAAAATACATTTTCACATCTTTGGCTGATGCTGACTTTTTGAAATTTCGTCTGATTTGGACTTCATTGTAGTTTCCAAAGTCTGTTGTATTTAAGCTTCTAAAATGTGTGACTGCTTGATTGCTAACGTCTAAAGAACTGATTCTGATACAGTTTTTCATTTTGATAAGTGATTTTCATGTCACAAGAGGATAAGAGCAAAAGCAGCAAGTAGACAGGTATGCCATAAATGATAGTCTGTGCTAGATAAAATTTATTTAAGAACCATTGATACCTCCCAGGGCAACAAAGATATTTTCTGCAGATGTGTTTGTATGGGAGGGAGGAGTGCTTGTGCATTATTTCTATTTATGAAAAATTTTCATGAAAACAAAATCACTGATTTAGATGAAGGAAAACAGCATCAGATTAACTGTTAATTACCAAAATTTTGTTTTCAGGAGTTAATAGTAAAGGTAAATAGTGAATATATTAAATTTAGATAAAATTCTTATTACCAAAATGGTCAGCTTCCATGGGGGGCTAGCAGTTTTCTAAACCAGCACATGATTGTTTTCCTGTTAAGAGCCAAAAAAAAAAAAAAAAATTGAATATTGACATTTAAAGTTTCTTCTGATAAGATTTACTGTGCCCAAATGGTGTTTTTGATGGCAGTCACAGTACATTTTTCTGTAGCTTACAGTGCTAGGATTATTCATTTCTATTCTCAGCTGAAACATTTTACAGTATTGGTTACAACAGTCATTACTTACAAATGCAGAGCACTTTCCAGCGGTGCAGAACTATGCTGATCAAAGTTGAAATTCCTTTCAGCATTGGGTTCTGCATTTCCCAAAAGTCTTTACTACATTTAAGGAAAGTGATTTTCTGAAAAATAATCCTAATATGCATACGAACACACTGAAACATGAGCAGGGAGAATACTGTGTACATGTTTACGATAGACCTGATCTTTCTAAAGGAGTACTTTCAAAATTATTGCTATATTCCTGAGCAATTGACAGTATAGTATTAGTGTGTTTATCTCTTTAATTGTCTTCAAATCTTTACAGTTGTGCTTCTGGTTAATGTTACATATAATATTTAACTGAAATTACAGTCTTGTTCTGGCTGCAGTTCAAAGACTTGTAAATAATTGCTGCATTGCTACATGCCCAGACAGTGCCTGTCATTGGTATATACAGGATATATTTGCTAAATGGTGGTCAAGTGAGCTTATTGATCTGTGCACTTGTCTTTTCAGGTTCCTATACCATGCCCACTGATATAGTAATCTGAACTCCATAATATGAATTAAACTAAATCCACAGTAGGATAACATATATATGATTAATTATAGGATTATATATAGGATTACATATATATGGTTAACCTACATATGCAGGTTTTGTATTATAATATTTGAATAGGCCTGTTTTTCTAATGAATGGATTTGAGCTATTCAAGTGGTTTTCGTGGTCTTCCCTAGATGTAATCAAAGAAAAGGGGTTAGAGCATGTTACTGTTGACGACTTGGTGGCAGAAATCACTCCCAAAGGTAGAGGTAAGAAAAGTAATGTCACTTAATGCAAAAAATAACCACTAATGCCACACTAACCTTACACATTTAAATACTCTAGAAACTTTGTCTAAGCACCAATAAGTTGCCCACATTGCATGTATAGGAAACGATATAATAGCCTAAGTAGTAATCACAAATTGGCTGCATGTGTAAATTCATATTGCCATGAAAGCCTTATTGTTTCTGCGCTGACTCATGTATTTAAAATAAATCTTTTTATATGTAGCTTCCTTTTAAAAAGACAGAAAAATCTACTTAACAATTAAATGCCCACACGGTCTTATTGACCGTAGTAGAATTGTGCGTGTGGTGTGTGGGAGAGATGTGTTCATATGTCTGTTGTTTTGGCTGGAGACCTCTGTGAGGCTGGGTTAACAGGGCGGTGGAATATCGGGGGGAGATAACAAGAGCAGCAGCAAGAGAGACAATTTGCATCTCATGAAGAAAGTGCTTTGTGTTACAGTCTCCTTTTTGCAGTCCATTCAGTTGCCCCACAGCCAGTCAGGCTTTAACCTCTACTGTTAAAGAAGATAAAGCTGCTAAAAAACAAACAAACAAACAAAGCCTATTTATTATGCTCCGAAATGAAATTTCTGGATTCCTGTTCTCAGACCCTGGCTATTCACCATGATAGAATTCCCTAGCTCAGCAGCTCTCAAACTGGGTCGGGACCCCAAAGTGGGTTGGGACCCCATTTTAATGTGGTTACCAGGGCTGGCATTAGACTTGCTTGGGCCAGAGGCCAAAGCCTGAGCCCCACCACCCTGGGGCTGAAGCCCAAGGTCTTCTGTCCTGGGTGGCTGGGCTCATGTTACAGGCCCCCTGCCCAGGGAAACTCTTGGGCTTCAGCTTTGGCCAGCTTGCCTGCCTGGGGCAGTGCGGCTCGGCCTTTCTTGCCCCCCACCCCTGCCTGCTTGGGCAGGCTTAGCTTTCGGTACCCCCTCCTGAGGTCATGTAGTAATGTTTGTTGTCAGAAAGGAGTCACGTCAGAAGGGTGCAATGAAATTTGAGAACTTCTGCCCTAGCTCTTCAGTTTCACAACAGAGCTTATGGAGTAGAAAGTGAGTCAGATCCTTTGCTGCTGATTGCATCCCAGCTACTGCCAAATATAAATCCTTCCATCTTCTTAGGACTGCTCTCCAACCCCAACAGGAGACTGCTGAATTGGCTTGGTGGCATTCTAGGAAAGTCTATCATGCATCAACAGAATTGCAGGAGCAACTTATGATGTAGTGCACTGCATATATCTTTTTCTTTTTTCCCTATTTCTTACCTGCTTTTTTTATTTGTATTTCAGCCTTGGTACCGGACAGTGTAAAGAAAGAACTCCTACAAAGAATAAGAACCTTCCTTGCCCAGCATGCCAGTCTTTAAGATTGACATTAATTCTGAGTACCGTATTTTTGTGTTTTTTGTATTATGTAAGTCATGCCAGAAATTGGAATACATTTTTCATGTTTTAGCATTTAAGTTCGTTTTTGTATGATTAGTTACAAGTTTTTCATTACGCTGCATTAATTTCTTAAACTTGCTGTTTTAATTAAAAAAAAACAAACAACTTTTGTGGTTATGTGTGTTTTGAAGGCTTTTATCTTCTGTTATATTGAGGTGATTTTCAAGCTGGTGACATGTTAATTTCCAGGCAACTTTTGCTTGTTTGTACCAAGTCATTATATTAAGTTAATACATTTTTTATGATTTTTGAATACATCAGCCTGGTAACTCTTTCAAAAATGTGTGTAAATATAATAGAAATGCAGATCTAAAAAAAGTAAATATCTGGACAATAGAACACAGTGTTCTATTGTATAAATCCTATTTAGTATGGTTAATAGTTGGATAGCACTAAGGAAAATAAGGACTCTGTACAAAACTTTTTTGATGACATTCTTCCCACCAAGTACTTAACCAATATCCCATATGGTGATAGAAAGTTATAACAGGTGCTTTCTTTGAAGTTTTTTTAGGTATATAATTTATAGGAGTTCTGGATAATAAGTGAACCTGGATCCACATTCCAACTTTACCAAAAGATGCTTTAACTTCTTTCTTTAGTTAAAAAGAAGTGCCGCTACTGCTGCATAACAAGTGCAGTGTTTCACCCTTGCAGCATTCCAGTGGTGAATGAGATCCAGATATGCTTCAGTATACTTCATATACTGAGGCCCTTCTGGATAAAGGTACTACATACTGGCAATTTTTTTCTTTTTCATCAAGCTGGTGAATCTAAAATTCTGACTAGAACAGACACAAATTGAAACAATAAATAATTGTGTTGAAATAACTTAGTCATCGTCATCACTCCCATAACTGCATTGGTCCTTGGGGCACCACCACTGATGAGCAATCAACCAATTGTCACCACCCCTGAGGATTGTGTGTCAGTGCTTGAGTCTCTGTGAAGTCCATTCCTGTCCACTCTTTTATGTTGTCAGTCCATCTCTTCTTCTGTCTACCTCTTCTTCTCTTCCCGTGTACTGTCCCTTGGAGGATGATCTTGGATAGGCCAGATGATCTTGTTACATGGCCGTACCACTTCATCTTGCACTTCTTCATGATCATCAGAAGGTCTTCATATGACCCAGCGTATTGGGTAATGATGTTGCGGACCTCTTCATTAGTGACGTGGTCAAAGTAAGAGATGCCCAGGATTTTATGGAAGCATCTCATCTTTACTATCTGTATTTTATGTTCAAGTTCTGCTGTAAGAGTCCATGTCTCGCATGCATACAGAAAAATGGAGATGACTAATGTGTGCAGCAGTTTCAGTTTGGATTCCAGGGAGATATTCTTATTCCTCCAAACTGGCTTTAGCTTTGCCACTGCTGCTGCTGTTTGTACAGTTTTTGCCCAAATTTCTGCCTTGGATCCTTCATCAGTGGTGAAATATTTGAACTGTTTCACTGTCTCCGGCTCTTGTCCACTGACAGTGATGTGTGAGCTGATCCCATCACGTCAGCTTTCCAGCCTTGTGAAACGACTGGATGAAACCTCCGCAAAATACAGCATGGAAATCAGTGCAGAGAAAACTTACAATAATAAAACACTAAAATGACTGTGAGCAAGGATGATGGTGTGGAGGGCTTGCAGGAGGGAAGAAGTGTTTGGCTTTTGCCACATTCAATTTGAGTTAGCAGTGCACTCAGGAGATAATCAGATAGGAGTGAATGGAGGAGCAGCAATCAGGAGATGAATGAGGCAGTTGATCAAATTCCTTTTTATAAAGAGGAGCCACATGAATCTGAAAACTGGAAAAAGGAATTCTTGTCATTCAAGTCACTGCTAAAGCAACCAGCAACAATGGTGTCCTAGTAGGATTAACTGTTAAATATGAAATACCATTGAGGTTTTGTTTTAAAAGAAATGTGTGTCAAACTAGACTCTGGTGATGGGCACATTTCAAATGTGTAATGAGGGAAAGTAAACAAATGGTAGCTACTTCCTACAATTGTATAAATTGTAGATATATAATAGAATGCTAAATGTCATTTTTGTTCATAAAAATTGTTTTGCCATCTCAAAGTTTCTTCATCTTTGCCTCAGTCAGCCAATATCTGACAGTCTACTACAGGATTCATTATAATTTGCTCCTTGTCATGCAACTTGATAGTGTTAGGTTCAGTTACCCACAAAATAACTTTGCTATGTTTGGTGTGCCACTCCTTTTAGATTTCTGCATACATTTTAAAAAATCCTAAAACATGGGGGTTGGAAGCCTTTGGGGCTGAATGGTTAAGGGCTATGGAAACATCTGGATCCCAGAGAGTAGCAACCATTTTAGATATTCAGCAGCTGGTACGTGAAATTAAGAAGTAGACTCAATACAGTTCCTAGTGTCCTTTCCATCACACCTGGCACTTTAATGATCTGGTAATATACAGATATGTGATGACTTAAAAGTGCTGTCCAGAAAAAAAAAAAATTGTAATCAGAGTAATCTTATTCTTCTTCAAGTGCTTGCTCATGTCCATTCATGGTGTGTGCGTGCCCGCCCACATACACAGTCAGAGATTTTTGCCTTAGTGGTACCCATAGGTTTGGCTGTAGTGCCCTCTTGAGTGCTGCGCTCATGTGCTGGTATATTAGGCACTGCCAACCCTTTGCCCTCTCAGTTCCTTCTTACCATCTGTGACATTTGGTGAGAGCACCTTGTCTTGCATCACAAGAGCATTAGCGGTTCTTACAGTCCATTGTTCCGTCTCCTTTGTTGTTAGTTGATAGATACTTAGTTAGACCTTTAAGTTAAGTGTTAGAGTAGTTGTTCAGGAGAGTTCCGGCTGGGAATTTGCCTTGGAGTGGGGCATGCCCCATTCCCCAGGCTTTAAATCATGTTCATCCTGCTGCTGGCCAATGCCCATTAGTGACCCCCACAAGCACTGTTTAAAGTCTTTGGGGAAGTCCCACAGAAAAGATGAGTGCAGGATCTGCAAAAACTTTCACCCTCAAACTCAGAAGGAGCAGGATATTTCTTTGAGGGTCCTCCTCATGGAGACTGCACTTTGTTCTACATTGTTGCCCTCTCAGTCAGACTGCACGCATGGTGCGTCAGCGCGCAGTGCACTGCTGGCACCAGAACCCTCCCGGCACCATTCCTCCTCCTTGGTGCCTAAGAAGCGCTCAAAGTCGACAGGCCTGCCAGCACTGCAGAAAACGGAGGCTTCAGGCAGAGGATCTATGTCAGGCCACATGCCTGCCCCGGAGCTGCTCAGGGGTACCACTGCAGTCAGCCCCCCTAGTCCAGCCAGGGACCCACCTTCAACTCCTGGGCGTAGCAAGGGGCCTTGGCCCCTAGTAGGGTCATCTGTGCCTGAAGCTGGCCCGGCGGCCAAAGAGCAAGCAGGCCAACCAGCACCGCAGATACCAAGCCAGGGAACAGATCTGGTCAGGGCCCCAGCATCTATGGGCAAGCTTGTTATGGAACTGGCCTGTAAAGCAGTGGAGTGTCCCTGATCCTCGGACCGCAGACGTTGGTCTCCATCACTGCGGCCCTGGCCCCAGCACCGTAGCCTTGGTTCCCGATTAGAAGAGACAGGTCCCTGACGCCAAGGTCTCCACCTGCAAGGCACTCAACACCTAAGTTGCGATGATGAATCCTCGTACCCTTGGTACCGTCGGGCCTCCTGCCAGAGTTCACCACGGCATAGATCATCATCGCCTATGCGGTCTCCCAGGCATCAATCCCTCCCCTCAGTGTGGGATCCTTTCCGGTCGCCGCACCAGTTTACAGCTCTCCGATACTGCTCTTTGGGCAGGCATTGGTCCTCGCCCTCTCCTCCTCTCCTTACCAGTCTCCTATTAGGGTCAGTCGGCAGACTCAGGCATCTACACCTCCGCCCCGGTCACTGTTAGGGCAATGGTCCAAGCCTGAAGGGGAGTTCAGCCCTTGGCCTATAAAAGGTGAATAGCAGCGGCATGGGGGCAGGGGCAATGGCCCTCTCGGCAGTACTGGAACCTATGGGGTCTACCTATTATGCTGGTCCCATACTCCCATTGTTCCTTCCAGGCAACATTGGACAAGTTGCCCCTGGCACAGCCAGCATCCAGCTCTGAGCACGGTGCCAAATCCGATGCGGGTGACACAGTGGGCCCCAAAGGAGCTGTCCCTGGACAAGCAAGGAGAAGCCACCCCTCCCCTGCTGTACAGTCGTCATCGTCCCCAGACAAAGCAGTGTCAAGCCCCTCACAAACAAGCAGCCTCCCGGATGACTTCAAGGAGCACCATGACCTCAAAAGGGTGGCTGCCAAACTGAACTTGAAGGTCGAGGAGCTAGCAGAGGAGTCCAATGACCTCTTTAATGTTATACCCTCCTGTGTCCCCCCAAAGGTGCCACTTGGTTCCTGGTCCAGGGGGATGTGAAGATTTATACCAAGCAGGTCCTGATCTGGGAGATACAGGCTTTATAGCTATGAGAAATGGAATGAAGTTACTGAAAGTAAATTTGATCTGAATGTCAGCAAAACAAACAAAAACCCAACAACTTTCTGCCAGTGGCTGTGGGACAATTTTCTGAATTAAGTGATAAAGTCCTATTGCTTTAGACACGTAAAAATGGCACTGCACAAAGTATTAGAAATCCTGCAAAGGGACAGTGTAGGTGTCTTAATTGGCATTTTCCAGTTCATTCCCTGATGAACTTGAGTTACTTATTGCAATTGTTGTGCAATTGCTATAGCAATGAGAGACATAAGGCTTTGGAAACATCAGAAGGCTTCACTTTGGGAAGACTTGCACCACTGTTATTCACCAAATGATCCAAAGGAACTCTCCTTTTAAAAACATGTTAATAGTGTTTTTGAACAGATGCTTTTTTGTAGATACTAATAGATTTTCTTCATCTTTACCTATTTTTTTCCTTCTCGAAATATAGATGTTGCATTTGAAGTTGCACGGTGTTTTTTTTTGTTTTGTTTTTTTAATTAACGATGGTAGTTATTCCATATTAGAGACTTGTCAAAACTTCCTGGATTTTTCATCATTAATATGACAATCACAGACAGTTCTATGTTTTAAAATGTGAAGGTGAGCCTATGTATTTATAAAATATTTGGGTGTTTGCATGTATTTAAAGTGTTGATTTATCCTCAGAGTGAACTATTTTTCATTATGTGTATACACAGATTACAATGTTCATTAAGTGGTTGTACACTCCTAACAAGTGTCACTGGCTATGCCATAATGCCAGTAATTCCTAATGTGCCATGCTTGCTGGTTTGCCACTCAGTTAGCATGCCCACTTTATTTCTCAGAATTTACAGATCAGTATAAAAGCATCTATGTATACATAAGTGATCTCCCCCCACCTTATTTCTGTTTCCCAAGACAGAAAACTAGATTGTAGGTCATGTAGCTTTTCTATATTGAGTTTTTGAAGGGACCTTTTTTTAAAAGCAACCTTCTACATGTATGCCTCTATCCTTGTTCGAGTTCAGATTCTAGTAGATCTCTGTACTCTTTAGATTTCTCACAAAGTTGCAGTGGTAGCTTGTCTCAGGAGTAATGAATGTTGGTGATTATTCTAAGAGCTTGTCTAGACAGAGAGTTAGTATGCAAAAACCAAGAGTGTAAGTGCCACTGGCAAACTGTCCTTGTGGACCCTGCTGCTGCATTCAGGTTCGCTAGTGTGCTTTAATCTACTCCCATTTGAAAAAGGAGTAGATCAGTGCACTGTAGATTTGACAGCTTGCTGCGCACTAACTCACCAACTAGAAAAGCCCTAAATGTCACCTGATGTAGTTTTGCTCTAGTTATATTTCATAGTTGCTGTAGAGTCAGAGACGCTGGAATTTTTTCCATTTACTTCAATAGGTGTTAGATCAGGCTTCAAGATTAGCACTCTGCAGAGCTTTGTTATGCTCTCATTCAAAGCTCTTGCTCTAACTTATAAGAGCAGTCAGGAAAATTTGAAGGAGTTATGTTACTTCCTTTCAAGGGAGAAATGAGTAGACATACATAGTATTAATACATAAAATAAATTAAGCGAGACTACTCTTACTAAAGGGATGGGGATTAGCAATAAACAAAAAGCCAACAATCACTTTGTGTTTCTTAGCCAATTTTTCTCCTTGTATCTGTTACCTTTTGTTTCTAAAACGTTGTGTCTAACTTCCTATCCAAGCCCTGATTCATCAGAGCATGTAAATATTTTATTAACTTGAAGTATGTACATCAATTCGTCCTATTAATCAAAACATTTAAGCATGTCATGGAATTCAAAGGAATGCAATAATGGAAAAAGAGCACAGTTCCATTCCTAGACTGTACTAAAAATTTAAGAATTTCAACATAATAAATGTAAGTCTAGATGCCTACAACCAACTGGATTAGCCAATGTGGAGCTTGCTTAGTGAAAAACTTACTCAAAAAAGCAATAATATATATCAATTAATTATAGCTAGTGGAAACATCTGTTAAAGATACCTGATAGCTGTGCTTTAAAAAGGAAGAACATGTGAGAAACGAAAAGGACAGAATAAAAAGTTCAACAAAATTTCATTTTAGGTTCTACAGATATTCATGGCATCAAATTTCTCTGTCACAAAGTGAGGTAGCCCTTTAAGAGAAATTGGGCTCAGACTTCTTGTGCTTAGTTTTTTACCTTCAGGGTTTGAGATAATGGTTGTGTCAGGTGACCAGTCATCATGTGATGGTAGGGTTGAGGTGGGTGGGGGAAAGTAGTGCTTTCTATAAAAAGTAGCCTATTCCATTTAGTTGTGGGGAGAGATGGAGTTGTAAGGAAATGACAGCTGTCTGTGATGGGGCAGGTAAGGAGCCCTTATACCAACTGCACTAGAGCTACCTGTGGGAGGCTGCCAGGAGCAAAATCCCTTTAGAGCAAATGAAGTAGCCTTGAGCAATGATATTTGTAGATGGAAGAAGCCTGCACAACATATGGGTGTTGAAAAGAGTTGATACTTGTGCTTATTTAGGGTGTTAGGCTCAGACTTCCAGTGAAAGTAGGAGATAGTCCACCCCTTCTACTAGACTACTAAGTCTGGTGGGGTGCAATAGACCAGAGTGCTTTACAATAGTTAGCTAACAGTACGTTCAGAAAGATCATTAAGTGGTTTGCTGAGACCCTCAGCAATTTTCAAGTGAGCCACAGGAAAAAAAAAAGTTTGAGAACCACTGTAACAGACTATAGGGTCCTGGACAGTGTCTTTGGTTGAACACAACTCAGAGATTGTGGAACATCTGTTTTGTTGAACTGTGTTTTAATACCCTAGATCAGGGAAGGGATATTTGTGACTTGCACAAGTGTATGGGATGGATCTGAGATCCATGATTGAGGAAAGCAGCAAGCTCTAATGCTGGATCAGGTGAGCCCGTTAAAGGCATCTTTTGCAGAAATTTAGGTTTCTGATTAGCTTAATTTTTAGTGACCATGTGTCATAAACAGATAAGTAAGAGTTAATAGCACAGAAGTACTTCATGTCTCTTTTGCTTGTAAAGGGTTAACAAGATCAGTGAGCCTGGCTGTCATCTGACCAGAGGACCAATCAGGGAACAGGATACTTTCAAATCTTGAGGGAGGGAAGTTTTTGTGTTTGCTGTTTAGTTTTGGTGGTGGTTCTCTCTGGATTCTGAGAGTGACTAGATGTTTCAACCAGGTTTCTCTCCAATACAGGCTCTATAAGTTCAGAATAGTAAGTACTAGGTAGATAAGGCAAGTTAGCTTATGTTTGTTTCTTTATTTTGCAAATGTGCATTTGGCTGCAAAGGAGTTCAATTGTCTATTTGGCTGGAGGAGTTCAAATTGGTATTTTGCTGAAAGGATTTTAATTTGTACTTGTATACTTAGGCTGGGAGGGTATTCCCAGTGTCTATAGCTGAAAAACCCTGTACCTAATCCATCTTAAATTTACAAAGATAATTTTTACTGTTTTTCTCTCTTTAATTAAAAGCTTTTCTTGTTTAAGAACCTGATTGTTTTTTATTCTGGTGAGACCCCAGAGGACTGGGTCTGGATTCACCAGGGACTTGGTGGGGAGAAAGGAGGGAAGGGGGAGAAAGAGGTTAATTTTCTGTGTGTTAGGCTTACTTTCTCTCCCAGGGAGAGTCTGGGAGGGGGAAAAGAGAAGGAGTGGGGGGAAGATGTATTTTCCTCTCTGTTTTGTGACTCAAGGAATTTGAATCACAGTAGTCTTCCAGGGTAACCCAGGGAGGGTAAGCCTGGGAGAGGCAACAGTGGGGGAAAGGGTTTACTTTCCTTGTGATAACATCCAGAGGGTCTGGGACTTGGGGTGGGGGCGGGTCCCTGGGGAAGGTTTTGGGGGGACCAGAGTGTCCCCCCAAAACTGGAATTCCTGGTTGGTGGCAGCGCTACAGGTTCTAAGCTGGTAATTAAGCTTAGAGGAATTCATGCTGGTACCCCATCTTTTGGTCGCTAAGGTTCAGGGTGGGGAATTATACCATGACACCATATTTAATCCTATTAATGGGAAAGGGCTAGCTGGCAGCATAGGAACCTGCCTTGATTTGCATGTAAGTTTACACACTGTTCTCTTTCTCTCGCTTATACATGTAAAGAAGAAATCTAAAATTACACCTCAAGTCAAAGGACAATTCCCAGAGCAGGGGCAGCTACACCGCTAGAGTTGCCTGATACTGGCCCAGTCAGTTTCCTTAAACAGAGGGCAAGGAGCGACCCCGGGCCCAGCCCCACTACGGCTGCGCTCACACGAGGGGGCTGCGCTGCTCAAACTGGCAGTTCGCACGGGACAGCTCCCGTCCGCGCACCCGTGGCGGCCAAGCCCGGCGCGGGCGGTGACGGGTAGCGCAAGGCCCAGCACACGCGGGGGCACAAGAGCGAACTGGACTGAACGCTGCGTCCCGCCTCTGGACGCGACCTCTTCCAGCCTCCGACCCCCACCAGCCCCGCTACGTAGCAGCCAGCGGCCGAGGCAGAGGCTGCTCCGCGGAGCGCCTACAGCCCGACCTGCCACTGAGGCGCAGCGGGACAGGACCCACCCCTCTGCCTTCCCACGTGGGCCGCCCATGGGTGGGGCACGCGCCTGCCGTCCCCAGGCTATGCGCGTCAGGCAGCTCGCGCGCCGCCCAGGGTCAGTTAGGCCCTCAGGCCAGGGGTCCTCCAATACCATCTCCTGCCCCGCCCCCTTCGTCGCGCAGTGTCCCCGCCTTCAGCTCGCACCGGTTGGAGGAGCCTGAGGGAGGGGCGTGGTCGGAAGGGGCGGGACAGTCTCAGGTGACAGGAGGCCGAGGTGGCGGGCACGGGGGGACATAGCAGCGGCGCAGGAGCGCGCGCCTAGCTTTGAATGAGGGGCGCTCGCGCTTGGAGAGGGAAGCGGCTCTGGGTGCGGCAACGCGCGGCCGCCTCGGCTCCAGCTGCCTGGCGCCCCCCGGAGCCTCTTCCCCTTCTGGGTAGGTGAGTTAGAGAACGCGCTGCGCGCGCAGCTTCCCCGGTGCCGTGGCCGTCACTGCCTCGGGCTCTTCCGGGTCCGTTGGCGGGGGCGCCCGGCTGGCGTGCCCCGTTCAGCCCCTAGGCCCCTCTCTTCCGGGGTTGCTGGTCCCTTATTAGCTCCTCCCCTTAACGGCTGCAGCCTTCGGGCAGCTGGATGCCATGGCGAACGTGCCATTTGTTGGGCTGGGGGCAGCAGGGCTGGGAACCCCCCTTCACACGCACACACCTGCTCAGCATCCCTAGTGCCAGCCTGGCACAGCCCGGGGAGCAGGCTGGACCCTGTGCCAAGCACAGCCCGTGGACTAGTGGAGGTGCTTAGGTCCGTGGCCCACAGCAGGGCTCCAACTGGCATAGCCAGGGGTCTTGGGCGGAGAGACAAGGGAGCGTGTGACCTCAAGATGTTTAGTTGCCACTACCCTTTGTTACTGAGTGTCTTTATTTCTGCTTGTTGGGCTTTGTTCCAGTCTCCTTCCCTGTGCCACCTGCAAACTCTGACATCGGTGGTTGCATAGTGAATGTTGACTTGTAAACTATAGTGATGATGAGGCTGCAGACTTTACACCCCAGTTAAATAAAGGGGGATAGAAGGGACCACTCTTCTTGCAGCTTTTGTTTCAGGCTGTCTCTTTGCCGATGTAGGAAGACAGTCATTCTTCTGTGTACAATCATTTTTCTGTTTCACAGGTTTCCTTCCCAACCATGTCAACTGGAGAACTTAATATATTTATTGGTTTAAAGAAGGCTTTGATTCTGGAGAGTCTGGATATAGGCCACAGAGCTCAAGTGATATGATGTGGCTGCTGGGTCAGGTGTTTGATACTTCTGTAGAATCATAGAGCTGGAAGGGCTCTCAAGAGGTCATTTAGTCCAACCCTCTGTGCCGGTGGTTCCCAAGCTTTAACAACCTGTGAATCTCTTTCACTAAAATGTCAAGTCTTGTGAACCCCCTCCTAAAAATGAATATTTCCAGGGATTTTCTCCTTTACCTGCTATCATAGATTATTAGGGTTGGAAGGGACCTCGGAAGAGCATCATGTCCAACCCCCTGCTCAAAGCAGGACCAATCCCCAACTGGCCCCCTCAAGGATTGAGCTCACAACCCTGGCTTTAGCAGACCAGTGCTCAAACCGCTAAGCTATCCCCTCCCAAGCAAGCCAGAGATAATGAGGTTAGTTCAGTCAGGGAGGATGAGGCCCTGTTCTAGCAGTTGAGGTGTGAAAACCAAGGGAGGAGAAACTGGTTTTGTAGTTGGCAAGCCATTCACAGTCTTTGTTAAATCCTGAGCTGATGGTGTCAAATTTGCAGATGAACTGAAGCTCAGCAGTTTCTCTTTGAAGTCTGGTCCTGAATGAAGCAGTGATCTTGGAAATATAAAATTTGTTGTTATGACAGATCTAGGAGTACTGGTCTCAAGTTGCAGTGGGAGAGTTTAGGTTGGATAGTAGGAAAACCTTTTTCACTAGGAAGTGCTGAAGCACTGGAATGAGTTACCTAGGGAGGTGATGGAATCTCCTTCCTTAGAGGTTTTTAAGGTCAGGCTTGACAAAGCCCTGGCTGGGATCATTTAGATGGGGCTTGGTCCTGGTTTGAGCAGGCGGTTGGACTAGATGACCTCCTGAGGTCCCTTCCAACCTTGGTATTCTATGACGTGCTTATTACATGCTATTTATTATTAGTTATTATTTATCATTACATATTTTTATTACATTATGAAAACGGCAACACTTTTCTAGGATCTCACTTTCGTAGCTTGTATCACTTTGACTAAGGCTGTTATAAAACCTGGCTCCTACGTTTCATCAAGGAGTATCAGATGTGAAACAGCATGAAGGTATTTAAGAAGCCAACTCAAAGAGTTCCTCCTACACAAGCATTCAGGTCTTGAGCAGTCCAGGCGAACACCACACTTTACAACAAAACCTAAACTTGTTCTTCATAATAATTTTAAAAACAGTACTATTTAATTTGAAAAACAGCAAAAAAAATCTGCTTCCCTTTCCATTTCTTATAAGAAGTCTTGAAGTTTAAATCTCCTCAGTGTGATAGATAGGCTTGCTTTGATCTGCTTAGCTGTTGGAAGTCCGGGGGCTCTGGGTTGCTGGCCCCATGCTGCCCGGTGTTCCTAGGGACAGCTCTGTCCATCATTAGGGAATTTTTTTCCTGAGACCCCCCCTTGTAACATTTTGCAAATCTCTAGGGGTTCACAAACCCCAGTTTGGGAACCACTGCTCTATGCTGAGGCATGACCAAAGGTAGGCCATCCCTAATGGGTGTTTGTCCAAACAATGCTCAGAAACCTTCAGTGTTTTGAATTCTACAGCCTCCCTTGGAAGCCTATTCCAGTGCTTAATATTTTCCTTATATTTAACTCAAATCTTCCTTGTTACAGATTAAGCTAATTATTTCTTGTCCGACCTTCCGTGGATATGGAGAACAATTGATCACCATGCTTTGAATGCTGTCAGTTTCTACCCTCAGTCTTTTTTTCCCCCTCAAGACTAAACGTGACCAGGTTTTTTAACCTTTCCTCAGAGATCAGGTTTTCTAAATCTAAATCTTACTGCTCTCCTCTAGACTCTCTCCAGTTTGTCCACAAGTTTCTTAAAGTGTGGTGTCCAATATTGGGCACAGTACTCCAGCTGAGGCCTCACTAGCACCAAGCAGAGTTGAATAATTGCCTCCCATTTCTTACGTACAGCACGCCTGTTAATACTCCTCCAGAATATTAACCTTTTTTGCAACTGCATCATATTGTTGACTTGTGTTAAATTTGTGATCCGCTATAACCACCAGAGCCTTTTCTGCCTAGCCAGCTATTCCCCTTCTTGTATTTCAGCAGTGGATTTTTTCCCTCCCTAATTATAGTACTTTGCATTTGTCTTTGTTGAATTTCATCTGGTTGATTACAGCCCAATTATCTAATTTATTCAGGCCATTTTGAATTCTGATCCTGTCCTCCAAAGTGCTTGAAACCCAGTTCACTGTCATCTTCAAATTTTATAAGCATTCTCTCCTCTCATCATCCAACTCATTAATGAAAATATTGAATAGTACCAGACCCAGAACTGACCCCTGCGAGACTGCACTAGATACATCCTCCCAGTTTGACAGCAAAGCATTGATAACTACCTTTTGAGCGTGGTTTTTTTAACCTGTTGTGCATCTTCTTTAGTAATTTCTTCTAACATAAGAATGGCCATACCAATGGTCCATCTAGCCCAGTATCCTGTCTTGCAACAGTGGCCAATGACAGATGCTTCAGAGCAGTGGTCCCCAACTTTTTTTGTCTGACAGGCACCAGACAACGAGCCACGGAGGACCATGGCAGCAGACAAGCATCTGCCGAAATTCCACTGACAAGCGGCAACATGAGTAGGCGTCGCCGTCGAAATGCCGCTGACAAACTGTATTATGCAGAGGCGTCGCCGCCGAAATATCACCGAAAATCAGCGGCATTTCGGTGACAACATCTCTGGATGACGCAGCTTGTCGGTGGCATTTCGGCGGATGCTCATCCACCAGCCAGTACGCGAGCACACTTAAATGTTGGGAACCCCTGGGTTAGATGATCGTGATGGTTCCTTCGAGCCATGGAATCTATTAATCTAAATAGTCTTTAATCTGTTCTTTCCCTATCATGATTTGTGTTCCTTTCCCCTTGTTGTTAATATTAATTGTGTTAATCTTTTTGGTGAAGAAGGAGGTAAAATAGAAATTCAGCACCTCTGCCGTCTTGGTGTCATCCATTATAAGCTCTCCTTTCCTGCCAAGTAATGGGCCTTCACTTTCTTTCTTTTTTCTCTTGCTCCTAATGCATTCGTATCACTTCTTGTTGCCTTTCATGTCCCTGGATAGATGTAATTCATTTTATGCCTTAGCCTTTCAGATTTTGTGCTTACTTTCTTGTGCTGTTCATTTGTGGTCACTCTTAGCAATTTGTCCATGTTTCCATTTTTTGTAGGGCTTCTTCTTGATTTTCAGATCATTAAAGAGCCATATTGGTCTTGTTCTATTTTTCCTTTTCATTGGGATAATGCGATGTTGTGCCTTTTATATTGTCTCTCTCAGAAGCTGCCAGCTCTCCTGAACCCCTTTTTCCCATGGAATCTTCATACCAGTTGTTAAAGTTAGTTTTCTTTTTAAATCCACTTCTGCGCTCCTTCCTTCCTTTCCTTAGAGTCACAAAGTCTTTCATTTCATGATCACTTTCACCCAAGTTTCCTTCAATCTTCAGATCTGCAATCAATTCCTTCTTGTTAGTCAGAATTAATTCTAAAATAGTGTCTCGTTACTTCCTCCCCTGTTTGAAACACAAAATTGTCCCCAGTCTATTCCAAGAATTCATTGAAGATTTTGTGTGTTGTGTATTTTTCCAACAGATGTCTGGGTAGCTGAAGTCTCCATTACTTCCAGGTCTTGTGTTTATGGATATTTTTGATATTTGTTTTAGAAATTCCTTATCCATCTCCTCCTCCTGATTTGGAGTTCTGTAGTAGACTCCCACCATGATGTTTTTCCCCCTTCTGGCTTTACCCAGAGACTTTCAGCTGGTCTGCTTTTCACCATCTTGTGGGCCTCAGAATAAGTGACTGGAGCAGCTCCTCCATTTTTCCCTTTCTGTCCTTCCTGAAAAAGCTATGCCCCTCTATATCAATATTTCCATCATGAAGCTGTGCCATTGTTCTGAAGAATGATGGACTTCTATATAGGATGCTGTTGCAGTTGTAAACTGGTATTTCATGGGGCTCTGATATGTTGTTAATAATAGTACTTAGAAATTGTTATTTTCTATCCAGAAATCTCGATGTGCTTAAAAATATTAATACATTTATCTTGCCAGCCTCTTTTTTTTTTATGCAGTGGTCACCAACCCGTCGATCACGATTGACTGGTCGATCCTGGAGACTCTCCCAGTCGATCGCGATCTCTGGCTGCAGCGGGGCTACCTGCCTCAGCCCTATGCTGCTCCTGGAAGCAGCCAGCACACCCTTGCAGGGGAGGAAGGAGAGAGCAGGGGTCTCCATGTGCTGCTCCTGCCTGCAGGAACAGCCCCCACAGCTCTCATTGGCCAAGAACAGGAAGTTGTTGCCAATGGGAGCTGCGGGGGGCAATGTCTGCAGAGAGGGGCAGCATGTGGAGCCATGTGACCACCTGCACACCACAAGGGCCCCAGGGACACGTTGGCCCCTTCTGAGAGCAATGTGGTGCACTACTGGCTGGCAGGGTGGGGGATGGCCTGGCTCATGATGGGGAGGAGATGCCAATGTGCCTGAGTGGGGCCGGGGCAGGGAGGGAGCCTGCCTTACCTCTGCTGCGTCGTCACTCAGGAGTGCCCGAGGTAAGTGCCCCCTGGCGGGAGCCTGCACTCCAACCCTTTCTGGAGCCAGCACCCCAAGCCTCCTCTTGCACTCTGAGCACCATCCCAGAGCCAGCACCCCATAGCCCCTCCTACATGCCAACACACTGCTGCAGCCAAGAACCCCTTCCTGCACCCAAACTCCCTCCCAGAGCTTGCACCCCTCACCCCCTCCAGCACACCCACCCCCTGTCCCAGCCCAGAGCCTGCACCCAGCACCCAAACTCCGTCCCAAAGCCTGCACCCCTCACCCCCTCCAGCACCCCAATCCCCAGGCTCAGCCCAGAGCTCACACCCCCTCCCAAACCCCTGCCTCAGCCCGGTGAAAGTGAATGAGGTTGGGGGAGAGCAGTGATGGAGAGAGGTGGGGATGGAGTGAACAGGGCGGAGCTTCAAAGAAGGGGCGGGGTAGATCCTGGGTTGCACTTAAATTCAAAAAGTGATCTTGGGCATAAAAAGTTTGGAGACTAAGATAACTACTTCTATTTTTAGATGTTTCAGTGACTTATCACTTATTTATTTTTAAAAAGATTTTTGTCTTCTAGTTTATCAATATAATTAGCAATGTACAAGATAGCAGTTCCTGTCCTAGAGTATTTACAGTGTTCAACAATAGCAGGCAGAAGGGATGTTGTGACACTTTGGGACACTTTCATCCGGACCAGTTTTGTTACTACCTGCCCTGTAATCCTGGGTGGTTGTGTGCTGTATAGCTTTGTCTCAAAGTCCTGGCACCGGCAGCATGCTCACTACACAGTGGGCTTACCGTGCCTTCCGCCAGCCTGGTTATTCCTTGCCAAGTAAAATCAACAGCAGTTCCAAGTGATACCAACATCCGTTCCAATCCCAAGTCTCCCCAAAATTGTCTCCCCTGCAGTGTCCAGTCCTCACTGGACCCTCACACAGAAGTTATCCAAGCTCATTGTCTCCAAAGAGACAGAATATACGCCACCCTATTATTTTGGTTGGAGATCCACACTTCAGCTTAATACAACCATAGTGAGATGGCTTTGTAAGAATAATAAATTAACAAAACACTGGTTTAAGTGATTTCAGGTAAAAGTGTGAGAGAGGAAAAGTTGCAAATAAAACAAACCACGTTTTCTAGTGACTAAAACTTAATTCTAGCAAGTTACAATCTTTGCCTAAGCAGTTTCCTTATTTACATATCAGCATCCTTAGTCCTCCAGACCATGGGGCCCAACTTTTATAGGCTTGAAGGGTTCTGTCCCTTCAGTTATAGATACCAAAATGGCCTTTGCCTTGGGTTATATCTCCCAAAATGCATTGTCCCTGTTTCATGAAGCAGCCTGTGGATGCAATCTCCATCACCCATCTGAATTTAAGGGGTCATCTTCCCCACTCGCTCACCTGATGGTTTTGATTACCTTGCCTGTAAACGTGCTTTTCATTGTCTTTGGTGTCACCTTCCTTAATTTATGTTGGAGACAGTCAGGCCTGTGAAACAACATTTCTTTGTCTAGGACAAGCTGTGCACAGGCACTGTCTGTCAAACACATTTTAGAAATACATTTCCAGCATGCATCTGATTCTTTATACACCACCTGTCGCACAATAATAATGACTAGTGTATTACCAGTTTGCATAAGACACCTAACACAACACCTTTTAGATCCAGATTATGACAACAGCAAATTGAGGCAATGAGAGTGAGACCTGATGAGAATTATGGTAAGGAGGGCCCTCTGCCAGTTGGCATTGAAGGGCTTCCTGGGGCGCAGAACTATTTTTCCTTTTTTTCCAGATGGGGAAACTGAGACAAAGAATTTGAGTGAGTAGTCCAAGGTGATTCTGGCAGAACTTGTTCTGTTGAGTCCAGAGGTAGTCAATAGGTGGATTGCGGGCTAGATCTGGGCCACCAGATGCTTTCTTGCAGAAAGAGCAGCCTGTTGAAGCTAGCTGGTGGGGGCTTGGAACCAGGATGGACCGGCAGCCCCCCATCAGCTCCCCTAAGTTCCCTGTGCGGCAGCTACCCAGCAGGCTATCAATTGCCGGGCAGTTCAGCTGTCCCTCCCCCCACTGTCATGTGCTGCTCCTGCCCTCTGCCTTGGAGCTGCTCCCAGGAGCCTCCTGCTTGCTGTGCAAGGAGGGGGGGGGGGCGTGAGAAGGGGGGTGCTAATATCAGGGTGTCCCCCTGCTCCTGTACCCCATCTTCACAGAGGGAGGGGCGGGGGGATGACAGAGCTCAAGTTGGAGGGAGCTTGCTGGCAGCTGCTGCTGTCTCAACTTGCTGATCTACTAAAAAGGCTGTGTACTTAAAGTGGGGTCTGCGTACTTAAAGGGGAAATGCGCATCGCTCTCTCACGCACGGGATGTGTGTGTGATTGTATTTCTCTGCCATGCTGTGTCTTCTCCCTCCATTTGTGCTGCCTTGTAGTGTGAGGCTACATTAACAACAATGTGTTAACCCTTGAGGACTCAACCGAGTGCTAGTTCATCATTTAGCAGTTAAGGCATTCCCTGGAAAATATCCCACCCTCTGACTCCACAACCTTAACCAAGTTTCACAATCATCATTTCTCTGTACAGGATTAAACTGTTTGTTGAAAACTTATACTGTGTGTGTGTAGATAGTGTCTTTTGTCTGGTGGAAAAAAAATTCCCTGGAACTGAACCAACCCTATTTACCTTCATTCTTATGGAGAAATTGGATTCGCTTAACATCATTTCACTTAAACTGGTATTTTTAGGAACATAACTGCAACATTAAACGATGAGTTACTTACTGTATAAGCTTTTGGAATATGATGTTATTTCCTTGCTCTCGTGTGTGAAATTTTACACCTAAGTAGATATGCGGTTTAGTTTAGGAGAAAGTGTACAATTTTGGTGACTTTTTAAACAATGACTGAAGAACCTCACAGTTACGAACACCTTGGAAATGGACGTTGTTTTACCTCTGAACAAAGTGGTTGTTCCTTCAAAAATTTACAACTGAACATTGACTTAATACAAATTTGAAACTTTACTATGCAGAAATAAAATTCTGCTTTTAACCATCTTAATTTAAATGAAACCAGCACAGAAACCATTTCCTTACCTTGTCAAACCCTTTCTTAACTTTTATTCTTTTAGTAGTTTTTTATATCGATATCTATATATAGATATAAAAAACTACACACGGCCATACTCTGAGGTTCTGCTGTAGTAGAATTATTACCTACTACCTAGGAATTCTAAAGCACTTGACAAACATTAATTAAGCCTCCATCAAGGCAGATAAGTAGATGTAACCATAAAAGCTGTGACTTGACAGATTCTCAGCATTGCTCTGCCTTATCCTTGGAATAATGTAGAAAAAGTGCATGTGATAAGAAGAAGTGCTTGTTTTGGGCAGCCACATATTCAATATGTGGTAATTCCTGTCCTATCAGGTGACTTCCTTTCATTAACCAGATATGTATTACAGCAGCTAAGGTGTCTACAATAGGGCCAACAAGTATAGTAACCTGAGAGAAATTGGGCTTGGAAAACTTAGTTTTCATACTGGCTAATAGGTGCAAGTAAGTGAGATGTCATGACTCCCAAGCCAAGTAAAGAAACAGTTTTGACCAATGTTTGTATTGTGTTTACTTCTGTCAGTGAACTTTCTGTTTAATGTTTGTTTAACTTTGGCTCTTTCACTGCTATCCTACCATCTTTCCCTTCCTGGCTCCGTTTCTCTTCTTTACTGTTGAGTTCAGTATACTGTATAGCTCTGCAGTCTTCGCTGTCGTCTTTTCTTTTCTTTTGCCCTCATGTTTATGTAATATCTCTACAGTGTGTTCTCTCTATTCTTCCTTCAACTTATTCATTCAATACTATATTTATCTAACGTATTTCATCAGTCCTTTTTTGTACACTTAAATATCTAGTGACATTCTTCCCCGGACACCTACTGTAACATCCAGAGGACTAAACCTACTAGCCCAACGAAGTGTTCGTCTATAGAGAGCTGGCTGATCATGTACAGCTGGCTCTTGTTTCCAACTAATAACTCACAGTGAAAGAAGCCTAGTACATCAAATGTTTCCTAATACTACTTTGCTATGTAAGCAATTGATGTAGTTACATCACTGCAGCTATTTGATCACCAATGGGAGGAGAGGTAGCCCTAGTGATTCTGAAGGTGGAAAGTTGATATACAAGATAATCTATTGAGATGTGGATCATGCTGTGAAAATGTTGACCGATATAAAATATATGGGAGCCACTGTCCAGATGAGAGCTATTATATGTATTACAACAGTACTTAAAGACTCCAATTAAAATTAGGGCTTCAATGTGCTAAGTGCTGAATATACACACAGTAAAAAATAGTCCCTTTCCCAAAAAATTTCTAATCTGAATAGACAAGATAAAGAGTGGGGAAATATTATCCCCGTTTCACAGATGAGGAACCCAGGCACAGAGATTAAATGGCTTGTCCATGGTTACACAAGAAAACTGACAAATATAGTAACTCCTCACTTAATGTTGTAGTTATGTTCCTGAAAAATGCTACTTCAAGTGAAATGATGTTAAGTGACTTCAATTTCCCCATAAGAATTAATGTTAAGGGGGGGGCGGGGCGAGGGTTAGGTTCCAGGGATTTTTTTTTTTTTTTTTTACCAAATACAAGACATTGTATACATACACAGTATAAGATTTAAATAATTTTAAACAATTCAATACTGTACTCACCAGTGGTGATTGTGAAGCTTGGTTGAGGCAGGGGCATAGTGAGGTCAGGGCGCGGGAGCTTGCCCCACTCCTCCCATCTGGCACTCCTGATGCAGGCTTACCCCACTCCACCTGCCCGGCATTCCAACTGGGAAGCAGGCAAGCCCCAGACCAGGCTCCGTGGCAGGAGCACCAGGTGTGCTGAATAGGGCAAGCCAAACAACCTTACAATGGAACATTGCCCAACTTTAAACAAGTATGTTCTCTAATAGATCAGCAACCTAATAATGAACAATGTTAACAGGGACAACTTTAAGTAAGGACTTGCTGAATGGGAATGTAGCGAGGTGATTACCCTACTCCTGCTCTGAAGAGCTTAAAACAGCCGTGGAAGAGGGCTGGGCAGGGGAAAAACTAGGCTGATTGGCAGAGCAGCCACAGCTGGGCCATGCCCCAATCAGGCCACGGTTGGCCTGTATAAAAAGGCTGTGAGCCAGAGGCCAAGAGGAGTCTCTCTCCAGGCTGGGAGAGAGCAGGGCCTGGCTGCCTACAGAAAGGGTACTGGAAGTGAAGCAGGGCTGGGGAGAGCCAGAGGAGCAGGGGAGCTCCAGGTTGGCAACTCCGCAGGCTGCAGGGCCTGGTCCAAGACCCATAGAGGTACTGGGAGATAGTGGAAGGCAGCAGGTCTGAACCCCCTTGCCTATGATGAGTGGCTTTTACACTGCAGTCTGCCTCAGAGAGCCGGGGCTTGATGCTGACAGGCAGTAGCCCAGACTGAGGCAAGGTGGGGATTAGAGAATTGGGGTTCCCCAGTGTGGGGAGACCCATAGGCAGAGTGTGGGGGTATTGCAACTGTTGTCTTTGTATCGTGGCAGTGCTCTCAGCCTTTCCTTTCAAGCAGGAAGTGATGCAAAGGTTGTGTATGGCTATACAAAAAAGCCCCCACTACAATTTTGAAATGTTAACATTACACTTTTTGGGAAGGAAGTAGAACAGACAAATTGGGTGTTGTCAAGGGAGAGAATAGTTAGTAATGTCGTCCAAACAGTTAAAAGTATAGTGAGGTATATCAACGTGTGCCAATGACACGACTTGAGGATGCTCTACACAGGGTGGCCTTTTCAGTGGCTATCATTGAGCAAGGGATATTAAAGGGGCTTCACAGCCCTGATTTAATATCTGTACAAATCCAAAACAGTTCAGTAAGAGAAGAGAGAGATTGGCTTACTAGTCAAATTTCCAAAACCTTTCTAAAGTGTGACTTCTTTTTGTGGGGAAGGGGGCAGAGGCTGGAGGGGACCTAAATAGAGCAATATATTATATCTTAGGTAGTGTTGGTGCGGTGTTGTAGGTGCATGCCAATCGCACCCTCCACACGTGGTAGTAATATTGAGGAGTTAAAAGCAAAAGCATTCTAATCTGCAGATATATCTGGTTGTTAGTAATAAAAATACAATGATATTAACTAAAGCTAAGCCTTTTAAGAAATGGCTGCACCCAGCAGTTCTGCATTCTGCACCATGTGTCCTAGGGATTGGTGGAAATACCTGAAATTCTCTGTTGTGACAATCTAGGGAGGCTGGACAACCAGAGCTGCTTCAGTACCTTCCTCCCAGCTGGCCAATAGACAGTAAATGTCAGTTGAAGCCCGTCAGTAAGATGGAAGACAAAGCATCTCTGTATGGATCTCAAGTGAACATTAGTTCTTCACTGTTGGGATTTCAGGTAGAAGGTGATTTTCTAATTCTATCATTAAACTAACCACTTCTTACATTTACAGTTTTTTCCAACACTTCATAATCAGTGTATCTCTATACTCTATTTTCTGTCTTACCTTACTCAGTAAAACTACTTCTATCATCCCTTTTACTTCACCTCTTCTTCTTTCTCAGTCATAACTTTTCTTTCAATATAGAACTTCCGCTGTGTCCAGCACAAACTTCCACTCTCCTCAGACACTGTTGGTACATTTTCCTGTTACTCAGCTTCTCTGGTTCATTAAACACCCTAAAACGGCTTTCCCTAACAGACTATGGAAGTATGCAAGAATAGCACAAGTATATATTCTGTCCCTTTTGTAAGGCTGTCTGGAATGGCTCACAACTGTGAGTGTCTGTCTCAGGTGAGACTGTCAGAAAACAAGGGCAGACATCCCAAACTGGTGTTATATTTTATTATTACATTTCACCAAGCCAGTAACAAATGTGCAGTCCTGTATCACTTTATCAGTTTTACTATGGAGCCACAGACAGTCCCTTAGGCACCTCAGCCTATCCCACCACCCAGACAGACTGATTTTAGTGATAACGGTCACACTACTCAGGTTACTCCCAATCCCAAAGGATCAGCCAGTTATCTCAAATCAGTTGGTACTTTGGATCTCCCACCAAAGACAATGCTGGGAGCCAGTTCTCTTGTAAACTAAAGATTGTACCTAAGAAAAAGAATGAGAGTCATCCAGAGTTAAAGCAGGTAAAATATAATGTCGGGTGAGTCAACGTTTGTAAGTCCAAAACAGTAGCAGAGAGATAGTAATTTGCCAGTTTCCCAAAGGTCTCTTCAGCAGTACCCAGAGTAATTCTGGGAATCTCCATCTTCTTGTTCAGTTATTCTACCCTGTTAGAATCCAAACAGTCCAGGGGTACAGGACCATCTCTTGAATCAGTATTTTTAGAAGCAACAGAGAATCCTGTGGCACCTTATAGACTAACAGACGTTTTGGAGCGTGAGCTTTCGTGGGTGAATACCCACTTCGTCAGATGCAGGTAGTGGAAATTTCCAGGGGCAGGTATATATATGCTAGCAAGCAAGCTAGAGATAACGAGGTTAGTTCAATCAGGGAGGATGAGGCCCTGTTCTAGCAGTAGAGGTGTGAAAACCAAGGGAGGAGAAACTGGTTCTGTAATTGGCAAGCCATTCACAGTCTTTGTTTAGTCCAGAGCTGATGGTGTCAAATTTGCAGATGAACTGAAGCTCAGCAGTTTCTCTTTGAAGTCTGGTCCTGAAGTTTTTTTTCCTCCAGAAAACAATCTGAACAATGTCTTTACCCATGTTTGCTTTCCTTTGATGATGAGTAGGAAATGCAAACTGAATCTGTGAATTCCCATTGTTAAACACAATGGTCTTTGGTTTGAAGTTAACACTCTTCTTCATTCACACTTCCAGGGCTCCATTTGCATTTGATAGATATTTTAGTTACAGTGGTGTACATAACATAAATGCCTGTCATTACATTACCATTAAGGCTAAGATTTTATCATGGCTGTTTTTAGTAAAAGTCACGGACAGGTCACGGGCAATAAACAAAAATTCACAGAAGTCGTGGCCTGTCTGTGACTTCTGCTACTGCAACTCCATGGTTTCCCCTATCACTGTGGTGGCTGGGAGCTGCAAGATTTCCCCGCTCAGCCGTCCCCAGTCGCTGGAACCCTGAGGAGGGCCCCCTGAGGAGGCTGTTGCTGAAACCCTGGAAACCTTTCAGGGACCCGCTGGCTGATGCCTCAGGGACTGAAGCAGAAAATGTCATGGAGGCCTTTGGAAGTCACAGCATCTGTGATTTCCGAGACCTCCGTGACATAAATTTAGCCTTAAATATAATAGAAATAGATAAGTAAAAACAATACAAGTAACATTCCATTATTTTTAATACCTGAATATACTCTTACGTTAACGTACCTTTTGATCTAGGGTTATTTAATTACTAGGGCATACGTAATGTAAATGTCATGTAATAGTAAACAGGATATAGACAAGTGAAAACAATACAACTGACATCTCTTTTGAACATTATTTGACACAGCTGATTTTTCCTGAATACATAATAATACACTTAACACTTTTTTGATATTCATACACAAGCGAATTGGCCTTTGGCTTAAGCTGGTCTGTCAGCGTCACATCTCCCTCAAAAACAATGGTGTTAAATGAGATGGAGGTGACCCTACACCTCCCCGGATTGTGGAAAAGAGACCTGTTCCAGGCCACCATTGAAGCAAAAGGCACTCCCCAGTCCCTCCCTTCTGTTTCCCTCTAGGACCTTTCGATTTCTTGGGCTGTGGTGTCCCTGTTGATAGGGAAGCAGACAAGTTCAGTATAGGGAGTTGAGATGAGGCCCGTAAATGACGTCTGAGGTTCCTCCTGAGCACCATTTCTCCTGTACTGCAGTTCACTAGTTTGACCTATCTTTTGTTTGTACTTTACTGCCCCATGCCTGCCCTTTAGCAATGGACAGGCCTTTTCCTCAGGAAGGTTTGTCAACTGCTGAACCAACATACATGGCCTTCTGGAGCTTATAAGTTTCAAAAGGCCATGCATATTTTTATTTGGATTGGATCCAAAATCATACTGCAGGCATCTTGCAATGTTTATATAACACTAAGAACAATCTGTCATGTGAATCATGGCATTCATCTGGCAGCTGAACATAAGTTCCTGAGGAATTTGGTACTTCTGAATGTCTTTATGTTGTGTCTCACTTGGTATCTTTATTATTACTGTAGGTTACAGTTATCCTAAGTAAGTATTGGATCATTTCATGTAGTGCTGTGCGTCTTAATAGACATTCCTTGCATTCAAAGCTTTAATCTAGGAAAAGAGGCTTAAATGCTATAATATAATTGAATTTCAGCTGTCCTTTGCTCTTTAACAGTTTGAAGAAGGCATCACAAGGCTTTTTCTTTTCTTACCAGGAGCTGATTTAGAGAAGTTGTTAGTCTAACTGTAGCTGATTGTTTTAGAAACTATTTATATAGCTCAAATTCTCTGTTTGATGTCATGTCGCAGATCTAGTCAAGTGCCCCTTCTTGGCTACTCACCAGATTGCGTCCTGTGTGTTTTAAAACCTTGGAGTTTGAACTGAATCCAGGTCCTGCCCTTATTTTGGGGTCCCTGGTCACACAGTCAAGGTGCAGATCATCTGTCTAGCACTCCTTCCTGAGAGTTGGGCCCTCCCAGTCCCACTGTTTAGCCCCTGTTACCTGTGCTGACCCCTCAGGTTCCCTTGTAGCTTCAATACACTTTCCCCAGAACTCCAATTGTGGGGGTATTCTGGGCCTACCCATTAACTGTTCAAGGGCATGTGATAGGTGTCACATACAATACACAAGCGGATCCTGAATCACAATTTCTCTTACTTAGAGTTGTATGAGAAATACAGAGATCTATACAAAAATAGCAAAACCTACATGTGTTTCCCTTACTTGTTTTCCTCACCACTCCAGAGCATTCTTTGGGCTGGAGGTCAGAGTCTATTGGGGCTGTCTTTCAGCTGCAGCACATGGCTTGTCATTTCCATCATTCCATCTCTCTTCCCATCCCCCACCCCCAGTCAGCCTGCTTTGACCTTGGGTAGTCCCACAACTAAACCAAACCTCCCCTGCTACAAAAGCATGCCTGTCTCTGCATCTCTCCTGCCCCAAGCTACCTGAGTGGCTCCAAGTCCCTCAAGTTTATGTATCTCAATACTTGGTTCATTTGTCCTACTGCTGGTAACTTTTCACTCTCCAAATCTGAACCCCATATAGACAAGCTGAAGGAAGTGGCTTTTCCCCAGTCCAACCAACTTTAGCATACTACTGACTGGTCAGACTACAGTCATTAAGGTTAACTACTCTTCGCTGTATCTAGTCCGGGACAGGTGTGCTTACGGGCTTGTCAACAATGGTGAATGGACATAGAGGCATTCTACAATACAGTACTTTTCATAAGAACAACTTCAAAATATCAACTAGAATTAGTAAATTTTACAAACAAATTCCTTACATTGTTACAGGTCACTCCAAATAACTGTGTGTGGCTGAACTTAGAATAGACAAAAATGCAAATATAAACCTCAGTGCAAAATCTCTTTTTCCAAACATGAGGTTTTTTTGCTTGACTAGAAAATATAACACACTTCCAAAAGGATTAGTTATAAAAGTTTGAGAGCTGCTGTACTAATTTCAATGGAATAAACTGGCCAAAGGTGTTGACATAACCTAGTTACTGTCCCACATTAAACAATGTTAAATAAGGTTTGGTATACAGAGACCTGCTTAGCACCATGGCAAATACAAAATTAAAAATTCTTTTAACCTTTTATTAAAAATAAAGAAAATAAGGGAAAAACAGAGAAAGTATTAAGTAAGGCTTTCATTTTAAGAACATCCATTTTCCTGGAGAGAGGTTTAAAAAGGAATCACCCCCTCTTTGTTTGACAGTCTCTTAGATGGTAATGTAATGGCAGGCATTGCCCTTAAGCTTAAATAGCTCTTCACTCTCACTGGTATTTATCCTGCTAATGTATTTATAGAGTGCAATCATATCACCGCTTAGCCTTCTTTTTGCTGTTTAAACAGGACAAGTTCAGTCTCCTCTTATAAGACAGGCCTCCATTCGCCTTATCTAAAAATTTGTTTTTTCAAAGAAGGAAATCAGGTTAGTAATATATGAAATAAGACTCCTCCACCATTTCAAAAGGAAGAATGCCTTTTTAGCATGGTGTAGACAGTTCTCTCTTATGTCCTAAATTTCTGCACATTCCCTGTATCTAACTTCTTCCACTGTGAGGCCATGTTGCCCTCCTCTTCTGTATCTACGCAGCGATGCATTTATCTCCAGGATACACATATCCCTGTCCTTACCCTCAACTGAGAGGATGGGTGAGCACTCAGCCCGCCACCCCAGTTCCTTCACCCTTGTTCCCAAAGCTCTGTAGTCATTTCTAATCTGCTCAGGTCATACCTGGCAGTACCATTAGTGCCCACATGAATGAGCAGCATGAAGTAGTGGTCAGAGGGATAAATGAGCCTCAGCAATCTTTCAATAACATCTTGGATGTGGACTCCAGGTAGGCAGAATATCATGTCAGGTCAGTAGGTGGATGCCTCCATCCCCCGCAGAAGGGGATCCCCAACCACCACCACCCTATGTCTACTGTTCATGAGTCTCCCTGCCTTTGGGAGTAAGTGGTTCCTCTTCTTCAACCATTGGGTCTGCTCCTCAACTCCTGTTAATAGTATAGCATACTAGTTCTTGATCTCGATGGACAGGGGACCCAAGGTGGCAAGCAGCCAGCCTCCTCCCCAGAGAGCAGGGCTTCTCCTCTGAATCTGCTTTTTTTTCACGTGTAGTCAGCTAGCATCCTCCATCCCAGACATCTCCATGTGCATCCTGTCAGTGAAGTCTTCATGCTCCTGGATGCTATGCAGACAAGCTACCTCTTATCTGCATTAGGAGGAACTCCACAAATGGATACCTCTTATGCTAAGTGGTTCCCCCACCTGGCTTTCTTTGGCAGGGATATGCAGATGACTTTTCCAGCAAGTCAGTACCAGGTCCTGGATCAGGATACCTCTCTGTCTGGCAGGCCCTCACTGGTACAAGCAGAGGAAGATGACATGCCATTTTCCTTCCTTTGAGGGTTCTTCCATGTTAAATACCTGCAAGTTGACTGATCCTAATTATAAAAGGTCCATTAAAGTGAAACTTGAACAGAAGAAGAAACTGAGCTATAATCCTGAGTTTTTGTTCCTTGTTTATTAGCAATTACAGCTGCAGATCTAAATTTCAACCCCAAATGTGTTTGTTTGGAAGAAGCCACAATTGATTGCATAAAATGATGGAGAATTGTTTAAGGAAAATCAAAAAAGACAGGATAGTTGCATTGAGAGTGGTGTTAATTTTTAAAAGACCTGCCCACCCAGCTCAGCTTCAGTCACGTGTGGTTTTTTACACACATTGGATTGGGTAGGCCAAAATATGGTGGTAGGCTGTATGCTGAGAAAACTTTGTTTGCCAGATGCCGGCAATGGGTGACAGGGGATGGATCACGTGGTGATTACCTCTTCTGTTCATTCTCTCTGAAGCACCTGGCGTTGGCTGCTGTCGGAAGACAGGATACTTGGCTGGATGGACCCTTGGTCTGACCCAGTATGGCCGTTCTTCTGTAATGGTGTACTGGTAACTAGGGCAGATACAGTAAAATGATGGACATAACTAGTTAGAAGACGAATTGCAAGCTTTTAATCGTGGGCCACGTGCGTACTGTTTTCTGTTTTGAGGACTAAATATGTTTCCAAAGCAAATTACATAGTATGTGTTTGCGTAAATGTATTTTCATAAAATCTTTGACTTTTTTCCAGTGTGGTCTCAGTTGTTTTTTTCTTGAGAAAAATATATTTTGGGGGGGAGTGGAGGGATCTAGGGGAATACTCATATATCCAGAGCTGTAGTGGCTCATTCCAATCCAAATTCTGCAACTCATGAAAAGAGATTTGTTAGGATTAATTTGGTATAATCTGTCTCGAGGTTTTGGAGAGACTAGAATCCCTTTACATTAGTACTATCTCTGAGAAGTGACGGTTTCTGAGGTTTTTAAAACTGTATTAGCCAACGCCAAGGCTCTAGCCCAGTTACATGACTTGATTACAGCACAATCTTGTCCACAATACATATTTTAACAGTGCAGTTACCAGAGGGACATCCATGTCTGTAGTGTAATTGGGGGGCCTGTTAGGATCGTTCATTCTTATGATGGTAAAGTCAGTTGCTCAAAGTGTCATCATGTTCTCTAAGGGCCAACTTCTGTGATTAGAGTTCCTGTTGCAGTTCATAGGAACTGTGTGAGCAACCAGTTACATGTTTTGGCTGCAGCTACCTGTAGCAATAATAATCATATCTAAAATAAATTGGTTGTATAGAGTTATAGTACAGTTATTTTTAAACTGACAAATATGTTCACTCATACTTATGGGATGGTATTCTTTTTTATATATATAAATTTTGTTTGCCTGAGTACCGTGGACCCCACCTTTTTTTTTCTTTTTCCTGATTATATATTTGAAGGACTTGTTATATAACTACTGCAAATTCAATAAAATGTCATAATGGATGACAAATAGTATGTACATAGTGTGTATAGTGCATTGACTCTCCCCTCACTGGTGTATCTCCATTGTCTTCAGTGGCATTACTCTTTATTTGCTCATGGGTAAGTGAGAAGCTAATCAGGTCTAAAAGCCATATAAAGAAGTATTCTGCATCTGGGATATTTTATTTTTATTTTTTTGTTGTTTTTTTTTACAGGCAAAGTTTCTCGCCATGGCCATCACACAGTTCCGGCTCTTTAAAATTTGTACTTGCCTGGCAGCAGTGCTGTCCTTCATTAAGAGGCTAATATGCAGGTAAATAACATGGTTTTATGTATTAAACTGTCTACTCTTTGTGTTTAAATACAAGTTGCTTCTAACCTTTTCCCCTCCCCTTACTCATTTGCATAGTTCTTAACTGCAGAACAAAGCCTAGGTGAATGATAGTTAAACTGTACTCAGACCTTTCATCTTGATGTTCATTTGACATTCAAAATTATGTAGTGCTCTGATATGAGTAATTGAACTATGTTCTACAGCTGTGTGTACACAGTGTGGTTTATAACACAACAACGCTGGCTGTCTCTTATCTCTATTTTTAACTTTTTTTTTTTTTTTTAAAGCATGTTTTGAAAGTTGTTTCCTAAAAACATATCTGAAAAATCTGTTCTCTGAATTTCTGGAAGAAAAAATCCACTCTTTAGCTGAAAACCTCCTTAGAGCAGAGTATACGCTTACCAACTCTCAGAGTTTGTTTTTTTCTTAAATTACAATATCAAGTACACAATTATTTGTTAGTAGCTTTCCATTATAAACTTAATTATGACCCTCCCACTTTTGTTTGCCAAACCAAACCAGTCTATCTGAAACTCCTCAAATTGCCTTCTGCCCACTAAGGGCTTTTTTAAAACTTGGGGGTGAATTGTACAGGTCTGTAAGAGATGAGTTAGAATTTATTTGAAGAAAATTTTAAAATGTTTCTTTGTGAAATGTCGTATGTGGAAAAAGTATGGTTTAGATACTTAAAATTTGGCTTATTCTGTTGTCCTCATGACACCTAGGTTTTCTGGCTGTCTCATTGTGAACAGTTCAATGCAAACCTCTGCTTAATATGCATTTGCAGTCAAGAAAGTAAAGAAAATGTTAGGATGCCTCAGCACTGGGATAGAAAGTGTATGTAGGGTGGGGAAACTCACTAAAATCATAGAAGATTAGGGTTGGAAGAGACCTCATGAAGTCATCTAGTCCAACCACCTGCTCAAACCAGGACCAACCCCAACTAAATCATCCCAGACAGGGCTTTGTCAAGCTAGGCCTTAAAAACTTCTAAGGATGGAGATTCCACCACCTCCATAGGTAACCCATTCCAGTGCTTCACCACCCTCCTAGTGAAATAGTTTTTCCTAATATCCAACCTAGACCTCCTCCACCGCAGCTTGAGACCATTGCTCCTTGTTCTGTCATCTGACACCACTGAGAACAGCTGAGCTCCATCTTCTTTGGAACCCCCTTTCAGGTAGCTGAAGTCTGCTATCAGATCATCCCCTTACTCTTTTCTGAAGACACTCAGTATGTTCCCTCTTGGAATAGTTTTCATATATGGTTACCACAGCTAAAAAGAAATATAGTGAAAAGTGTGTGATGGGGGTATCAAAGATTGATGACAAAAATGACAAAGTATGGATAAACTTTAATATAAAAGAGAGTGGAAAGATAGGGGCTGTGCTTTAAGAGGAAGTAAATAAGGGGGGACAAGATAAACGTATACAAAAGAACAAATGGTATAGAGAAGGTAGATCAGACATTTCTATTTACCTTTTCTCCTAATACAAGAATGAGAGTCATTCAGTTGAACTGGTAGGGAGCAAATTTAAAACTAATAAAAGGAAACACTTTCATGCCACACAAAATTAGCCTTTGGAAAGCATTCCTACCCTATTTCATTGAGAACAACAATTAAGCAGGGTTCAAAAAAGTATTGGACATGTGTATGACTGATAAGGACATCCAGAGTTATTTTAGGAAGGACATAAAAAATAAAGAAAACCGGGAGAAGAGAGAGAAACCCTCATGCTTCAAGGCATGAGCCAACGTCTCACAATGGGGTAAGGAAGAAACTGTCTCTGTGAGCACTGTCTAAGGGCCTCTTGCATCTGTTTCTGAAATACGTGATGCTTGTCACTGTCAGAGACAGGATATGAGTCCAGCTAGAGCAATGATTATATTCCTATATCTTTTGGAGCAGACCCTTTTAGAGTTTGGAAAAAGTTTGCACATTTAAACTTCAAGGAAAGTAAAAAAAAAAATTTCTTTTAAGAAATACATCTTTTTAAAGAAATAAACCTGTGATTTTTTACAAGCACGCTATGTTCACAAATCTCATAGGATTCCTGACTGTGATTCATGTAGACCTTTAGCTGTGCAGGAGCAGAGTGAGGCAGTGAAGCCAAAAGTCTCTGGTTCTATAGTTTACAATCTCTGATGTCTTTCTCTCAACATGCCAGGTTTATAGCAGGACCAGAGAGCCACTAGGATTGGGGTTCCTGCATTGTTAATAAAACTCCTGAAATGGCTAAATACTTGCCTAGAAATATTTCTGAATTCTGCAGGAGTAGAACCTCTGCTGAAACTTTCGTTTTCTCTCTGATCGAAGTGGTTACCTTCTGGGTTATCCCTCCGTTCACTTCTGCTATGCATGTAACCCTGCTCAGTCTATACACAGATCACATTATTTAACCCAGATTAGGGGGATGATTTGTATATCCTTAATTTGTGTGTGAAGATATTATATATGATTTAAAAAAAAAATCAGTAGAAAGGTAAATTTAAAATGGTGTTTGGAGGAAAAAATCCTAAAACAAAACAAATAACTTTACAAGTTCTAGTACAAAAATGTCCAGGCCAAAGCTTTTTGGGAAATCTTCATCTCAAAATCTAGTCAATTTAAAAAAGAGCTTGTTTAGTGTTAAGTATTTTTCTCTCTCATTTTGCTGTATGGGAGTCACAGAAAAAGTGAAGTTAACTAAACAAAAATGCTTTTACATGCACATCTCAACATAGAGGGAAAAATAACATCTTTTAATTTCTTTATTTGTAGTAAGATTAGGAGCTACTTGTAGCAATAGTAGGTGCAATTCTTTCAGAGAGAAGTTTGATTTTCAAGGCCCTGGTTCTAAAAGCATATGCGTTATAGTGAAGTTGACTGAACTACTCATATTTTTAAAGTTAAGCATGTGTGCGTTTGTAGGATTGAGGCCTGAATTGATGTTGTCCTGTTAAGCTACTTAAGGAAGTAAATAGATATGTAGTTATTTTAAAACAATATAATGTTCCTTAGTTGTTGTTTGTTTGTTTTTTAATTGAGTTGGAACACTGTCAGATGGTGCTCTTTAAATAAAAACACCTAAATATCAGAAAGTCTGGAAGTGCTCAGTCAAGTTCCAGCTTTTGTTCTAGTTTCCTGACTTTCAAAAGCTTGATTTTAAAAAAAAAAATAAAAATTTTTTTTAACTGTGACATTGAAATTGATCAATGTCTATCTCAACCTTAACTCTGTTGGGTTGTTGGGGTTTGTTTTTTGTTTAATAATCATTATTATGGGTGAAATCACTGTTGCTTTCTCCATCATTTCCTGTGCATTGATTTTCACCATTGGGCTGGATTATTTTTTCCAATAGACCGTGAAAGCTACTGCAGCCGTAAATCTGGGTTTTCGCAGATCATAGGCACCCAACTGCTGTGAATGGTAGGGAGCAGCTACCAATACAAGTTCTAATAAACACATTTTAAATTCTAAGGCCTTGATTCTGCAAAGAGAAACATGCATGTGGACCCCTGTATCTATGCAGAGTCCCTTTGAAGTTGGTGGGGCTCTGCATGGGGACAGAAGTCTATCCCATTCAGTTGTCTTTGCAGTATTGAGGCCTAACATAGTTTTACTGAAAGTCAGTGCATTTTGTGGGATTTTTGTTGGTGTTCCATAAACCAAGCTTAATTATATACATCAGGAAAAATCAATTATTTTTGTCAAGGTCCAGATTCCAGAGAAAATAATACAAAAATAATGATGATAATAAGTAAATAAAAGGCATCTGGCATCCAGATTTGATCCGCAGTCTGCCTATTTACTCCCCCTGATGTACAGTACTAGATTGGCCACTCACCATTCATCCGAACTATTATTCCATACACTGATGATCATAGAGATGGCCAAAGCATTTAAAGAAACTCTCCGCACATTTAAAGTTTTAATGGTTGAAGAGGCACTAACACAGTTAAGGATGGATTGGTAATACTGTTAAGTCAAGAGTCCAGTGCTCTGGTTTTTTGTCACTCCTTTTAGTACTGTGTTGCTACTTGAGATTAGGTGTAGGTGGGAGTACACTTTAAATGTTCTCTTCCTTCGCTCCATCCTACTTTCTCAGCAGGAGTGAGTGTTGTAGTCCAAGAGTGACATTTCAATTGGAAAAACCCTCAGGATTTGTGCTGAGCCTGTGGGCCTTGTGGAAATCCAATGCACGCAAGCTGGAAAATGGGGATGCACTTCCATCACTTACAAGTATGTCTAGAAGGGTGTTTAAATTAGATTGTAGTGATGTTTGGTGGCTACTAAACAGGGAAGCTCCTGGCAAGACTTCAGGTTTTTCTTTCAAATGCAGACTTATTTTCGCAAAATAAAAAGCTGTGGAACTGGAGAAAAAAATTGATCTTTTGCAAATATGTGGGAGCTTGTGTGTCTCATGGAGGTGCTATTTGACCTTAACTGTAAAGTCTGAGAGCTCAAAGCATTGGAAGAAGTTATGTTAATGCTTGTATTTAAGAGTACTACAAACTTGATTTTTTTTTTATTTTATTTTATTTTATTTTTTTTAAACTGGACTAATTTAAAGTCACTTTTCTCATAGAGGGTTTTTCAAGTAGAGTGCTTAAAAGAAATTATAAGGGATCTTTCTGCTTTCTTGCTATGGCCACAAGGGTCTTTTGGGCAAACTGAAGAACAGTATTAACCATGTTTGGGCCCATCCCAACACCCTTTTCTCTTCTCGCTGTTCATACATCAGATGTGGTCTCTTCAGTTTTAAGCCTGGTCCTGTTACTGGTAAATGCTCTCCTGCAGTGCCTAGAGAAAGGTACACATGTGAACTCTCCAGATCAGGACATTAGTAATGCAAATAACTGTCAGCAAAATAGTGGAACTGATTAAATGCATAATGCTGTCGCATGCATAAAGTAAACAAATTGGAGAAAAATAGAAAAATATATTTTCTAGTATTTCTATTAATTTCAGGAGCATATGTACCAATAATAGATAAATTTCAATCCAAAAAACATTGTAACTTTTCAAGCCGGTGGTCTCCCATTTAATACACTACAGTGGGAACTGACAGCAAAATTTTTTTCTAACACGTTGCCTATATACTCCCTGCACATAAAGGATAGAAACAGAAACTTTGAGCATGTAGCACTCAGTCTAACAGCAAATAGTTTCCTTGGCTATAAGCCTTTTGGCTGTGTCTTTGACTGTTCCCTAATATGTCCTCTATATTGGCTGCAGAATGCTAAATTAATCCATGCATGGCCATCAGTACAAACAGTGGATTCTCAGTCTTTGCTCAGTTTGCCAGTAATGTATTATAGTGAGGATCTTCAGACTGGTATGTGGATTCACTGAGCAATGCTCATTGAGTCCTTTGGTGTCTTTCCCCAACTATTTATCCATGCAGCACTAGGAAAGAATTTCTAAAGGAGCAGTAGTCTGGAGCTTTCAGGCGCTATACAGCTGACTTCAGAAACTGTATAGTTCAAAGATATACTCCACACCATCCCATGTTTTACTGTCAGTGTGAGGAAAATTCAGACCTGTAATTCTTCGCTGGTGTGCAACAGTGGAGGCTGTAGTGTAAATAGGAGGGCTTGTTTGTATTTCAGTTTAGTGCATGATAAACTGGGATGTGAATCTATAGCACACCAGTCTGCTGCACACTAAGAGACCATCTGCATGCTGCTGCCATGCACTAGAACAGTGGTTCTCAGCCAGGGGTACGTGTACCCCTGGTGGTACTGGGAGGTCTTCCAGGGGGTACATCAACTCATTTAGATATTTGCCTAGTTTTACAACAGGCTACGTAAAAAGCACTAACAAAGTCAGTACAAACTTAAATTTCATAGACAATGATTTGTTAATACTGCTCTGTATACTATACACTGTAAGTACAATATTTATATTCCAATTGATTTGTTTTATAATTATATGGTAAAAATGAGACAGTAAGCAGTTTTTCAGTAATAGTTTGCTGTGACACTTTTGTATTTTTATGTCTGATTTTGTAAGTATTTAAGTGAGGTGAAACTTGGGGGTACACAAGACAAATCAGATTCCTGAAAGGGGTACAGTAGTCTGGAAAAGCTGAGAGCCACTGCAATAGAAGTTTCAGATAGCAGTAGATCAGAGCACACTATGGAACTTAGGGGGGAGGGATAGCTCAGTGTTTTGAGCACTGGCCTGCTAAACCCAGCATTGTGAGTTCTGTCCTTGAGGGGGCCACTTAGGGGATCTCAGGTAAAATCAGTACTTGGTTGTGCTAGTGAAGGCAGAGGAGTGGACTCAATGACCTTTCAGGGTCCCTTCCAGTTCTATGAGATAGGTATATCTCCATGTATTAGTGTGTGACGACAGTGTCCACCTGGCCAGCTAGTGCACACCAGCTGCTGTGCTATAGACTTACATCCCAGCTTGCTGTGCACTAAATCATAATATAGACAGTCAAAGCAAAGTTAGATGACAGTGTTGAAAAAGCTGGAACTCTGTCTAAACTGTAACTTCCACTGGTGAAGGTAATATCCTAGTGTAGACAAGACCTATTGATTGATTGTACTGTGAAAGTTTGTGCCTTTGGAAGATATGCGGTTCCTACACTTCTGACAAGTTCAGTCATTTTATTAAAAAAAAAACAAAAAAAACCACCCCAAAACATCAAACCCTCCAAATAATATTGTATCACATATATTGTATCAGCCACAGTATATTTGTCCTAACTTGATTTATTGGCATTCTTAAAGAGAGAATTTATGCAAGGCATGCATTTGGAACATTAGTTTCCTGCTAGGTTCTTGTAAGGCACTAGTTCCTGAGAAATAGAGGCCTAGTGGTGGTTCACTACTCTGTGTCAGCAACTCTTGTCAGACCTGACATACTCACTACATCTCACACTTTTGGTGTTGTGATATTTATTTAAGGTGATGTGTAATATGTTGTTTGAAATCTAATAACACACTGGTCATTAGTATCACTGTGTAATGTTTGTAACAGCACTGCAAGTGAAATTATGGATACTGTCTGATATTACATCTTGGAGACTGTTAACAGGGAAAGGAGACAAAATAGTTTGTTTTTCTATATGGGATGGGGAGAGAAAATGTGGGAGATGCTCTGTCCAGGAAAGAGGATTCTGACCTGCTTCCTCTGAGTCAGCCTGTGGCTAACCTTCCTGCAGTTTTGTAAGGGGGAAGGTGTGACCCTATGAGAACCTCAATGCCAGATGGCAAGGGATTCCCTGGTATTCTGCAGTGAGTTTCAGCTGACCTGACCAGCCCAGCGTACTCCAACTCACTGTTTGTTTATAAAATGGGTCCTGTAAAATATCATATGTGAACAGGTGACAAAGATCATTGTGAACACTATATGAGGAATTATGGATACTCAGTAATATTATGTTTTAAAGTCTGGCCAAATATAGGGAGGGAAACAGTTTTTTCCCCAGATGGGAGAGAAGGCAGCTATCTGTCTTCTATGTAAATTAAGAATGGTGGAATCAAAGCAGTGGGCACACTATTTACATAGGGGGATGAGAAGAACAGGATGAGATCTTCATGCTTCTTGGAACAGGGTCAATGAATTTTGAGAGAGATAAGCAGAGACAGAAAGCCATTTTGGCATCTTCTACCTAGGAAGACAAGGGAAACCACCACCTTGTACTTTTGTGGAAGTTCCTAAGAGAGAGCTCTGGCTGGAAGGAGGAAAGATTGGTAAGAGATCTACCTTGAACAAAAGCTGTAGCTTGTTGAGTTAGATCTTAGTCACTAGAAAGTGTGTTTTACTTTTATTTACTTGAACTCACATAAAACCACTTTTGAGTAAATAAACTTGTTTTATTTTTAATCTTAAAGTATTGCAGTGCTGTGTTTGAATTGGTGATTGTTGATGCCAGTTAAAATAATAAGCTGTGCTTCTGTCTCTTTAAAGGGACAACAAACCTTTTTACTTCTGTGTGTTTCAGGAGAGGACTGGACACTTCAGGGCTGATGGGTTAGGGGAAAATTAGGACTGGGCGTGTGTTGGGGGTCACCCTGCAAGTAGTAACCAAGGCTTGTGCAGACCAGGGTAGGGCTGTTGTGTTGTAGGTGGGCTGTTGATCTAGGGCTACACAGCACACAGACCTCAAGGAACTGCATGCTTGTCTGCTAGCTGTTGGTATCTGGGCAGTGAGCCACAGCAACAGTGCACATAAGGCATCCAGGGTTACAGGGCAGGTGCTGACACAATCTCTCGCTGGTATGGGTTGAACCCCAGATGGTCACAGTTTTTCATTCTGTCTTCTAAGGAAATTTCCTGGTATGATGGATAAAACCGCAACACTCAAAATGGTGGTACACGTTGAATAGAGGCAGTGAATCTTATATAATCCTGTCCTACTGTCCCTCACGTTAGAAATCTAGCAGTATTCTGTTAAGTATCACATTACAGGGAAACTGTTAGATCAAAATATAAATTTGTAAAATTCAAACCTTTTTATAAAACCTAAAAGCTACCGAAGTGTTTCCAAGGAATTAAAAAAAAAAAAATTGTAAGGGAAAAGTTGTCTTTGAACTAACATAGCCTGCAGTGTTCGCAACCCAAACATTGAAGCATTGAGAATTTTGAAAGTGAAATTGATTATAAATTCCATTGTCCAAGCTGAGAGAAATGCAAAATGTGTAAAGCAAGTATATAAATAGTGGAACATAAACTGAACTTCTAAACTTTTCTTACTAACATCACCTTAAATTATTAAACTGAAAAAAGAATTGTTTTCAGTATTAACTTTGTTTTGTGAGTCCCCTTTAATCCTATTATCAACATTGTATTAGAACCACTTCTTGGGTTATTTCTGTTAGTTACTGATTTAGCCATGATTTTCATCAGGTTCCTTTCTTCCAGTAGCTCATTTAGCCTTCAGCAGCTCTTTTCTTTCTAATGTAGTGCTCATGTTCTCAGACCTTGGAGGAATCCTACATTTCTCTTTCAGGTCTGGAAGAGGACGAAAGTTAAGTGGAGACCAAATAACTTTGCCAACTACAGTGGATTATTCATCTGTTCCTAAACAGGTAATGTCTCTAAAGGGCTGGGTGATGTGGAGTAAAACAGCAATTCTGCTAACCCTGTTGAACCAGTAAAATATGTTATAATCTTTCACTTGCAAGTCAATTGCTAAAGTGATGTTGTTCAATGTATTCAGTCTGAAGTAGAAGACTGGACTTCATGGGATGAAGAAGCACCAACCAGTGTGAAGATTGAAGGTGGTAATGGGAACGTGGCCACACAACAGAATGCTTCAGAACAACTGGAGCCCGATTATTTTAAGGACATGACACCAACTATAAGGAAAACACAGAAAGTAGGTTTCAGTCATGCAAATACGCTTTTTAAATCAGTTTATGAAATTTGAAATAATTTGTAGGTAAATTATAAATAGCAGGGATTTCGGGCAAAAATTCAGTGGCCCCATTTCTGATATGTAATTTGGATGCCCTAACTGATATGTCTGGGGACTTAGATTACTCCTGGGGGAATTCTGCGCCAAAATATTTAAAATTCCATGCACAATATTTTAAAATTCTGCAAATTTTATTTGTCAAAATAACACTCTATAATCATGCCAGTTTCAATTATTTTAGTAATTTATTTCAAAATTCCTGTCAGCAAGTATGTCTGTAACAATACACTCACACTCATTCTCTGTCTCTGTCTCTGTCTCTGTCTCGGAGTAGTAAGTTAAAGAAACTCAGTTCCTGTTTCTCTGCCCCTTCTCTCTCCCTCTTCTCTCCCCCCCCCGCAAGTCCAGACTGGGGGTCAGACACTCATACCCCCTCTCTCCCGGAGCCCAGCCATGGGCCCCTCCCAACCCAGCCATTCACACGTCCTCTCCCCCAGAGCCCAGCTACACCACCCCCAATCCCAGACACTCACACCTCCTCCTCTCCTAGAGCCGAGACGCAGCCCAGATACTCACCCCCCGACCCTTCCAGAGCCCAGCTGTGGGGGGGGGGGTCTCCTGGCGCAGACACTCTCACCCTATACCCACCGAGAGATCAGCTGCAGAGCCTCCACCCCCAGCCCAGACACTCGCACCCCTACACTCATAGAGCTCAGGGATAAAGAGGGAGAAACAGTCTAATGCTGAGTCCTAGACTTGCATGACATTTCCCACATGCTGCTGCCCTCTCTTCAGTGTGTGCTGAAAACTGCAGCTGCTGGGAACCCTCTAGTTCCCTCCCCCCCACCTTTGTCTTCTGTTTGTAAGCTGGGCTCTGCCTAGTGACAGCCAACATCTCTGCAGCCCATTTCTGCACCATTAATTTCTGTAAAATTCTGCATTGCGCAGTGGTGCAGAATTACCCCCAGAGTATTAGATATCTATTTGCATTGTGCTTCTCTCCATCAGTTTTATTCTGCTATCTGATATGGAACTGAGAAGAGATAGGAAGATATGGGCTAATCTTGATTTTTGTCAAAGAAGGTGGGGTGGGAGGGAGAACTTATTCCATCAAGGAAATCCAGGTGGGTATGTTCTACTGTTTTTTAAAATCAAGCAGTGACTTGAAAGTCCTTCATCAGAGTATATTCTGGGAAGCATCGGTGGTGTAGAGTGATACTGAAATCAAAATTTGAAATACATTTTTCAATACTGGGTATCAAGAGATTTGTGCACAAATCTCTTAGTTAATGAGAGATTTGTGTCTGTGTTGAAAATATACAGTTCCAGTTCTGTCTAATACAGAAGTTGTATTATAAATAGGGCTATCGATTAATTGAAATTTATTAAATATTTTGGATGTTTTCTACATTTTTCAAATATATTGATTTCAGTTACAACACAGAATACAAGGTGTACAGTGCTTACTTTATATTTATTTTTATCAAAATATTTACATTTTAAAAAATAAAATAAATAGTATTTTTCAATTTGCTTTGGTACTTGTATGAGATAATCTCTTTATCGTGAAAGCACAACTTATAAATGTAGATTTGTGGGGGGGGTGTTATATAACTGCACTCAAAAACAAAGCAACGTAGGACTTTAGAGCCTACAAGTCTACTCAGTCCTTATTCTTGTGCAGCCAATTGCTAAGAGAAAAAAGTTTGTTTACATTTACGGGAGATAACGCTGCTCGCTTCTTATTTGCATTGTCACCTGAAAGTGAGAACAGACATTTGCATGGCATTTTTGTAGCTGGCATTGTAAGGTATGTAAGTGCCAAACATACTAAAGATTCATATGCCCTTCATGCTTCAGCCACCATTCCAGAGGACATGCTCCATGCTGTCGATGCTTGTTTTAAAAAAAATGTGTTAATTAAATTTATGACTGAAATCCTTGGGGAAGGACTATATGTCTGCTGCTCTGTGTTCTACCCAACTTCTGCCATATATTTCATGTTAATGCGGTCTCACATAATGACCCAGCATGTTGTTTATTTTAAGAACGCTTTCACTGCAGATTGGACAAAACGGGAAGAAGGTACCAATGTGAGATTTCCAAAGATAGCCACAGCATTCGACCCAGGATTTAAGAATCTGAAGTTGTGGTAAACGTCTGTCCCAAATTTGGACTTTAGCGTACAAAATCTGGGTGCTTACTGTGAACCTCCCCAAGCTTATACCCAGCTTGGATCTTATCTCGCTGCCACCAGCCGAAGTTTTTCAGTGTTTCGGCCCCCTCGGGTTCCCCAAACCTTTCCTTGGGGGACCCCTCCAAGACCCAGAGCCCCTGGCTCTCCTCTATCTCATCCCCCAGCTTCCCCCCTTTCCTGGGTTAGCCAGTGCGATGCTGTCCTATTCCCTTGGAATACAACCAGAGAGGCAATCTAGCTTCCCCGAGGCTATGCATTCCAAACCTAGTCAGCTCACACAAGAGATTCACCCCTCCCTTTGTCCCGTAGCCTTTTCCCGCCCTGGGACAATAGGAAAGTAAGACACAGCTGGGCTTTTTTTCCCTCCGCCCCCCAGCCTGTCACAGATATAAAGAAACTTCCGGGCACAGATTTCTCTTGAAGGTAAGAAACTCCCACAAGTGTTACCAAGAACACTTTAATATAAAAGAAAGAATTACCAGAAATCAGTAAACTGATTAAGCCAACAATACCAAGGATATGGCTTATAAGAAAATAGGAATAACAATCTGATTTAAAAGATAGCCAATTAAACCATCCAGCAAATCACACACCCATGTAAATACAAATCAAAAGCACATCAACAGCCGATTTAATTTGGTTCCTTTGTACCACACTGATAGTGGAATATTTGAAAGAAGATGGAAGTTAGAAGAAAAAGCTTGTTTACTCACAACAGAGGAAAAAACAAAAGACCCCCGAGTTCCCAGTTCCCCTCCCAGCTCTAAAAAAGAAAATCCAGGTTCTGATTGGTCCTCTGGTCAGGGTGTTTGGTTCCCCCTTTGTCACCCTTTACAGGTAAAAGAAAATTAACCCTTACCTATCTACTTATGACAGAAGTGACTTCCAAAATCTGAGAGGGACGGGGTGTGGAACATGCTTTCAGAAGTCTTAAAAGAGTAACACTCCTATGTGGAAACTACAGAACCCGAACCACTGAAAAAGAAAATCAATCTTCTGCTGGTGACATCTAACTCAGATGATGAAAATGAACATGCATTGGTCTGCACAGCTTTGGATCGTTATAAAGCAGAACCCATCATCAGCATGGACACATCCTCTGGAATGGTGGCCAAAGCATGAAGGGATGTACAAATCTTTAGGGTATATGGCATATCAATGTCTTGCAACGTCGGCTACAACAGTGTCATGCAAATGCCTAGTCTCACTTTTAGGTGACATTGTAAACAAGAAGCAGGCAGTATTATCTCCTGCAAAGGTAAACAAACTTGTCTGAGCAATTGGCTGAACAAGTAGTAGGACTGAGTGGACTTCTGGCTCTAAAAGTTTTAAATTGTTTTATTTTTGAATGCAATTATTTTTGTAACTTTCTTGATAAAGAGATTGCACTGCAGTACTTGTATTAAGTGAATTGAAAAATATGATTTATTTTATTTTTACAGTGCAAATATTTATAATAAAAAATAAATATAAAGTGAGCACTGTATACTTTCTATTGTGTTTGTAGTTGAAATCAATATATGTGGAAAACATCCAAAAATATTTTTATATATATAGTATTCTGTTATTGTTTAATAGCCCGATTAATCACGATTACTTTTTTAATTGCTTGACAACCCTAATTTATAAACCAAAGAGGCTGCACTGCTATTTTGAGTAATAACTCATCTTTGTAAATACTCTGTTCTGCCCCAGTGTTTAGGTTTGTTAGCTAATATGATAAAACTACATATCAAAATGATACAAGCTGGCTGGGCCTTTCTTACATTAAGGCTACGTCTTCACTACCCGCCGTATCGGCGGGTAGCAATCAATCGCTGAACGTGCTTATATTGATTCCGAAACTCCACCAACCCAAACGGAGTTGCGGAATCGACAGGGGGAGCCGCGGACATCGATCCCGCGTCATGAGGACGGTGAGTAATTTGATCTTAGATACTTCGACTTCAGCTACGTTATTCACGTAGCTGAAGTTGCGTATCTAAGATCGATTTTCCCCCGTAGCGTAGACCAGTCCTAACATAAAACATTTGACTAGATCCACATCAATCTCCTGGGATAAAAAGGGAGGTGTTTCAGTTGAAGAACTGCACAAAACTGCACTTAACAATGCATTCTCTAAGGGTATGTCTACATTCAACCTGGAAGATGTCATTTCCAACTTGAAGACACCTGTACTAGCTCCAATCGAGCTAACATACATAAAAATAGAAGTGTAGCTGTGGCAGCACCAGCAGAGTAAGCAGCTAGATCCCCCTAGTATGATCCCTCCAAGACACTAAGTACCTGCTCATGGCTGCTATTACCTCACGCTGCTCATGGTGCTGCTTCTACACTTCTATTTTTAGCATGCTATCTTGATCAGAGTTAGCATAGATATGTCTCCTCCAGCTGGAAATTACACCAGCTTGAATGTAGACGTACTCAAGGTTCTATTGTTTTAGTTTGCTGTCTTCTGCAAATAGTGATGTGTCTTCTGGGAAGTACTTGGGGAACTCCCCATATCTTGGTAGGCCTTTCCTGACTCATCCTTGAGAAACGTGAAAAGAGGAAATACATGCTTTTTGTTCCTAGCTCTGTTTATCTGGTGATGTAATCAATAGCTTGGCTTGAATCTGTTTAACTTGCCTCTTTTTCTTCCTTTTCCTTAACATCTCTGGGGTATTCGGGTCCCATTGCTTTGTGCTGGTGACAGCTGGGGCACAGAAAGAGTCTAACTTGGTAATTCTGTCTTTTCTCTGTCCCTGGGTCTACCAGTACCAGGAAATGAGTTTGTGGTTGGTTGGTTGGTCCATATTTGTAGTTATATGTAGTGTTGTTGTTAAATGCGTACTTTAGTTTCAGTGTGGAAATCTTCCAGCTGGTGAGGCAGAGGTGCATACTCAAAAGTTGAGATTCTCATTGTTTGTGGAATGACCACCATAGATCGTCAGCAGGTATGAACTTTGAACCTCCAGCCCAAAAGCACAGACCTCTCTCATTTCTGCTAAAGGATTCACTTGGCTGGTGGAGGCTTGTGATTTGGTACTGAATTTCCCAGGTTCAGGCCCTGCTGATGAATCATGGTGGATTATTACAAAGTGGTGGCCTGTATTGGGATTTGCATTTCTGTGGATTTCAGATGCTAGAGACAGAATTTGTGTTTAGGCTCTTAACTTGTATGAGGGTAAGCCACTGAAAAGGCACATGATGCTCTTAGTCAAACCCCGTTCCCAACTCTGTCCGCGTATCTATTCAAGGGACAGCATCATAGGACCCAACCACATCAGCCATGCCATTAAGGGCTCGTTCACTTGCACATCTACCAATGTGATATATGCCATCATTTGCCAGCAGTGCCTTTATGCCATGTACATTGGCCAAACCAAAAAGCCTCTACACAGAAGAATAAGTGAACACAAATCAGACATCAAGAATTGTAACTTTCTAAATCCAGTAGGAGAGCACTTCAGTAACAGACTTAAGTCACCATTCTTCAAGGAAAAAAAACTTCAGAAATAGACTTCAACGAGAAACTGCAGAACTGGAATTAATTTGCAAATTCGACATCATCAAATTAGGCCTGAATAAAGACTGGGATGGCTGGGTCACTATAAAAACAATAATAATAATAATAATTGTCCCTCTGTTGATGTTCACCCCTTCTTGTCAACTGTTGGGAATGGGCCACATCCACCCTAATTGAATTGACCTTGTTAGCACTCCCCCCTACTTGGTAAGGTAACTCCCATCTTTTCATGTGTTGTATATTTATACCTACCTACTGTATTTTCCGTTCCAGTGGGTTCTAGCCCACGAAAGCTTATGCCCAAATACATTCGTTAGTCTCTAAGGTGCCACAAGGACTCCTCTTTGTTTTTAGTCACCATGTTACATTTACTGACCTGTCTTTCAAGAAGAGAAGAAATATCTGTGTGTGTGTGTATCTGTACTGGTAAAAGTGGAACAAATAAAGAAATTACCAGAAATAAAAAAAAAAAAAGGACACTAAATCATTTAAAAGGATGTTTGTGGCATTTTGTCTATTAAAATATATAGGTGTAGTATATTACAGCACTGAAAAAAGAGTATCATGCTCTTATTAGCTCTCAATGGTGGTATAAAACTCTGACTTCCTCCCCTCTTCTCCTTTCCCCCTTTTCAATGTTGTCTTTCAGATTGTTATTAAAAAAAGAGAACCTTTAAATTTTGGGATCCCAGATGGAAATGCAGGGTTTTCTCGTAGATTAGCAGCTACACAAGATATTCCTTTTATCCACCAGTCTGTAAGTAAGCTATGTGTTTTGATTCTTATTTATATGGCCGTGTGTTTGCTCTTCAGTAGACAGAAAGGTCTGGTGGGGCGAGGAGGGATATTAAGTATCTATAAAGTACCTGAATTGTTGATGAAGAATAAGAGCTATTTGAGCAGGCGATGCTGAACTTGAATTGGTGAATTAGTTGAATTAGTACTGTCTGCCTGGTGTCTGTCTAGCTCTTGAAAAGAGGAGATGAGCAGAAGGGAATACAAGTCAGCCTGCTGGAAATTAGTCTGAGATTCATCCTGACTGTTACCATATCTCCTAAACCAGAGCGCTCTAGGCTTTTTGGAGATTACACGTTAATCCCACAGTGAAAGGGCAGAGGAACAATTTGCATTGATCTTCATGCACTTATGCGGGCCATGTTTGCCTTGACAACAGAGGTGTACTAGGACAAGAAATGTGGGGTATAACAACATATGTAAAATGAGGTGATACTTGCCTAACTCTGAGGCAGGTAGGATTAACTTGTTTGCAAAGTACTCTGAAGATATAAGGTGCTCTATAAATGAGAGATACCTTTCTAGAATGGTAGAATAGGGTTTTTTTAATAAATATTTAAATTTATTTATTGCATAACTTCTGCTTCTAATAACCTGTGTCACTGAATTGTAAAAGTACACACGGATAACATACATTTGGTAGGGTTTCTGATGCTAGAAATTTTTGAGTTCTAATTTCAGTCTGTGAAAACTGTTGTTAACTTGAAAAGGTAAAAGAGAAGTGGTGAAAGAATCAAGGTTCTTGTTATATCTATTGAGGAACAATAAGAAAGTTATAGAAACTATCTCAGTGTAAAGAGGAAGGGGAAAAGATGGCATCAGTATGAGGAATGAGGGTCTGGTGGAAGGGCAGTAGCCTGGAACCTAGGAGACGTGAGTTCAGTTCCCTGCATTGCCACAGACTTCCTGTGTGACCTTCAACAGGTCACTTAGGCTACGTCTATACTAGGAGTATTTTATCAGTAGAGGAATACTGCTATACTGGCAAAGCACTCCTGGCGTGGACACAGCTGTACCAGCAAAGTTGTACTGTTCACCAGTAGAGTAAAACCAGCCCCCCCAAAGGGTAAAACAAGCTATAATAGTAAAAGTGCAGTTTTGCTGATATAACTGCATATATGCAAGGGGCTTATTCAGGGATCACGTCGCATTACCGTAGTTGAGGCAATATGAGTACCTAAGATAGGTAATGATTGATACTATAGCTTGGAAAGTGGGAGAAGTATGTGGATGAGTAGCAGTGGGTGGGGACTTTGCTAGAATCTAGGAAGTTCTGGAAGCTAGGCAGATGTTTTAGTACCTCTTTCAAAAGAGAGCAGGCTAGCTCCATCAGTCTTTGGCCAGGTCTACACTACGCGCGAAAATCGATTTTTAGATACGCAATTTCAGCTACGAGAATAGCGTAGCTGAAATCGAATATCTAAAATCGATTTACTCACCCGTCTTCACCGCGCGGGATCGATGTCCGCGGCTCGCCATGTCGATTCCGGAACTCCGTTGGTTTTGGTGGAGTTCCGGAATCGATATAAGCGCGCTCAGGGATCGATATATCCCATCTAGATCAGACGCGATATATCAATCCCCAAGCAATCGATTTTAACGCACCGATTCAGCGCGTAGTCTAGACGTGGCCTTTGTCTTCACTGCAATCTGATCAGTAGCTGTTTCTCACTTCTTCAGTATGGTTTGTTGGGGGTGGGGGTTGATTTTGGGGTGAGATTTTTTTTTTTGTTTGTTTGTTTTTTTTAGTTGGGGGGTTGGTTGGGAAATTCAAAACAATCCTGTCTGGTACTAGGAGAAGATCTATCCATATTGTCATAAAGCAGATTTTTAAAACCCTTAACACTAAATAGCCTTGCTTTCTGAGTTTCAACATAGTTTTATCTGGAAATGAGGTGGGGAGATGGTTTGCATATGTTTACTATATTCTTGGTCTTTTGTTTTCAGCCTGAATTGGGAGACTTGGATACCTGGCAGGAAAATACTAACGCCTGGGAAGAAGAGGAAGATGCTGCCTGGCAGGCAGAAGAAGTTCTTAGGTAATTTAAACAATTCTGTAGCTAACCAGGCTCGAGCAATTTTTAGCAATCCTACTTTATTTACGGAACATGCATTACATAGGCTTTCATTCCCCCTCCCCCGCATCTTCAGTATATACAAATTTTATACCATACGCTTTTCTTCCATTAAGACCTTATTCACACATGCCAAGAATTTGGCATGTTAAACACTTGTTTATATAATAAGAGTAATGGGATTTTATGTAGCCAGGAGCAGTTTTAATTGCTTTACATTCTAGAAATAATAAAGATAAAGTGTACTCTGCACAGTGCTACATTAAAACTAAAAAAAAAAAATAAAGAAAAATTGAGTCACTAGAGTATACAAATAGTAAAATCACAATTAAAAACCTTGATGTACCAATAGCATCTTTCAACTTGGTCATTCCTGAAGCACTTACGGAATACAAACATAGCAGTGTGGTGTTAAATTCAAAGATGGGAGATGTTGGACAACAGTTTAGGACAGAATTTGAGGAATCAGTAGTGGGGTTTTTTTGTTTTTCTTTGTTTGTTTGTTTTTTTTTAGTTGAAAATTCAGTGAAAATATTAAGTAAATAAATTCTTGAATCCACACTGACTCAATTGTATTCTTACTAGCTTAGTTAAAATAACAAATAGGACTTTCTGTAAACATCACTAGTTTACTACACAAAGTCAGATTAATATTTTATTAAAATTTCTGTACACTTATTAAAATCAGAGGGGAGAAGGAACACTGTAACAGCTCTGGAATGGCAAGGCATATAGTACAATATACACAATTTTAGGATATTTATATCCTTTTGCAGTCTCATGATGATGGCTGTCCATGCGCAATCGTGCTCAAAGACTGTTCTGTTTAAATTCTTATACTGTGTTCATCACCACAGATTTGTTTTTGGAACGCTTTTTTCATGTGTTTAACAACTGTGAGAATGGGTAAAGCACATTATTTTTGAACAATACCAGTTTGGAAATTACATTTTGTCCATATTGAATTATGATAAAATAATTTCAGCACTCCCCTAGTTTGGCAATTTAATTGTTGTGCAGTATAATCTAAATCAATGTAAAAATACAGCCTGAATACATTATTATAGCTGCACAGTTCATATCATAGTCTGGAATGTAAAGGTTTCCATTGGTAGTGTTAACTTAGCTCTATTTTCTGTCTCTTCCTGTCTTATCCTCCTGCATTCTATACCATAAGCAAGAATACTAAGCTACACATTTTAACTGGAAAAGATTGAGGAGAACATTGTCTGTACATGTAGCATGGCTGAGTTAACATTGCTATTGATACTTTGTTTCCTGACTTAATTTTTAATTGGGGAAACTTCTCAATTCACTGACGTGTTTTCCTTTGTTTTAAAAAAAAGAAAAATGGAGAAAGGCAAAAGCTAACTATCCCAGTTAGGCTGAGTGTCACACCTGCTTGGTGGAGGGCAGAGAACTCCCCTCTCTGGCTGCTGCCGTTGTTGAGACAGTTTTTGCTAGGCTCTCATGACAGGGCAGCAGCACATCTGTGTACATTGTAACAAACGTATTGTCATTCACTGTGCTCAGTTTCCATGGGTGCAGTAGAGAGGAGGAGCTGCAAAGAAACCAGTTGCAACTCCTTAATTCTGGGGTAGGGTGTATGTAGTTCCTGTCTTAGGAGCTGCTGTGGAATATATTGTATTAGCTGGCCCTGTGGTCTCCAAAGGGGCTTTTCTCCAGCCAGAAGTTGCCAAACTGCAGTGCACTCCAACCATGCTCCAACAATTCCCTGCCTGAGTGCCAAGGACTGCAGAGGAGTGATGTAGGAGCTAGGAAGCTAAGCCAGCTAAGAAGATCTGGCTGGCTGCTGGTTCATTTGCACTGCAAGATTGGGGTAGGGGGTCAGGGAACTGCTCAGAATCTTGCATACGTTTCATATGTTTGTCCTAGTGTCTCATTTATATTGTGGTGCTGTTTCTGGAAGGAGAATATCATCTTCCCTGAGTCAGGCAAAAAGATCAAAATGTCCTTCCAAAATCTTAGATTGAAAGTACTTTCATGCACTAATCGGTGGATTTCTGTGTGTGTGTATGTATGTATGTATATACAGTACACACAGAACAATTATGCTGCTGAATGTTGACTTGTATTAGAGATTTTTAACATTTTATTTTCACCCTTTGTCTCAACATGTACGTCAAAATCTTTTCTGTCCTCCCATACTAGTCTCTGGGTCTTCTTCCATGCAGTTCTCTAGCCAATGTGGTCCTTTGTGCTTCTGCCCCCTCCTTCAAGTCACTTCTGAATTTGCACTTTTCTCCAAAATCCTGTCAACTGTAATCCTGCCCTCTGGACTGGGTTAATTTGCAAGGGATTAATAAAAGGGAATGCTGGAATTCACCAGAGGTTTGCTCTGCTTTCGCTGTCTGGTCATTCTTTCTGCTTTTGTTGAGTCTCTCTTCCCTGGCTTCATCTATGCGTTGCCCATCTAGATTGTAAGCTCTTTGTGGCAGAGGCCTTGTCTTCATCTCCATCTGTAAAGTGCCTAGGCCAACATTGGTGCCTGTTGTTAGGCACTCAGCTCCAAATCTTGACTACTAGATAAATGACTCCTCTCTGCTGTCCCCCCTCCAGTCCCCATGGAAGTCAGTGGCAGCAGGTGCCCAGAAACTTGAGTTGTTTTTATTATCTATATTTTGGTTTAGGTGCCTAACTATGGGCATCCAGATTTGGTTCTGGCAGGTTGTGGGCACTGTATTCACGAGAAAAGGAACAAACTTAGCCTCAAACAGATTCTGTTTCTCCTTTAACCTTTTCATAGATTTCAAGGCCAGAAAGGACCACTGTGATCATATAGTCTGACCTCATTTATAACACAGGCCATAGAACTGCCCCAAAATAATTCTTAGACACATCTTTTAGAAAAATCATCCAGTCTTGATTCAAAAATTGTCAGTGAAGGAGAATCCCCCCCCCCCCCCCCACGACCTTTGGTAAGTTGCTCCAATGATTAATTATTCTCAATATTAAAAACTTCTTATTTCCTGTCTAAAATTGTCTGGCTTCAACTTCCAGCCATTGAATCATGTTCTACTTTTCTCTGGTAAATTGAAAAGCCAGTCATTAAATATTTTTTCCCTACCTACCATATCTAGTTTTATACTAGTTTGTTCGTTCACCACCATTTAAGCTCTTTTGGTAGAGAATATTTAAAATTCTAGATAGTGACCTGTAAACTTGAAACAGCAGCAAAAAATTATATCTTACTACAGCAAAGCCAGTTGATACAGCTATAATAGGACAGGAGGTATGACGGTGACAATAATTCATCGATGTGTGCATCTTTGTGAGAGCTCTTTTGTCATGCATGTTATTGCATGTGTGGTGTCTACAAAACAAAAATGACTTGGTTAGCCAGCAGAAGGTGCAGTAAACCACCTAGGAATCTTACTGCAGGCAGGAATTCTCTGTGTAGCTTGCAGTCTAAAGAGTGAGCATATGAAGGGTTGGCAGTAGTTGTGATTACTAAGCCTTTGAGTGCTGCCATTAGCTCTTGTTAGTGCTAAACATTTAGTTCCACATGACTGATTAAAATACCATTATTTTTACATGTATGAACTATTTGCATAGGCGGTATCTTCACACGCAGCCTTTCGTTTTCCCCCTCTCTCCCACCCAAATCACTGCGCCAGAATTTCCTTTTGGTGGGTTAGTAGTAGGCTGTTTCTGTGAAACATAGAGCAGCATGTCTGCTATTCAGGATGCTAAGATGAGGGAAAGCTGCAGATTGTAAAATAAACGTCCTTGATGCAGACTGTTGGCACTCCCTTGGGTTTAGAGTACTAGTCTACAAGACTGACAGTGAATAGCTCCACAGCTTCCCTTGACATCACATCTGTTGTTCAGCTGATCTAAGTTAGTTTGCCTAATAGTTGTTAGTAATCCTCCTGAGGCTAAAACCCAGTAGTTGTTCTGCCTCAGTGACTAGAAGTAATGGATTCCTGTCTTCTTTACAACCATCTTTTACATGTATGCAGACAATGTTCCTCAAAGAAGCACATGTTCATCTCTCTTCTCATGATTCCTAAGATGGCCCATGTAGGACAGAATAGCTGCCTTCATGTTTGTGATATTCCTACATCTAGGCACAAGGAATGCAGGCTGTACCTACAGTATGAGGAACTGCCTCAAGAAAAGTAGAGACTCTGAAAATGGTTTAGAGGTTATAATGGACAAGCAAGTCAGCACAAGCTCCCAAGTGTGATGCTGTGCCCAGAAGGATTAATGTGCTCCTTGGGTGTATAAATGGGAGCAAGTGTAAGGAGGCGATTTTACCTCCGTATGAGACATTGATGAGAATGATGCTGGAATACTGAAAACTGGTCTGGTGTCCATTTTAAAAAGGATGTTGAAAAATTGGAAAGGATGCAGAACAGAGACACAAAAAATAATTTGAAGATTGGAGAAAATGCCTTACACTGAGCGACATAAAGAGCTTGATTTGTTACGTTTATCGAAAAGAAGATTGAGAGGTGACCTTATTGCTGTATATAAGAACACGAGACCAGCCATACTGGGGCAGAGCACTGGTCCATGTAGCCCAGTATCCTGTCTTCTGACAGTGGCCAATGCCAAGTGCTTCAGAGGGAATGAACAGAACACATCATCATCAAGTGATCCATCCCGTCGCCCATTTCCAGCTTCTGGCAAACAAAAGTTAGGGACACTTCAGAGGGACACTACAAGAACATTCCCAGGGAGAAACCAGGTACTAATGGGCTCTTTAGCCTGGCAGAGAAAGGCACAAGAAGAATCAATGGCTGGAAGCTGGAGCCACAATTCAGATTAGAAATGAGGTACACATTTTTAACAGTGAGATGATTTAACTCTTAAAACAAACCACGGGAAGGGGTACATTCTCCATCTCCTGATGTTTTCAAATCAAGACTGCCTGCCTTTCTGGATGTTACACTTTAGCCAAAACACATTATTGGACCCTACTGGGATAACTGGGTGAAATGTAATGGTCTGTGTTATACAGGAGGTCAGATTAGATGATCTAGTCTTCTCTCAACTTTCTCTCTGATTCTGCCTATACAATTAATATAACATTGGACTTCTGTGAGTATGCGTTCTTTATTTAAATGGATTAATTTATTATTCACTAAAAACCTCACATCCTCTCCACTGCCTAGCGCTTACTCCCCCATTCTAATTATTCTTTCCGACATGAATTGCTCTGCTATCACTGAATCTCATTTTTGATATTACCCTATCTTCCAGTTCATCAAAACTCTCATGTTTTAATACTAACTTTCAGAAAACGTTCAAGAGAGCTGGCAGATTTATTGTGTACATATTAAATAGCATATTCCATGTCACCATCATTAACAAAAGCATGGAATAATACTGGATCCAGGATACTCCATACCTCTCTATCTGTTATTGCTTATCAAATACAGGAGATGGCGTCAGTCCCTCACTGAAGTATGGATTCAGTCACTGTTACTGTGCCACCCACTTTCCACTCCTGGGAAAATGTAACCAGAGGAGAAAATAAAATAACAAATTCTATCTTGTAATTTGCTAGAGAAACATGATTTTTGTGTGCCCATGGCAACCAGAGAGCTGACCCTTTGAACAAATCCTTCAGACAGTGATGGCTTGGGCTCTGAGAGCAATAGCAGGAAGATGCTGCCTCAGGGATAGACAGCGTGGAATGGGTTGATGTTTATTTTGCTTTTTAATTTCTATCCCAGTGGCAACCTGATACAGAGGCCATGCTGCTTTAAATTAAATATGGGTTGAGCAGTGATGTTCTAATCCCAGAGTTTGAGGGTTCTCAAGTCTGGTGTTTATGATTTTGATCAATGTCTGTTGTTTTAATTTGACATGATAATATTTTTAAGTGAATAAGGACTTGCTCATTAATGTCAGTGGAAGCTAAGCATTCAGCATTTGGCATAATCAAGCCCAGAATGTTTTAGAAATCTGGGCTATTGAATTATGTTCTGCTATGTGACCTAATAGCTAATTTAAAAAAAATTGTAGGTAATGGTAAACATCTTAATCCCAGTGTTTAATCTAGCCAATTACAACTGAGAAAAAGTAGACTCTACCAACTGTGTTCTTAATTTACAGTTTCTATAAAACTTAAAATTACACACTGATACAAAGCTTTGAGACATCAGAGCAAAAATAGTTTTCTGCCATCATGGATTTGCCATGTGTATTTCCCAGTCAGTCTGTACTTGTCCTTAGACTGTCTCCATACAGAGTGAGGAGATCTGATAGCATCCAGTTGTGCATTGTAATGTGGAAATTACACCCTCAGTTACTCTACTGTGTGGAGCTCGGAGTTCTGTTAACTTTCTAACTAGTTCTTTAACTCTGAAAACAAATCTCAAAAGGTAGATTAGCCCTTAGTACTCTGGCTCGTTGACCAAGATGGTTAATGCCCAAGTTTCAGGTGGAGAATAAACCCAACTGGGAGGTGCGGGAAATTTGGACACTATTGAGGAACAAGTGGTGTTGCATCAGCAGCTGGAGTTTGTTTAGGCAGCTTTCAATATATGAGAATTTGACTGACAATAGAGAGGGTGTGGGAAGCAAGGCAGGAGTGTCTGGCTGTCTGAGTCTCAGGGAGGATGTTGAGAGGAAAACCTTTTCCAGCATTTGTATAGAGGGAGTGGGCAAGCACAAAAGAGAAGAGAAACTCGAAGCAAACAAACTATTCAGTCTAGAAACCTCAGGTCCTTATTTTGAGTGTTCTGATTCTAGATTAAGGCTGCCTGACTTTTTTTTAAGTAGCTTATTTGTATAACTGTATTTACCCTAGTTAATTCCAGTTGTACCTATGTATGATGGATGTTTGGAGGACCGATAACTGCAGAAATGCATTTAGAAGAAAAGTCACTGCATGAGATCTAAGAAATTTCACTAGATCTGTATACAAAGTCTTGATTATCTTTAAAAGCATGATAGAAAACTACATAAAAATGGAAAAGTAACAACAAAAAACAAAACCAACAAACATTTTAACAAAAGTCTTGGATGCTACATTATTTTATCCTCCCCCTTCCCCCCATAGCTCATTCCAAATATATCTCCCTAGTGATCTTGTGGGTTTCACACAGATGTGTAAGCAAATCAGTTACATTCTTCCTATATCTCATGAAATTCTTCAGCTTGTAAAGATGTTCATACTGGGCCTGATCCAAAGCCCTTGAAATTGATGGGAATCCTTTCATTGAGTTCGGTAGGCTTTTTGGATCAAATCCATGAAGCAATTTTCTGCAGTGAAAAAAGTATCTGTCTTTTAAAAGTGGGACACAAGGGCTTAGCCAGAGCAATTGATATCATACAGCTCAAGAATAAAGTACAACAATTAGTGGATTCTGATACAGAGATGCCAACAGATAAGATCTATAACCCTTATCTTCACTAGGGAATATGCAGTGTAAGAGATCTAACAGAAGCAAAGTTGGACATCAGCTTACTTAAAGTGCGGAATATTCCCTCTTTCAACTAAAGCTTAAACAATCTGAGCATGAACAAAAAGCATGTTAACTGATAGCTGCCTAATTAGGAGCACAGGAGTAACCCAGAATTCCAGGCATTGTTGCTAAAGGGGCTTGCAGGCCCAGTATACTTTAATGCTCACAGTTACCTTTTTTCCTGAGGTAAGAAGTTCCGTATTTATTGAAAACATGTAAATAATTGTCTAGCTTCAGCCAGTGTAAAAGGGATCTTGCACTGTTTTTTCTAAAGGAGTGAATCTGATGTTCTCCCTTCAAATTGCAGGCAGCAGAAGATAGCAGAAAGGGAAAAGAGAGCAGCAGAACAACAAAGGAAGAAAATGGAGAAGGAGGCACAAAGGCTAATGAAGAAAGAGCAGAACAAAATTGGTGTAAAACTATCCTAACACAAGCAGTTCTAGGATGACTGTACCAGCAGGAAGGAGAATTCCAATTTTATGACGTAAAGCATCATTTGTATTGATTTAAATATTTTTAGAACTCAATTCACTGCTTGATTTTAATGCATTCGTCAGGCCATCTTGGAAGCCAGAATTCTTCCATAAAGTATCTTGAACTATTAGTAGGTGGATCTTAAAAATAAAACACCGACCCTGCAAATCATACCTTGATGGAACAACGTTTCTTGCAATAGCCCTATCCCAGCACCCCTCATATACAAGAAGAGTGATTGCTGCAGTGACAGTCTGATGATGGGGACATAAACTCTAACAGATGGTTGAAGCTTAAAGAAAAAAGGGTGTAAATAATTCAGTAGTGGGAAATCTACTGTATTATCTATTATGCTTACCTGAAACGTGTAATTAAATAATTTTAAAGAATTCTTTGCTTCTGTGCTTAATTTCAGAAAATGCACCTTTGCTGTTCTACTCTTAATTGCTTTATTTATTTATTCATTTATGTCGGAAAACATGCTTTAAAAATATGCTTGCATTCTCCTATGTAAGATGATATTGACCTATACTGAAGAAAGAATAATGCTTCTGTTTCTGTTGAGCTGATTATCATCCATACAGTTGTTTCCTTTTTTAAAACAGCAGCAAACAGGCTTTCTGTGGTTGGGGACCAGCAGGGGTAGAAATGAAGTGGGTTTTATTTTGTGCTGACACCATTTTCAGTAGTGTCACACTTGCAGTTCAAGAGAGGAATGTACTGTAATTGTAGGCAGAAATGTCTCCAGGTGGATGGGATTGGCATGGTCACATATTAATATCAGTCTGACTTGCATACTTTTCTCAGTTTAGATTTGATGCTGCATGCTGTTATGGGAGCACATTTATTTATGTAATGTTATTGGGAAAAAGAATGATTGGTTCTTTAATCACCTGTCTGTATTGGTGAGCTGTTCAGACACTATATCTATATCTGGTTATTTATATGATCAATGGGATATTAACCACTCTGTCCTAAGCAGATTCCAGCTTGGCTAATTGTATTCAGTCTTTCTAAACATTCTCCCAATAAAACTAATGGGTGGGGGAAGATGTTTCTCCTCCTGAAAACTTTTAATTCTTGCAACCAGAATGGCTACCATCTTCCAGGCCAAAGATGGCTACATTTCAGTGGTAGGTGGAGGTGAACATTAGATACATTCTGTACTGTACACTAGGATTTTTCTGAAAAGGTTTTGTATACAGGGTAAACTTATTACAAAACAAAAAGTGTGTGTGTGTGTGTGTGTACAGCCAAAGCTAAGGCCCAGTCCTATACAACCTACCGATAGTCTCCTGAGCCACAGAAAGCAGCGTCTTGGCTGGCTGCAACCCTTTTCCATATACCCAAAAAGCCAAACCCCCATTGGACAAGAGCAATTTTTGCTGATGGCAGAAGGAGGTTCTTAAAAATGATCAACTTCCTAATGAACATCACTTCTAATTCTTGGACCCATTCTCTCTGCTACCTCTCATCTGAGGGCCAGATGACCCACTGGATTATCTTCCAGCCTGAAACTGGAGTAAACCTCCCCTCCCCTGTGTGTGTGTGCAATGGTTCTGTTCTGCATATAGTACTCAGAACTGCTAGGTGTCTTGTAGACACAATAGGAAGACAGGTTAAGAATGTCCCCACTGTAGGGAAGCTTTCAACTGATGTCAAGTCAGCATACTCTGTACCTATGACAATTGCCCTCTGACCATAAGGTTGGAGTGGCAGGAAGATGGTGGGATAGGAGTGTCACTGCATTGCCTCAGATCTAGCTGGTCTTCAGTTTCTTGGGGATAGTTGTCGACTGGCATAAGTTTAGAGCAACTTTAAAGGTGACTCTAACCCACTCCTGGGACAGGGCAGGTGTGTCGTGAGAATGGGGATGTAGTAGCCATCTGGTGTAACTTTGTGCTGAACTGATTTTAGCACAGAAGAGAATCTAGGTCCTCATCAGTGCTTCATATCCCTTCATAGCCCCAGTGATGGAGATGCTAAGGAAATTATTCCCAGGCCCATTGTCTGTCTTTTGTGCTCACTAATGCAGAGCATACATAGTTTTGGCTTGGGCTCAGTTTGGCTGGTTCAACCTGTAAATGCATTTTGACTTTCAAGATGAAAACAAATGTTTGTCGGGTCTTTAGTATCATTACAACTCTGTTGAACACTTGTCACTATTAATGCTTAACAGAGAGAATCTGTTTCTCTCTGACCTATAGCAACAGGAAAACTTGTTAGAATCACTTGATGTCTTTAAAAATGATTGAACTATATGTGGCAGCGTGCCCTCCAAAAATGTTGGGTAGAAAGAATGGAATCTTCCCAGGCCCTGAACACGCTTTCTGGGAAACAATGTTTACTATGAATTGATTTATGCATTTGACAGAATAACGGGACGATAGGAAATCTTGCTTTGCGAATGAGATTATACAAAGAAAATAAATATTCTGTGTATTCTGAATCATAGTATCACTTCAGTTGCTGTCATTTCTAATTGACTACTTTGGAAAAAATGTTTAAAATGGAGATTCATGCACATCCTATTTACAGTGAAGATTATGAAATATTCAGTACCTCCTAATTCTTGAGGTATTGGCTTTTTATAAAATAGTTAACTACTCGGTTTGTTTTTCTCATCATTTGAAGATCAAATATAACGCATCCACTTGAAATATCCACAATTTATAAAATATAAATAAAGGAACAAAGATGTAGGCTACATCTTAAAGGATAATTCTGAGATGTGGACTTACAGTTCAATGGACCTAACACTGCATTATTTATATTTAAGTCTGGAGAGTCCTGTACAGTCCTTATGGAGAGTGTGCAAGATCACAGCTGCATATCTTTACCAACCCTCTTTCTTTTTTTTTTTTTTTTTAGGCTCCCCATGTCTGACTCTCTCTTCCTATGGGTTGGGCGAGTACCCTTTCACCAACCATCACCACTCATTTAATCGAAGATGGCTAAGCCCTTAAATTACTTGGGTGTTTTTTTGTGTCCAAGAGCACAGTGTTAAACTAAGACTGCACACACTTTATTTATAGTGCAGAAGATAAAACAAAGCTACGTGTGTTCTTACCTCGGAGATGGAATTGGTATTATATGCTGCTATAAAAAGGGTAAGTCTGACTAGAGATGCCACCCAGTACTGGATGCTGGTATGAGCTTGCATGGTAAATTGGTGCATTAACTCTCCTCTTCCAGTGGTTCATTTTTGCTTTTAATCCTAACCAAAAGAATCCTGCTTCTGCAAAACCCTATGGCTGCATCTATCATATTCATGTCAGCTATGCAGCCAGCACTTGCTGGGACTGGCTGTGCTGAACACAAGATAAATTCGGGTAACTGAAAATGGAAGGAATATTTGTGGGAATGCTTATGAATTATAAAACACTAACACTGCAACTCTTCATTACTTCAGCTGGACAGTCCCATAACTGTTGGTGTTCCTCAGGTTTCTGTAGTTCTCATCAGCTGACCCTTCCAAATACCATACCCACCTCAGTACCCCCAACCTTCCTATCTCTGTCCAGCCACCCATTCCAGTCCATCCTGTCTCCAAAACTGAACTCATCTTGATTCTCCACCTACTTTCTCTATCACCAGTGGGTATATCTACACTGCAAATAAAAAATCATGTAGCAGTGAGTTTCAGAGCCCCAGTCACCTGACCAGCACTAAAAATAGCCATGTAGATGTTCCTGCCTGAACTCTGGGACCCAGTGAGAGTGGGGCTGAGGCTCCAGCCTGAATAAGAACGCGCAAGCCCCAGGAGCCCCTAGTCAGTTGACTCAAGCTTTGCTGTATTTTCTGCAGTGCAGGCATACCCATCGACAACTCTACTTGTTTCTCATCTTTCACTGCATCCTTTCCTTATGCCCTGGCCTTTTTGCGCTCTCTTCTCTTTGTTAGTCTTGGCCAGGTCTGCTCCATACATCAATCTTACCTCAGTCTACAATGTGATTCTTTCTTTCTGTTCTACTTTTTCTATACTGACTTCCCCACATGTTGCTGCTACTCTCAACCAGTCTAGTCAAACTGTCTCTGCTAAAGCCACACTCCCCTGCTGTCAAACCAACCATGCTCTTCCTCCTCTGAATACCTCCCTGGGATTTCTGCCCATGATGTGTGAGCTCAATTTTACCTGGGAACTGTATCAGAACTGTTGCCCTGGGTTTGGTTTTCTTGCCTGTCACACCACATTCTTTGGAACAGGAAGTTTGGCTTATAATACCCTTACATCACCATGTGAACAAAGCAGGATTCTCATTTGAGTACATTCTTATAGCTAAGGATTAAGGAATTAATTATTGTTCTGCTTGTTTAAAATGTTAGGGTTAAGAAATCACATTGTTTGAGCACCTGTACAGGTGTTTCAGCCTGCCTTTAACAAATTGCCTGTGAAATTTCCCATGCTGTGTCTCAGCCCTGAGATGAAATTTTTGACTTGACGTCTCCACCTGGCTGAGCAGAAATCCTACTGTTTAGATTTCAGTAGGTATGCAGGAGTTGGCACAGGTGTAACTAAAACTGGGGGCTTTGTAGAGGTGTGTAAGTGACAAGTGTAAGGCAGTCCAGTTAGGTGGCTGCTGGGGAAAATGGGGAAGGGGGTCACAAGCTGGGATTAGTACAGAAAGCATTTAAGGTGGCATGTGAGTAGACAGGAAAAGGCTTTAATTTCTGTCATCTTACAGCCTCCTGATGCTTAACTTACACTAATTTGACTGCCTTACATTCACTTACACCTCCTCTCCTGTAGCCTTAGGCCACAGTGAACACTAATGCAGCAGGAATGATGGAGGAGGGTTTGTTTAAGAATGCAGTATTACTGGGAGAGCATAAGGTGCAGTCACAGAATGTCTTATTAATGCAGGGAAATGCTATGGTCCAGGTAAACTCTCATAAGTATCTGTAAATGAGCTACCTGCCTGCGGACTGTTTCCCTACACGCTGGCCAGTTATTCCACTGCCCATGAGTATTTAATATCTATCAAGTGCTAGTCCCATCCAGTCAAGGACTGCAAAGCACTTCATGAATATCAATAGTCACACCTTACACTACCCCTCTGATGTAGAGGGCAGGGGGAGGTGCTGTTACATTTACTTTACAAAAGGAAAAACTGAACAATAGTAAGGTTACATGTCTTAAGGTCTCACTGCAAGAAGGTTCAGAGAATCAGGCATAGACTCTATCTTATTCTGTTTGTTTTATCCACCAGCCAATGCTACCTCTCTAGGATCTGCACATGCAATTCCAGTAGTGCACAGAGGGGGGCACAGCATTTGCATTTGGATGTACGCGTATGGCAGCGTGCAAAGGTTAGAGCATGTGTTCAAAAGTCAACTCAACTCAACTCATTAGGGCCCGCTGGCTTTTTTTTTTTTTTTAAAGCCAGGGAAACAATGCAAAGACATACAGAGATCCAAAATTAAGGATGAAATTTTTACACTTCTCAGTGCAGACATTCAAAGAGATGGGTTCCCAGAGCAACTGTACTTGGCCAAATTCTAAATATGTTAAAGGATTAAAGTTAACCCCTCCACAACGATTAGGTGGAAGGGTGGAACTCCGATGGCTTGGGGACTGGTGACTGAATATAGAACACTTCATCTCACTAGCTGCTTTGGGAGCCAGAACCAAGTTTTCCAGACCAAATTCTGCTGTTGTAACAATGCCAATCTACAGTACCCCAGTGCAGTGGTTTGCAAACTTCTTTTCTGACCCAGCTGAAGAAAATTGTTTTTGTCTACAACCCAGCAGAGCTGGGAATGAGGGGTTTGGGGTGTGGGAGGGGCTCAGGACTGGAGCAGAGGGTGGGGGTGCAGGGGTGGGGCTGGGAATGAGGGGTTCAGGGTGCGGGAGGGGGCTCTGGCCTGGGACAGGTAGTTGGGGTGCAGGAGGGCGTCTGGGCTGGGGCTGAGGGGTTTGAGGTACAGGAGTGGGCTCTGGGTTTTGGGGGACTCGGCTGGGGCAGGGGTTGGTGTGTGGACTTGCCTCTGGCGGCTCCCACTCAGGGGTGCAGTAAGGGTGCTAAGGCAGGCTGCCTGCCTGTCCTGGCGCCACGGACTCCACTGTGCCCCAGAAGCGGCCAGCAGCAGGTCTGGCTCCTGGGCGAAGGTGCACAAGTAGCTTTGTGTGGCTCTTGCCCATAGGCACTGCCCTCCTCCAGCTCCCGTTGGCCAGTATCCGGCCAAGGGGAGTGCAGAGCGAGTGCTCGGTGTGGGGGCAGCGCATGGAGCCCAGTGCGCCCCCCCTGCCTAGGAACTAGACCTGCTGCTGGCCACTTCCGGGGCGCAGCGTGGTGTCTGAACAGGTACGGACTAGCCTGCCTTAGCCAGGCAGCACTGCCAATGAGAGACTTTTAACGGCCCACTCGGCGGTGCTGACCAGAGTCGCTGCGACCCAATAGTGGGTCGCAACCTGCAGTTTCAATACCACTGCCCTAAAGTATTCACTGGGCTCCTGCCTCCTCTGTGTGTAAAATTTCAACCTTAAACCTGCATTAATTTTTAATAGCTTATTGCAGGTGAGGGTTTTGCTAAAATAAAACACCAATTCATACTTTTATCATGCTTTACTGTAATTTGTGATTATAAAGCTGCTGTTTCCAATAAAACATGATTAAATAAGCAAAAAATAAGTTAATTCACAATACACTTAAAGAGAGTTTTTAACATGGCTTGAATGACTAGCAGGTTACAACAGGAGTTCAATTAAGACTTTAAAATATGCATAAAATATATTCACCCCCTATTTATCAAACACAGCAAGATTCAAGATGCCCAACAACCTACACGAAGGCATTTTTGGTTACAGTCCCCTTGTACACAAGACCAGTGGAATGCTAGGGCAATTATATATTTTACAAGAGCACTAAGCAAGCCAGACATACAATACGTGCCCGAAGCTGCCTTGGGAGTATGAGCCTTTAGTGTAAGAATCAATGCATCAGACTACACATGAAAAGCGACAGCATCTTGCTAACGTACACGTGCAGTACATTTAGCAGGACCAAGCCACCACGTCACTGAGCCTTCCTTCAGTTTCAAACAACAAACATGTTTTCAACTAAATATAGTGCAAATCAAATATGCAGGAGCAAAAAGACAAACTCTGCCATTATGCACACACACTTTTATGGTCTATTGTAATTCTTCCCCCACCAACCAGCACACATGACTCAGCAGCTGCACTTAAGTTTTGATACTGAAAGGCGCACGACGCAGCGAGTGTAGTGCTACCAGGCAACAGCCACGAAGTAATGCGCCGATGTTATAGATCGGATCCGTTCCGCCTCGCTGAGTGCTGAATGCCCACATCACTGTTGGTACAATGGGGGCTGCTACAGCCAAAAGATCGACAAGGAAACTGCTGCTCCAGTACCTTTTCGTGATGCCTGCCTGGGAGACAGTAATGACATTTCTGAATGTTTCATCACAAGAGGCTGTAAAGTCAAGTTCCTTCATAACATGGTTTTCCCTAATGCTCCAATCTCCCTTGCTACCTGGAGACTCCATGGGAGACAAAAGGATGGCAGAGTTTGGATCACTTGGATTTAAGTCCAGTAGCAAAGCAGATTCACTGAAGCATCCAGCAGGAAATCCATCCAATCCCTTTAAGGCAGCAAATGGGCTCATGGGACTGATATGTTGTGATCTGAATATGTTCTGAATGAGCTGCTCCACATCCGGGCTGTATGGCACCACATCAGTCTGAATGGCCTGTTCCATCCTCATGCTATTGTCACTCTCCTCCTCTGCCTGCGAGGATGTTAGTTTTTCAGCACAGACCCTTTCAAGTGCGTTTTGGTTTAGGGCAGCAGGCCCAGCACTGGAAGTGAAGAGGGCTGGATCACCAGATTCAGGTGTAGAGGCCAGAATAATTTCTTCAAAAAAGTTAGTCCCATTAGCCATATCATCACTGAGCAGCAGCCTGCTGTCCTCCAGGGCTTGGTCCTCCATAACTAGGTTGCCCACCATTTTGGAATATATTGTACTTGGACCTAAGGATTTACCAGGTGACTCACATGTATACTCTATACACTGCTCATCCCTCAGAGAGCCGCTCTGAGCCATCTCCATGCTCTGAAGCAAGGACTCCAGTTTCTTGTTTTGGATATTAATGTCTATGAAATACTTCTGAATCCCTTTGTCTTTCTCAGCCAAGCTGTTTTTCATGGTTTCAATAACCTGCTTAAGTTGTTTGATCTCCTTTCTTGCTTCTTTCAAGGCCAACTGTGCTTCCACTCGATGACACTCCTCTTCAATCCAGTCTTCCCTCATGCGAGCCAGCTGCGACTTGAGCTCTTCTATTTCTGTTTCCCTGTAGCAAAAGCAAAATCACTGTCAAACTTCTGTTCTTTGGTCAATTAAAGCATTCAGGGAAGACCCATTACATAGGGATGGTGAGGATGTAAAGATGCTGCAAAAACTTGGACCAACACCCCTTTGCACATAGCACAGTTTCACAGTGGACTGGCAGATGTATAACATGAGGACAATGGATGGCAAGGTAAGTTGGTCTACTGCTAAGTGGATTCACTGACCTAACCACACATACCGGGGCTACACAATAAGTTCCAGAGGCAGCATGAGAGAGGTGATCTATGCCATGCCTTTGTTTGGGGGGGAGGGATGTATGTAAAACTCCACCTCCTGCACAGTCCCTCTGTGCAAAGGTACCATGATTTAGACCAAACCATAAACCTCTCAATTAAAGAAATCTCTTGTGTAATATAAGCAGTTGCTCTTCTGCAGAACATCACTACATAGAACTATTGTGAGTAAAACAAACTAAAACATAACCAAGCAGGATCTCCTGTCAAAGAGTTTTTGCTGTCCAGAGGGTAGGAGGCAGATACTTTTTCTGTTACAAACAGGTTTAGAACAAGACAAGATATTGTGCAATAACGTCCCACATTTACAGAAATACAACCCTTGGGCATGACTGAAGTTGACAACTGATTGAGCCACTTGCAAAGCTAGTCCCTGAAAACACAGTTACAAGTCTGAAGGCATCAACAGTTGCATGTGTAAAAGTCAGTGGTGCAATATCAGACTGACTGAAAAAATATCCCTTCAAAATATTTATAAAGCAGTCCAGGCTCAAAGGAGATCACTGACTGGTTCCTTTCCAAAAGTTAACTATACTGTATGCTTTCATGGAACGGGTTTTGAAACCTGCAAAGTCTGTAAACAATTTCATTTAATCAGATACAGACATATTTTAAGCTCCTTAGTCAAAATTCACTGCAGTCAAGAAGGGAGTAGGAACTTCAGGATTTTTTCCCTAGTGGAAACCGCTGAATAAATCTCATCTCTCCTCAAATTATTTTTCTGGGAGAAAATGTACCTTTCTTGAAGTCTGCTCTCAGATTCCTTTAGTTTTGTTTTTAGATGTCTCATTGTAACTTCTTTCTGCTGCAGTGGGGTCAAATACTGCTCTGGATGTGGTGCTTTAATGCCATGATTCTCCCCACAAGAATTATATCTCATCGACCGTCTGAAACAAAAATACCCAGTGTTATTCCTGCAACTCTTTACCTTCCTAAGAGCGGATGGATTCCATACCAATCCTGACTGGCACAAAGCTGAGTTTACAGTGGACTCAATTTGGGTCTCTCACAGTAAACATTAGTGATTTAGTCTGGTAAATCATAGTGCTTGAGGCATTTGCCAGTGACTTCACTAAGAATTCTGCTATTTACTGTACTTGGATTCCGTGTGATTAAAATAAAAGTCATAGAGTAAAGTTTTCTACAAGTGTACAGTAAGGCCACTGGCAGAGATGTCTGACACTAATATAGACAAGGCAGTGTACTGTGATGTTAGGAATTCAGCAGGAAGCAGACTGTTAATTGAGTAGACTGGATTAGCTGAAAGGATATTACAATAGCTAAAGCTTGTGGATGAGTTACTAGGAGGAAGCTGTCGTAGCTTCCTACTCAGATTTGAACCTTAGCGTTCATAAACTGAGAAGCTAGCATGAATCCTCTAAGCTTAATTACCAGCTTAGATCTGATATCGCTGCCACCAGCCA
>NC_133770.1:270114022-270130139 GCF_003597395.2 Chelonoidis abingdonii
CGCGAGGGATGTTTGTCTTGTGTTTTGTTGTCTTCCGCTATGAAGAGGGATCTTTCGTATCTTCAAGTTGCTGAATCTTCTGTTTCACGTATGTAAGTACAGGACGACGACAATAGGTTTTATATGAGTTACTTGGATGTTTAAATTGTATTTCTTATTTGAATTAGGTTTTCCTCTTCATATTTTTTTCTTTTAAGCATTGACCCTGTAATGCAACCTGATACAGAGACTATGTTTTATGTGTTTTTCTTTCTTTTTATATCAAGCTTTCTTTATTAAGAACCTGTTGGAATAGTTTCTCTGGTACTAAGGACGAGGGAAGGAGAATATCTCTTTAGTCTGGTTTTATATACGAGAAGGGTGAATCTTGTTGCAGCTCAGCAGGGGAAAGAGGAGGGGGCTCCTTTGGGTCAATTCTGCAAGGCTTTTTTCATTGCCCTCTCTGTTTTTATTCCAATTCACTAGGGAGTTTCGAGTGACAGTTATTAGCTTCTCCCCAGCTTGGATTTAATCAATGAGGCCTCTACTCGCCAGTGAGGGAAAGACTGTGCGTAAGGCCTCGGGGGAAGTAAAGAGAAGACAAGGGGGGGGGGTTAATTTCCCTGTTGTTGGGTGTGAAGACTACGGATTCTGTCTTGGGGACTGGCTGTCCCCAGAGAAGGTTATTTGGTGGGAACCGGACTGGGTGGCCAGCCCTGCTCGATTCCGTTGGCTAGGTGCTTTGGGACTGGCAGCGATATCAGATCTATGCTGTGTAATCGCTTAGAGCATTTTCTAGCGCCCGGTCCTATCCTTCTTGGGCTCTAAGTGGTATACGTCACTGGCTCCTTCTCAGCTTTGCATACTCTCAGAGCTCCATACATTTCGTGCCTGTACATACGACAGCTGTCCCGTTCTCGGAGATAACTACATCGCCCAGAAAGCTAGCCTAATATGTCGGTTTCCTTTCAGCGTATCCAGGTCTATCCTTAACAAGTGGTCGTCTTTTGCTGCAATGCTTAATACGAGCTCCGACGTACGCCTTGATAACTGACAATATTTGGTCACAGACGACCTATCGGACCAGGTGTGACCTATTTACTCTGTCGTCCTACACTTGTGGCTTATCGCTTTTGTCTATTGTGTTGTGTGTAGTGTGTGTGGTGTGCACGAGCTGTATCAGTCAACTTAGCAAGGGCTACTCTTTTATGTGCAGCATGGGCAAGCGCACTTCCCGTCTGTGCGTTTTACCAGACTAACTCATAATGCGATTTCTGTGAAGAGACCCAAATTTGAGTCTCACTGTAACACTCAGCTTCTGTCAGTCAGGGATTGAGTTGGAATCCATCGCCTCTTAGTGAGGCTAAAAGTGTGCAGGAATAATCACGTGGGGTATTTTGTGTTCAGAGGTCGATGAGATATATTCTGTTGTGGAGATTCATGGCATTAAAGCACCACATCCAGAAGCAGTATTGGCCCCGCAGCAGAAAGAAGTTACAATGAGACATCTAAAGCAAACACTAAAGGAATCTGAGAGCAGACTTCAAGAAAGTACATTTTCTCCCGAAAATTTGAGGAGAGATGAGATTTTATTCAGCGGTTTCCACTAGAAAAATCCTGAAGTTCTACTCCCTCTTGATGCAGTGATTTTGACTAGGAGCTTAATAATGTCTGTATCTGATTAATGAAATTGTTACAGACTTGCCGGTTTCAAACCGTCCATGAAGCATACGTATAGTTACTTTTGGAAAGGAACCGTCAGTGATCTCCTTTGAGCCTGGACTGCTTATAAATATTTTGAAGGGATTTTTTCTCGTCAGTCTGATATTGCACCTGACTTTTACACATGCAACTGTTGAGCCTCGACTGTAACTGGTTTCAGGGACTAGCTTTGCAAGTGGCTCAATCAGTTGTCAACTTCCGTCTGCCCAAGGTTGTATTTCTGTAAATGTGGGACGTTATTGCAAATATCTTGTCTTGTTCTAACTGTTTGTAACAGAAAAAGTATCTGCTCCTACCTCTGGAGCACAACTCTTTGACAGGAGATCCTGCTTGGTTATTTAGTTTGTTTTCTCAACCTAGTTTATGTAGTGATGTTCTGCAGAGGCACTGCTTATATTCACAAAGAATTTCTTTAATGAGAGGTTTATGGTTTGGTCTAAATCATGGTACCTTTGCCACGGGACTGTGCAGTGAGGTGGAGTTTATACATCCCTCCCCCCCAAACAAGGCATGGCATAGATCACCTCTCTCATAGCTGCCTCTGGAATTATTGTGTAGCCCGCGTATGTGTGGTTAGTCAGTGATCCACTTAGCAGTAGACCAACTTACCTTGCTCCATTGTCCTATGTTATACATCTGCCAGTCCACTGTGAAACTGTGCTATGTGCAAGGGGTGTTGGTCCAGTTTTATTGCAGTCTTTCATCCTCACCATCCTATGTAATGGGTCTTCCCTGATGCTTTAATTGACCAAGAACAGAAGTTTGACAGTGATTTTGCTTTTGCTACAGGGAAACAGAAATAGAAGAGCTCAAGTCGCGCTGGCTCGGCATGAGGAAGACTGGCTGAAGAGGGAGTGTCATCGGTGGAAGCACAGTTGGCTTGAAGAGCAAGAGGAGATCAAACAATTAAGCAGGTTATTGAAACCATGAAACAGCTTGTGAGAAGAAAAGGATTCAAGTATTTCTCGACATTAAATTCCAACCGAAACTGGAGTCCTGCTTCAGAGCTGAGATGGCTCAGAGCGGCTCTCTGAGGATGAGCAGTGATAGAGTATACATGTGAGTCACTGGTAAATCCTTAGTTCCAAGTACATATATTCCAAATGTGGGCAACCTAGTTATGGAGACCAAGCCCTGGAGGACAGCGGCTGCTCGTAGTGATGATATGGCTAATGGGACTAACTTTTTGAAGAAATTATTCTGGCCTCTACACCTGATCTGTGATCCAGCCCTCTTCATTCCAGTGCTGGCCTGCTGCCCTAAACCAAACGCACTTGAAAGGTCTGTGCTGAAAAACTAACCTCCTCGCAGGCAGAGGAGGAGAGTGACTAGCATAGGATGGAACAGGCCATTCCGACTGATGTGGTGCCTACAGCCCGGATGTGGAGCAGCTCATCAGAACATATTCAGATCACAACATATCAGTCCCATGAGCCCATTTGCTGCCTTAAGGGATTGGATGGATTCCTGCTGGATGCTTCATGAATCTGCTTTGCTACTGGACTTAAATCACGTGATCCAACTCTGCCATCCTTTTGTCTCCATGGATCTCCAGGTAGCAAGGTTGGTAGCATTAGGGAACCATGTTATGAAGGAACTTGACTTTACAGCCTCTTGTGATGAAACATTCAGAAATGTTATTCTCCCAGGCAGGCATCCGAAAAGGTACTGAGCCGCAGTTTCCTTGTCGATCTTTTGGCTGTGCAGCCCCTATGTACACACGTGATGGGGCATTCAGCACATCAGCGAGGCGGAACGGATCCGATCATTACATCGGCGCATTACTTCGTGGCTGTTGCCTGTGCACTACACTCGCTGCGTCGTGCGCCTTTCATATCAAAACTTAAGTGCAGCTGCTGAGTCATGTGTGCTGGTTGGTGGGGAGATTACAATAGACCATAAAAGTGTGTGTGCATAATGGCAGAGTTTGTTTTTGCTCCTGCATTTTGTTGCACTATTTAGTTGAAAAATGTTGTTGTTTGAACTGAAGGAGGCTCAGTGACGTGTGCTTGGTCCTGCTAATGTACTGCACTGTACGTTAGCAAGTGCTGTCGCTTTTCATGTGTGTCTGATGCATTGATTCTTACACTAAAGGCTCATACTCCAAGGCCGCTTCGGGCACGTATGTATGTCTGGCTGCTTAGTGCTCTTGTAAAATATATTAATTGCCCTCATTCCACTGGTCGTGTAGCAAGGGACTGTAACCAAAATGCCTTCGTGTAGGTTGTTGGCATCTTGAATCTTGCTGTGTTGATAAAATAGGGGTGAATTCTATTTTATGATTTTAATCTTAATTGAACTCCTGTTGTAACTCGCTAGTCATTCAGCCATGTTAAAAACTCTCTTTAAGTGTATTGTGAATTAACTTATTTTTGCTTATTAACATGTTTTATGGAAACAGCCGCTTTATATCACAATTACAGTAAAGCTGAAAGTATGAGGTGTTTTATTTTAGCAAAACCCTCACCTGCATAAGCTATTAAAATTAATGCAGGTTTAAGGTTGAATTTTACCACCGAGGAGGCAGGAGCCAGTGAATACTTTAGGGCAGTGGTATTGAAACTGCAGTTGCGACCCACTATTGGGTCGCGCGCACTCTGGTCAGCACCCGCGAGTGGGCCGTTAAAAGTCTCTCATTGGCAGTGCTGCCTGGTAAGGCAGGCTAGTCCGTACCTGTTCAACACCACCGCTGCGCCCCGGAAGTGGCCAGCGCAGGTCTAGTTCCTAGGAGGGGGCGCACTGGGCTCCATGCGCTGCCCCCACCGAGCACTCGCTCTGCACTCCCCTTGGCCGGATACTGGCCACGGAGCTGGGGAGGGCGTGCCTATGGGCAAGAGCCACACAAAGCTACTTGTGCACCTTCCAGAGCCAACCTGCTGTGGCGCTTCTGGGGCACAGTGGGTCCGCGTGGCGCCAGGACAGGCAGCAGCTGCTTAGCACCCTTACTGCACCTGAGTGGGAGCCGCAGAGGCAAGTGTACACCCACCCACTGCCCAGCCGAGTCCCCAAAACCAGAGCCCACTCTGTACCTCAAACCCTCAGCCAGCCCAGACGCCCTCCTCCCCATACCCTGTCCCAGGCCAGAGCCCCTCCCGCACCTGAACCCTCATTCCAGCCCCACCCCTGCCCCCACCCTCTGCTCCAGTCCTGAGCCCCTCCACACCCCAACCCTCATTCCAGCTCTGCTGGGTTGTAGACAAAAACAATTTTCTTCAGCTGGGTCAGAAGAAGTTTGCAAACCACTGCACTGGGGTACTGTAGATGGCATGTGTTACAACGCAGAATTGGTCTGGAACTTGTTCTGGCTCCCAAAGCAGCTAGTGAGATGAAGTGTTCTATATTCATCACCAGTCCCAAGCCATCGGAGTTCCACCTTCCACCTAATCGTTGTGGAGGGGTTAACTTTAATCCTTTAACATATTTAGAATTTGGCCAAGTACAGTTGCTCTGGGAACCCTCTCTTTGATGTCTGCACTGAGAAGTGTAAAATTTATCCTTAATTTTGGATCTCTGTATGTCTTTGCATTGTTTCCCTGGCTTTAAAAAAAAAAGCCAGCGGGCCTATGATTGGTTGATTGACTTTTGAAACACTGCTCTAACCTTGCGCTGCCATACGCGTACATCCAAATGCAATGCGTGGTGCCCCTCTGTGCACTACTGGAATTGATGTGCAGATCCTAGAGGATGTAGCATTGGCTGGTGGATACCACATAAGATGAGTCTATGCCTGATTCTCTGAACCTTCTTGCAGTGAGACCTTAAGACTGTAACCTTACTATTGTTCAGTTTTTCCTTTTGTAAGTAAATGTAACGCACCTCCCCCTGCCCTCCTACATCAGAGGGAGTTGTAAGGTCTACTTGATATTCATGAATGCTTTGCAGTCCTTGACTGGATGGGCTAGCACTGATAGATATTAAATACTCATGGGCAGTGGAATAATGGCCGCGTGTGTGGGAACATCCGCAGGCAGGTAGCTCATTACATACTTATGAGGTTTACCTGGCCATAGCATTTCCCTGCATTAATAAGCATTCTGTGACTGCACCTTTGCTCTCCCAGTAATCTGCATTCTTAAACACCTCCTCCATTTCCTGCTGCTATTAGTGTTCACTGTGGCCTAAGGCTACGGAGAGGGGTGTAAGTGAATGTAAGCACGTCAAATTAGTGTAAGTTAAGCTCAGGAGGCTGTAAGATGACAGAATTAAAGCCTTTCCTGTCTACTCACTGCCACCTTAAATGCTTTCTGTACAATCCCAGCTTGTGACCCTTCCCATTTTCCCAGCAGCACCTAACTTGGACTGCCTTACACTTGTCACTTACACACCTCTACAAGCCCCCAGTATTTACACCGTGTGCACTCTGACTACCTACTGAACTAAACAGTAGGATTCTGCTCAGCCAGGTGGAGACGTCAGTCAAAATTTCATCTCAGGGCTGAGACACAGCATGGGAATTTCACAGGCATTTGTTAAAGGCAGGCTGAAACACCTTACAGGTGCTCAAACATGTGATTTCTTACCCTAACATTTTAACAAGCAGAACAATAATTAATCCTCTTCCTTAGCTATATGTACTCAATGAGAATCCTGCTTTGTTCACATGGTGATGTAGGGTATTATAAGCCAACTTCCTGTTCCAAAGAATGTGGTTGTGAAGGCAGAAAACCAACCAGGGGCAACAGTTCTGATACAGTTCCCAGGTTAAATTGAGCTCACACATCATGGCAGAATCCCAGGAGATATTAGGAGGAGAGCTATTGGTTGGTATTCTGAACGCAGAGGGCTTGTGCTTTAGAGAGAAAGGTTTGACTAGACTGTTGAGTAGGCAACGCATAGATTGATGGGAAGTTCAGATATAGAAAAGTACAGAAACGAAAGAAAAGATAAATTGTCGACTAGGTACGTATGAGACCCAAACATTCCCTCCCTGAGCTTTTAAAAATCCGGTTTCCTGATTGGTCCTGTGGTCAGGTGTTTGGTTCCCTTTGTTAACCCTTTACAGGTAAAAGAAACATTAACCCTTAGCTATCTGTTTATGACAGAAGCCAGTTCACACTGTGTGTGTGGCTATGTGTACTTGTGCACCTTGAAGACTACATCACAAAATGGACTTAGAGTTGCCCTGCCTACTGTTTACATGCCCTGCTACCTTGTGGCATCCATGGCCCCAAGTTAGGATCCCTATACCATGCATGGGGAGAGTTTGATGCCTAAGATCCACAAATGTCAGCAGGCTGAGCTAAGAGCCACTTCAGTTAAACAATAGACTCACAGAATATCAGCGTTGGAAGATCATCTAGTCCAACCCCCTGCTCAAAGCAGGACCAATCCCCAGATGGATTTTTGCCCTAAATCCTTAATAGTCCCCTCAAGGGTTGAACTCACAACCCTGAATTTAGCAGGCCAACACTCAAACTACTGAGCTATCCTTCCCCCCTAAGGAAATGCAGAGGGAGAGGGATGAGGCCTAAGAGGGAGTTAGCTGACTAGGTCTGGGCCAAAGAGAGGCACTGGCCTTTGCTCAGGTTTCACAGCTGCGTAAACCCTTTCTTGTTAACAAAAAAACAAACAAACCAATGGTGGTGTCTTCACAACCTTTAGCCCTGTGGTAAGAGCACTCAACCAGTATGAGAGACCCCCAGATTCAAATCCCCACCTCTGCCTGAGGAGGAGCATGGGCTTGAACTTGGGTCTCCCACCTTTCAGGGGCATGCCCTAATCACTGGGTTATGGAGTCACTCTGTAGCCCCATGGATTCATTTAAATAACAAGACAGACTGAGAAACCCACCCCAGAATATCCCATAACACATTAGGCATTGCATCTCCAAGTCTATTTTGTGATCTAGCCTTCAGTGTGCACATGTACGCATAGTCACACACACAGTCTGAACTGGCTTCCTCCTAAAATAACTCATCCACTAGGATATTGTAATATCCTTTCAACTAATGCCATCCACCAGATTGGGCTCTGCAGGAGAGATAAGTTGGGGAACACTAAGTTTCAGGGTCCTGCTGGGGCTTAGAGTGATCTACGAGCCCAGACAGCAGGACTGAGATGGCTGTGCACCTGCCCAGTCGGAGAAATGAAGGCTCCTAGGGGACTTTAATGAGCAGAAATGTAAGAGCTGGGGGAATGCAAGTGTCTACAGGCAGCAGCCAAACAGGCAAGTTTCAAGATCTAATTTTGCATTTAGCCACTTAAAGTGTCAGTTAGGTACCTAAATCCCTTTGTGGATCTAGCCTTGAGATGACATTATCTTCTGCATCCACTCCACACTCAACTTCCTCTTTAGTCAATGAGAGTTGTATGTGTGAAGTAAGAGCCAAAAGGATTAAACCACGTACTACTACATGAAAACATCAGACTTAGATGTGAAATCTGGCTGACACAGCCCTTAGGTTAGTGGAGACCATGTATCTTGTGACACTGAGGTGATCAAGTTTCCATGGTGGCAGAAAAGTAGGATGGAGTGCATTCCTGACTAACCCTTTACCAATAGCACAGTCCCTGCCTGTAAATCTACACAGTGGCACTGAGGTGCAAGATGTTTTATTCTCCAGTCCAGAGGATTGATCCCACAGTATAGAATGGTGAGGATAAGATAACAGAATTAAAACTGGGAGAGAGTAACAAGCACTTGCCTCATAACTGGGCTGCTATCACTTCCCTTGTATGAACCTGAGTTACTGCTACTGGCTGAAGAAGCCCCATAATTCTGATTGAAGTTAACAGGACTCAACTGATTTCTGCACAGTACTGACAACAGGTCCTTCTCACGAGAAGTAGGCGGACTGGCTCCAGACTTGTATGATGAAGATCCATTATTCCGTCCATGAGGGCCACGACTGAAGGCAAACCAAAATGAGTAAAGTTTGTTGGGTTATACTGCACCATGCAACTCACAGCATGTCCTGCTATAAGGTCACCCTATGATGCTCTATAAAATGAATCAGAGCAGCTGGGGAGTAGGAAAATCTTAGGGAAGCTCTACTCTGGAGCTGGAGGGGTAAATTCCAGCTCGAGGAGACATGCCCTCACTAGCTTTGATCAAGTTAGCACACTAAAAATAGCAGCATAGCTGTGGGGATGGTTGGTGGTGGGTCAGACTAGCCTCCTGGATACGTACCTAGGATCTCAGGTCAGATTGTACCTCGAGCACCTAGACCATTGTCTCACCACACCTACACTGCTGTTTTTAGCGCAAATACACATACCTGAGCTGAAAATTACACCTCCAGCTGCAGTTTAGACATGCCCTTAGCATCTCCAGGTACCATGTATCTTTCAATGACCATGAAGCAGTTAGTCAGAATCAGATGGTTTAGAGAAAATTACAAGATCTATCTTTCTATACTTAGGTTTCTGTTTCCACTGACTCCACCCTACTCTCCTCATTCCCACTACATCCATCTAAGTTAGCAAGCTGCATATTTGAGTTTTCTGGTCTACACTCAAGTAATTAGAAGACTGCAGTCTACTTTGGTATTTACCAAGAGACTTCCTCAGTCAGGCTTGCAGCAGGACCCCTGTTCTTGGGGGCCAATTAAGGCTTGTGGCAAGACTTCTTGATCCTTAGCAAGTGGCCTGAGAGGCCACAATGGCCAGTAAAAAGAAGTTTTGCTTGAAGCACTGTTCCTTTGCCCTTTCAGCATAGCGTACTTCGAACTGTCACTGCCAACTACTGATGTACTTAGATAATGGTCTGAACCTGACTGAGGGAATGCTGAAATAGCCCCAAAGGCTCAGTACCTGGAGAGCTTCAAGACAACACAGCTGCATCCTCCAAGTCACTCTCATACCTGTCCCTCCCCAGTCTTAAAACATTCTGAACTATTCACTATTTGCGCTTGAAAGCAACTCCAATCAGTGCTGGCCAATACCCAGGCATCTGGTAAGGACCTGTGACATTCTGGAAACTGTTTATAAAGTTACATTTTAGTCTGTAAACACTTCTAGCCACTTTCATGAAATATCACTACCACTCTCCCACATGGAAACTGTTCCTCTAAATTGTAACAAAAAGTTAAAACATATTTCCAAAGAAATGGAAAAAAAGAAATCCAGCCAGAAAATGAGAAGGATACTACACATAATTGAAAATATTACAGAACTCATGAAGCAAAAATCCTTTCCTCTTAAAACTGTTTGGCCTGGTTTCCTCTCTCTTCTGAAAATGAACACTTTATATGGAACAGATGGTTGCATGGTGGTGCTGCAAGCTGGCACGGCAGTGCTGTGGTTTGGGTTACTTCATAAGTAGCTTACAATAAAATGCAGGAGTGTGGCTATGACGTCACTGAAATGCTACAGAATCAAGTGTGACACAATTAAGTCCAACTGCCTTTTTTTTTTTTTTGTTAATTCTTAAACAGAGCAAAGGCAAACATTTTAAAACAAAAGTGAAAGGAAAGGACTATTTAAATTTTCTTTGCTCAGGACTATTTCTAATGTGGTTTTTTTGTTGTTGTTGTTGTTTTTTGCAAGCCAGAATCTGTACAGTCCTTGACTGTCCCAAGAGGTGCATTTGAAGGAATGTTATCATGACTTCAGGGCAAATTAAGACTGGTATCTTGCATGGAATATTTAAAGCTACAACAAGAGGTCATACTGCTAGTAATAAATAAAGCAGGTTTAGGATTTAATCATTTAGTTATTACACTTGAGTTAAACACAAAACCGCACTGTTGCAGCTGCTACCTATTCTCCTTCAATACAGCATGAACAGAGCGAAACTGCTGTTTATTTACATATCGATACAAAGACAGAGATCAGATTCTCTTTCAGTTAGGCATTATGCTACCAATCCCTGCACATTGGGTAGGTTATGATCATGGATGAGCTCAGGTGACTTGAAAATATGGGAATCATGCTGTCCCTCCACTCTCTCTGCCAGCTTCAGTCTTGTGATTCCACAAAGAGCAGGGATCTTGTCTTGTCAATTTCAACGCTCCCTGACAGCTCAAAAAGACTGTAAGCAGCAAGGATTGTGTAGGCACAGCACAATGTGCATATGTCTAGAGCCCTGCAAATCTGCAGATATCCACAGACCACGTTTGCAGACTGTGGATTGGATGTGGATACAAATTTTGTATCTGACACGTGACGTGGAGGCAACTTACAGAAATATTTCATCAAAGGCATTTTTAATACATACCTTTCAAGACCAGGTATTTTATACTTATTAATACAAAGGAGTGGAACTTGATATTTAGCAACAGGAATTAAAGACACAAGGATCAACCCTGCAAGGCATATGGTGAGCTGACAATTTGTCACAGCAGGAAAACAAAATGATGTGACCAGAAGGTTAAGGTCAATTGGTTGGAATGGTTGCTTTTAACTAAGCTCACACACAGCTGTTTCCCCTTCTTTCTATGTTAAACATTATTTTTTTATGTAGCTGACAGGATCTCAAAGGTATGTCATGAATGAACAGAACTGTTGTTGGTCACATGATCCTACTGTATAACATTTATATTCTCCAAATACATCACATTTGTTCTCTCCTAGATCACAGATTCTAATCAACATCAGTACTATCAGAGAACACACTGCAGTCCAAATTATCTTAAAAGGTGCAACAGTTGTGAATAAGCCTGGCATTCCACTAAGCAACACCCATAGTATAAGATAAATTGCTTTGCTTACTTGCGAGAAAAAGAGGCTCTCTTGCTCCCAGCAGCAGACATATGGACTTCAGGAGCTGAAATGCTGCCTGTGCTGCTTGAAGAGCTAAAATCAGCTTCACTCCCTGGAAAGGAAAAGGGAAGAGTAAAAACATGATGGAAATTCTAACTCAAAGACTGATACACTGTTTTTTAAAAGTGACGATGAATCATAGCCATCCTTCCCCTGCCCATCCCATGTCAGCCTGTGTTTTCAAACACCCCCTCCAGAAGAAAGTGTGGATATATTCCAGACTTTCAACAGCTCCCTCAAAACAGACACTTCAACAACAATAGAACACAACAGACATTACAACTTCTATTCTGCGTAAGTCACTTTAGAAGCAGGCTATAAACATTTGTATGAAACACAGCTACCTGAGTGGGGCTGCTGACCATTCTTTCAAGTGCTTAGTCATACTAAGCAAACAGCTGCTGTTGGATTCTCCACACTTTAAACAGGAAAATATTATTTATCTGGGGGGGGGGGGGCAGCGGATCCACTTATCAGATCATCTGTTTCTATTATCCACATACAGGCTTTAATTTGACAGAGAAATAGTAAGGCACCTCTAAACAGTCTTACAGTAATCCAGTAACAATGCCTGGCTTTAGGCTGCTTCTTTGGTATTAAGCCATACTATCTGATTACTAACTTTCTACGATTTACAGCTTCCATTTTCCAGACTCTGTTATTTAAAGGAGCATGGCACCCATTTTGCTGAGCCCAGAAGTATGATAGTTCACTGGGTAAAAAGCTCTTATCGCCTGTAAAATACTTGGCGATTTTTTCAGGTTTGTCATATCCAAACCCAGTGCTGCAAACAAACAGCCATGAAAAAAAGATGCCAATGTGCGAGCTCCTTGGGAGAGAATGGAAATAAGCTTCCAACTTGCTTTAATAATAGCTTATCGGCCAGAAGAAAAATTACTATGTACATAATGTCTTTCATCCCTGGATCCCAAAGCACTTAGCAACCATTAATTAATCCCTGCAAAACCTCATTAATTATATAGAAGTTACACATGGATAAATGGCAGCAGGAAGAGGTGAGTTATCCAAGGTCATGTAGCAAGTCAGTGGAGGAACAGGAAGTGTGCACGTTGAACCTTCCCGTCCAGCTTGGCAGATATACCAAGGAGGGGAATTCAGCTCTTAAAGGGAGGAGAAAGGATAGATAAAGTAGTTGTGTACTGCCCTCCTCTACAAGAGTTCCTCTATGAGGGGGCTAGCTCTGTGGTTTGAGCACTAGCCTGCTAAACCCAAGGTTGTAAATTCAATCCTTGAAGGGGCCACTTATGGAGCTGGGGCAAAATCAGTACTTGGACCTGCTAGTGAAGGCAGGGGGCTGGACTCAATGATTATTCAGGGTCCCTTCCAGCTCTATGAGCTAGATGTATCTCCAAATATTATATTAAGACAGCTTTAAATTGTGGCTTAGGCTCAAAGAAAACCAGAGGCTTCTCTGGGGGATATGCTGAATCAATTATCCCCTCTCCAGTCAGCACCATCCACTTCTCCAGCTGTGGTGGGTGCTTGAAAACCTCCCAGCAAGTGAGAGCTGGGGGCACAGTGTTGCTAGGCCATTTCCACTTCCAGAACCCAGCACTGTGGGTAATGCTAGTGTTGCCTGAACCTGAACCCTGCCCTTTATTTTTGAATCTTGGAGTTCTCAGGCTCATTAAGTCTTTCATATGCAGGCGGGCAGCTGAGAACATCTTCCAATGCTCCCAAGTGCTCTACACTGGAAAATTACATTGTCAGCACATGTTAGCTGACATGCTATTAAACATACTGCACTTGACATGGACAGGTCTGTTTAACTTCGTGTCAGCCGGTTGGGGCTGCAGCACACTTAGGCCATGCACAGTCTAACACGATGTAATTTTCTAGTTTACACAAGCTGCTAGTATCACAAGTGACATCACTCCAGCGCTGTACATTCAGATTTAAATGCCAATGGCAAATAATACAGTCCAGGCTCCGTCAGGTAAGCACTTCCTACCCCACGACATTTAATCCTGCTGGATTCTGTGCATCCCAGCAGCCACCTTGTTTTTTATAGCTGCAGATCCACAGGATATAGACTGACTAGCTTGTTAACCCGTTACAAACACAAAAGCAATTGAGATACCACAGAAGCAAAACACTTAAAAACAAAACCAACTCAAGCCATTCTCATGATTAAATATGCTCTCTTGTGAGGATGACAGTTCACAATGGAACCTGTTTTAGGGGAATTTGGGGAGAGATTTTTTGGGGGTTTTCACATTTTGAGAACCTTGACTATGCTTTTCCATCAGCTCTTTGCTAACCGGCAAAAAGCCATAATCTAGACAAACATGGGTGTTCTTATAATTACTATGTTGTTTTTTCAGTTATCTAGAGCAGTGGTTTTCAAACTAGGGCCACCGCTTGTTCAGGAAAAGCCCCTGGTGGGCCGAGCCGGTTTGTTTACCTGCCACGTCCGCAGGTTCGGCCGATCGCGGCTCTCAATGGCTGCAATTCACCGCTCCAGACCAATGGGGGTGGCTGGAAGTGGTGGCCAGGACGTCCCTTGGCCCACACTGCTTCCTGCAGCTCCCATTGGCCTGGGACGGCAAACTGCGGCCACTGGGAGTTGCAATTGGCCAAACCTGCAGATGCGGCAGGTAAACAAACTGGCCCGGCCTGCCCGGGATTTTCCCTGCACAAGCAGTGACCCTAGTTTGAGAACCACTGGTGTAGAGGACAACATGGGCCACAGCAGGGACATAGCTGCAGCAGACAGCAATGTAGCAGTAGGGCAGCCTGAGGAGACAGCTGTTGCTTGGACCTAGACAAGCCCACTGGGTGCCTCTCTAGCCTCTGGAGCAGCCCAGGAAGGGAAGGCGCAACGATGGCTTAAAGCTACCCTGGGCTGCAAGTTCTGGGCTCTGCCTCGAATATGCATAGCACAGACCCTCAAACCTCTGTCTGATAAGTCTATGAACTCATTTTGTTGACCTCAAAACACAAATTTACAGTCCAATTCTTAAAAAGCGATTCTAGAAAAAAGGCATCACAAGGCTCCAGTTCTATTGCTGCTAACTGGTTCCATATCAAATACATTCAGTTTACATGTAAAAAGATGGTTTTTTTTCTGCCATCTCTGCAAACACAACCAGTAATACAGATTCCACCAGCCAAATTAAAGCCTCAACAACTTGCTCAGCTGAACCACACAGAAAGAAAACGGAAAGGTGGGGGATTGTGGAGAGGGAAAACAATGCCGCTTGCTTGTACTAAAGTGTTTATAGACTGTATCCACCTACATATGCCACTGAGTCCATCCTTGGGGATGCAAAGTAACTGAAAATGGGATATAATGCCTAAAGCAACAATAGAGTTTTCTCTATAAACAAAACATTCCTATAATCCATTCCTATATAATATATAGAATCATTTTGTTTTAAATATTCATGAGATAACATCTATGTATATAAATTACAAATATAAAGTTTACAAACAAGACTAGGGCAGGTAAACACATTATGAATATTACATACCTATACTACGCTCCAGCCCCAAACAGGAAGTCAGTGACTTTCTCAAGCAAAGTAAAGTATTGGCTTTTATGCAGACAGGGACAGCCTCAGATGAGGAAAGTCAATGATTAAGTAGACCATATCATAATCAGATCTTGTTATTGAGAGTATTCCAAGGAAGCAAAGCTTAATAATACCCTCCTTCTGAACCGATTCACTTGGAGTAAAGTACAGTGAAGGGCTGCCAAGCCAGGCATTGTAGATAAAGATAAGCAGGTACTGAAACTGTAACCATCTCCAATTCTGGGATCCTTATAAGAGAACTGTACTAAACCTGGGCCTGGGGCTGTTTCCACCGATCAAGAATTCTATGGCCTCAATTCTGCAGACACTTACGTCCATGCTTAACTTTGAGCATGTGTATATACAGGATCTTTCACAGCTTCTTTTATATTAAAGGTATCAAACTTGCTGGTGTTTCTAAGCATGACAGACAACATTCAGGCTACAACTCAACTCTGTGTAACTCAAACTCACTCATACCATTGAGACTTTAAAAAAAATATTTTCTCCACTTGTCATGCATCTTTGCCTAAAGCAGTAAGACCATTTGTGTTCAAGCACAGCTATTAATATGCACTTACCCCATAGGTAAGTATTCCAGCTGATAAGATGTGATAACAGAACAAAAGGTGAAGTGACTTGCCAAAGGCCCAAAGCAACTCAATGGTAGAGCTAGGATTAGTACTCAGGCTCTCCTAATTCCCAAGGCTGTGCCCATTTGCCAGGCTACACTGCTTTGGGAGTGTTTATAAGAGTCCATGATACACTTTTGTTGTTGCAACAATTTTTGGGTTCTATGGCTCACAGATCTGAACCATAAAATGGCCTCAAAAGCCACACTAAATGTGGAAACAGTTTAAATCTCTCAAGTATTATATGTTCTTCTGTCCTCACAGCATCAGACTTATCCTGAGGTTTCTTTACTTTAGATGACAGAGTCACCTCCTTTTTACTGTAAAACAAGTCAAATGCTGCATACATCATGCCTCACACATTTCTCATTTGAAATTCATTCAAAAACATATTTTTTCCCATGCCCTAGTATCATAGCTTTCCTACTCATATCTGAACCTTAGAGTTCAGAAAATAAGATGCTAGCATGAAACCTCCAAGCTTAATTACCAGCTTAGATCTGATAGCGCTGCCACCAGCCAGATTCCAGTGTCTGGCGCACTCTG
>NC_133770.1:270130719-270163592 GCF_003597395.2 Chelonoidis abingdonii
ACAAAGACACACACCCAGAAATTCCCTCCCTGAGCTTTGAAAAATCCGGTTTCCTGATTGGTCCTCTGGTCAGGTGTTTGGTTACCCCCTTTTCAGGTGAAATAGACATTAACCCTTAGCTATCTGTTTATGACACCTAGCCACTGGCGAATCTGATCACCTGCTTACATACTGGCTGCCAATGGACAGCACAGCATGCTCTTATTCAACACTTGTGCCACATATACCCCACAGGATGCTGGAAAGTCCATTGCTATGGTTTCCAACTGTCTAGCAAAGGGCTCCCAAGTAGCAGCATGTGCAGTGCACAGGGAATCACAGTGCTTTACAACAGACTGTGGTCTGCAATAGTATGGTATAATTATGGCCAACAAATTACTAAGACATTTTCCAAACTTTGTTTTTAATACACCAAACAGTGATAGTTTTATGTCTTGACTGCTCTATAAGAAGTAATGTCTAGAGGGCTGGAAGTCAAATTTGTGTTCTAATCTGGGCTCTACCACTGACTGGCTGGGTGGCTTTGGACAAGTTACTCAGGCCTGATTTTCCAAAATGTTGCATCACAAATTGTGTCACCAGTTGTACCTCCTGGTCAGTATTGCCTCTAACTGGCAATTGAATGCATTTATCCAACCTGTGCATTCAACTATGGTAATTACACATGCAGTTTTGTGCACAGGCAGTTTAGAAAAGTCACACCTTTAACTTTCTGCATTTCAGTTTCCCAAGATGTAAAACTAAGATCATGCCACCAACCTAAAATAGTGCTTTGAACATATAATGCATATAGCACTTACTGTTCATTACACCTATATTAGGTTCTCCTATAGTGTCTACCATCATACTATCTAAGCACTGGAATATATAAAACACAGACCAGTGTATGTAATATGAATAAAGGCACATTATATAACGGTAGAAGTAATTTACATATAACATATATACAGAAATTATACATGTGGTATACAGAGTAGAGCAGGGTTTCTCAAACAGGGGTCGCTGCTTGTGTAGGGAAAGCCCCTGGCGGGCCGGGCCGGTGTGTTTACCTGCCCCGTCCGCAGGTCTGGCCGATCGCGGCTCCCACTGGCCGCGGATCACTGCTCCAGGCCAATGGGAGCTGCTGGAAGCAGCAGCCACTAAGTCCCTCAGCCCACGACCCCTGTTTGAGAAACCCTGCTATATACTGTCTGTACTCCTGATCTTAGGTACATTAATGGTCTTAAAGATGTAGCTGGAGCTTGAACTTTTAATCTCTTTGGTTTTGTAAATTCAGATTGATGCTTGATGCTTCTTGTTTGTTGTTTTATGGTTCATTTTCCTGTTTAAATGATTAATATTAAATGCAGAAGGAATAGTTCAAACAAGATTTGCAGCAGGAACTGTGACACCTGATCTATGGGATCGGATTCTTCAAGGCCAGCATCGCAAGCGTGGACCTATTACAATTTAACCACCTTTCGTATGTTATTCTTATCACTCCTTCAAGATGAGATGTAGCTGGGAATATGTATAATCCACAGAACTCATTCATGTTGTTGCTCTGTAATAATGAATGCACCACAAAGATCAACCTTGATGCTGGGTTTTTCTTACAATCATAAAATATAACAGTGCAGTAGATAAAACAAAACTGACAAAAAAAGGCAGGTTGACTTTAAGATGCAAAGCCCTTAATTCTTTGATCTTACTGCCTTAATAAAGCATCCAGCTCTAGTATCAATAAAAGGGTCCCAAAACTAAATGCAATAAATAATTAATTAAATGAAACAGTCTCTGCAGATAGCTTTATTTAAGGTTCCCAAGGGAGGAGATAGTGCCTGATTGTATAAAAAGGTCCAGTGAAACCATTAGAAGCAGCTAAACTAGGGAAGAGAGTGTAATTACAGTGGATGCTGCTGGAAGGATTTGGATGTAAAGTTTCAGTAGAAAATGTATCTTGAAACCTTTTATCTCATAGCTAAATCTGTAATTCTGAGAGCTAACAAAGAGTATGTTACCGGTAAATACAAACACTGCACCTCTTCTATCTAATCTAGCACTGGGCTGCTCCAAGTGTCTCTGCATGCACGAGGCTGTACAAAAATCCATTCACTCAATCCAGAAAGGAACACTGGGTCATTAAGATGTAGGAGTGATGGAACATGAGCTACGGAGAGGTGAGGCCTCTCTCCAAAGCCTCAGGTTTCTTTTAGGTAACCCCCTGAAAAATTATTGGTGTCTAGGCCAGGCAATGAGACAATGTACTTTCTTGCCAGTGTATATAGTTATCACTAATCTGGACAATTAACTACTCTGTTTGCATATCTCAGATTGAATACAGAGCACTACCTGTGTATGCCGTAAAACTACGACGTGCTATTAATCAATCATATTCCTTCCTGCAACCACTAGTCACTAGAAACCTAATTGCTGGTATCTTCTGAGTGTGTGAAGTATACTGTACAGTCAGAACTAGAATTTGAGCTTGTTTTTCTTAACTGTTGTTTTAATTCATGGATTTGCAGAGCGTCCACAAACAGATGTTAAACCAGGCAAACATTATTTCAAATGGATCGTTTTTAATTCTATTTAGTATATACTGAAAGGGTCCCTCACCTGGAATTCTACATGCCCTAAATATTTTTTCCACTGTTATATACAGCTTGAACTGTGCTGACAATAGTTCAGCAAGAGGCCCCATGAAATTTCCCTCCTTAGCATCAGATAAAATCTTTTTCCCAAGGGAGCATTTGCTCCCCAGGCAGAAATAATTTCGGGAATCTTCTTGTTTAAACAAAAAAAATACTCTCATAGCACAGAGAACGAGGGATGCAGCCTCAGTTGGCCAACAAACATTTTAAGTGCCTTACACAAGAAATGTTCAGACTCGGCATCTGAAAAAATATGCTGAGTATATTGCTAATAATACAGCATGGGGCTCAACTTGTAATTGGATATTCTGGAAGATACCTTACACTTAGTGCAATTTGCTCTGGCAGGGATGATTTCACAGCACACAGAAAGGGAGATCCATCTGAGACTGGGAAGTCATTGCAACCCTCCATTCAGTTTGGTCACAGAATTTTAACAAGGGGCTTCTGGAGGCCCCTCCTGCACATCTTTGACCCTGGCTCTGATAACTATAGGGAAGACAGCTGATGGTGGGTTAATGTCATTTAGGTGTTCAGGAGCAAATGTACAGTACACACACAATACCAACAAACACATGTAAACCTTTTTATGTTGAAAGCTTTTAAACAAATCACCTCTAATATGAATCAGATGTTTTTAATTACAATATACATAAAAAATCAACTCAGTTTGCCGTGTTTTCCTCTAGCAAACAGAAAAACATTGGAATGAGAAATCTATATGAGAAGCAACTAAACTAAATAAATCTACAGTTCCAAGGAGAAAGAGCAGGATGTTTTTCATAACCTCATCTAATATTTAATGACTATGAACACACATACTGAAAGCATTAAAAAAAGCCAATTTTGTTATCAGTTCAAATGTCACTTATTGACACAACAAAGCTGTCAATAAGTTGACAATTTTATTTTCAGTCTAATGAAGTCAAGGCAGTTTCTAGGTAAAAAGCAATGCATCATGGGTTACTACTGCTGTCTCATCTTAATTTTTTCTCAATAGAGTAACATTAACAAATAATAATTACTAAGACACCAAGACTGTGCGTTTCAGGATATTAATACTTGAGGGTTTACAGTCAGGACCTTTTTTTTTTGTGGTCATTTCCACTAAGCACTGTCAGAAAGTTCAATTCCTAGATTTAGAGAGTTAATATCTTATTGACTGAATTCTAAAACTGAGGAAGATAAGCACTAAATTGAACTGTCCCACGCCTATAAGCAAACCGTCTTAGATCTTCATAACAAGTGAAACAAATACTTCAAGGTTTGAGTTGTTTTTTTTAAAAATAAAATCTAATCAAAATTCTTACAAAACTACAAGTACAGTAAGATGCACTAAAAAAATGCCTAAATGTAGCCTTAACTATTTTGTTATGCTATATCCTAGGAGACATAGATAATAGTTACAAAACACCTGTGAATAGTAAGACGTGAGACATGATGGACTCTGTTCTCCTGTATCTGTGTTTACAAGATTTACAGTAGCATTAAAACAATTTTCCTTATAATTTTTGCATATATTACTTATTTGCTTGATAAAAATATGAATGTTTTCCAATCTCTTTTTTTTTTACTGATTACATAAAAATTAAAAGTAAATGGTGTGGAGTCTTAATTTAGTAATTTCCACTCTTTTTTCACTCTTTTCTCAATAGGCTGAGACTGGCTGTCTTCTAAAGTTTTTCCAATTTTAACTTTTGAACAGGGGCAGTTTGTATTGAGGACATTTCTTAATAACTTTAATTTGAAAATCTCAACGTGCTTTAAAACCCTTCACTAATTCACATAACAACACTGTGAGGTGGATATTCTACTCATTTTGCAGATGGTAAACTGAGCAAGAGAGGCTTCACAAAGGTACTTAGGTGCCTAAGTCCCAGTTTTAGGTTCTACTGAAATCTACAAAACTCCCATTTAGCTGCCATCTAACCCAATAGATGCCTAAACTCACTCAGTGCCTATGTGTCTGCAGTAGAAGTTCCCTAGGCACCTCAGTTTCTGCCTCTAGGTATGTGCACTGCTGGCCCACTCAAGATGCTCAGACATCTATCTCCCACCTAAGCCTCAAAGCAATCCATGAACAGGGGGAAGATAGGCATTTGTCCTCATAACTTGTGAGGGAGGCCCAATCTGGTAAGCATACTCAGAGACCACCTACTGGATCGACTATCGGTTCAAAAACTGGCCAGAATGGAAGAAAGAGGTGGTGGTACCAGTGCCGCCTACTTTGTAACTTTTAACCTAGTGGTTACAGAACTCACCTGGTATGTGGAGACCCAGGTTGAATTCCTCCTTCTGCCTGAGGGGGGAGCATGGATTTAAGCAGGAGTCTCCCACCTCTCAGGTGAGTGCTTGAACCACTGAGCTAGGCAATATTTTGATGTGGGGCTCCCTCAGTCTTCCCTGTTGAGGCTGTTCTGTTGTACATAAATACTTAAAGAGGAACTGGGACAGAGATAGAGTGAGCATGACTCACTAGACTGGTGATTAGGGCACCTCCATGGGAGGTGAGATACCCAGGATCAGGTTTCCATGTTCCAATGACTGGTTCTCCACTTGCGAGGTAACTCTCTTCTCTTCATGTGTCATTATATAATGCCTGCATCAGTAATTTTCACTCCATGCATCTGAAGAAGTGAGGTTTTTTACCCATGAAAGCTTATGCCCAAATAAATCTGTTAGTCTTTAAGGTGCCACCAGACTTCTTGTTGTTTTTTTATAAACAGAGGGTATTTAATTATTAACAATGCAGAATTAAACCAGGATTAGGTATTGAGAGAGAAACTATTAAGGATCTGTACTGGGCCAACACTGTCTAGTCATTCCTATAAATTATTAATAACCAGATTATTATTAAACAAATAATTAATAAACAGAAAGTGTAAATTGATTAAGTTTTCAGATGCTACCAAATTTGGGGGCAGTTTGTCAACATAACTGGGACCAAAGAAGATTGCAAAACAATTTTGCGAATTTAGATATTAGGCAGAAATTATCCAGATGGGATTTAATCTGGATTTGAAAGAGTGAGAAAGAAATCACAGCTGTAAGAACAAAGCTGGACAACACTGACTGGAAAGTAACATGGAGCAGGATTTGAGATGGGAGCAGGGAATACAGAGGAAACACATTAATCAACTAATGGTGTAATGCTTGTTCCAAGGGTTTTCATAGAATCAGAATATTAGGATTGGAAGGGAGCTCAAGCGGTCATCTAGTCCAACCCCCTGCACAAAGGAGGACCAATCCCCAACTAAATCATCCCAGCCAGGGCTTTGTCAAGCCTGACCTTAAAAACCTCTAAGGAAGGAAATTCTACCACCTCCCTAGGTAACTCATTCCAGTGTTTCCCCCCTCCTAGTGAAAAAGTTTTTCCTAATATACAACCTAAACCTCCCCAACTGCAACTTAAGACCATTACTCCTCATTCTGCCATCTGCTACCACTAAGAACGATCTAGATCCATCCTCTTTGGAACCCCCTTTTAGATAGTTGAAAGCAGCTATCAAATCCCCCCTCATTCTTCTCTTCTGCAGACTAAACAATCCCAGTTCCCTCAGACTCTCCTCATAAATCATGTGCTCTAGCTCCCTAATCATTTTTGTTGCCCTCTGCTGGACTCTTTCCAGTTTTTCCCCATCCTTCTTGTAGTGGGGGGCCCAAAACTGGACACAGTACTCCAGAGGAGGCCTCACCAATGTTGAATAGAGGGGAATGATCATGTCCCTTGATCTGCTGGCAATGCTCCTACTTATACAGCCCAAAATGCCATTAGCCTTCTTGGCAACAAAAGCACACTGTTGACTCATATCCAGCTTCTCGTCCACTGTAACCCCTAGGTCCTTTTCTGCAGAACTGCTGCCTAGTCACTCAGTCCCTAGTCTGTAGCACTGCATGGGATTCTTCTATCCTAAATGTAGGACTATGCACTTGTTCTTGTTGAACCTCATCAGATTTATTTTGGCCCAATCCTCTAATTTGTCTAGGTACCTAGGTCCCTCTGTATCCTATCCCTACCCCCCAGCATATCTACCACTCTTCCCAGTTTAGTATCATCTGCAAACTTGCTGAGGGTGCAATCCACGCCATCCTCGAGATCATTAATGAAGATATTGAACAAAACCAGCCCCAGGACCGACCCTTGGGGCACTCTGCTTGATACCAGCTGCCAACTAGACATGGAGCCATTGATCACTACCCATTGAGCTCGATGATCTAGCCAGCTTTCTATCCACCTTTGATGGCATGAGTTAGGAAAATCAGTGTTCCAATCCTGACAACAATTTAACCTTTTTGCCTCAAGTTTCCCCAAATACATATACTTAAAAAGGTACTCTGAGAATTAGTGTTCGAAATGTTACATATATAGGGCCTACTGCATGCAAGAAAAATAAAGAAGTCATTAATCAATTCTTGATTAAGCATCACTCGGAATACAATACAAACTCATCAATAAAAAGGCATCAATAAACTGGAAGACAACAATAATACCAATAAAACCAAAAGACAACAATAATAACAAGATTAGACAGCATGGTTTACAAAGAGAGATTAAAGGAATTTAATTTGTACATTCTAAGCTAAAACGAAAACGACAACAGAGGACATAATAGCAGAAAAGTAACAAAAAATAATGAAAAATTCAGATTGTTATGGGTGGTACTGCATGAGCAATAACTTAAAATGAAAGCTGAGTTGAGTGGGAATAAAGTGGGAAAATCTTGCTGGCCTAGTCCCAGAATTCTTTTAATGGAATTAGGGATTCAGCGAGCTATTTCAAACATTTGCTGAACAGACAGAGACTAGTTTAAAAGCACAGCACAATTACAAAAATAAATTCTCCTGAAGGAGGATTCATTATGACCTCTTTTATATGCACAGTATTTCTCTTATGAAGGCAAAACAGACTGAAGACAGCAGAAAACAGCCAGGAAAAGTACATGCCAAAAGCATCAGTTAAGTAAATATACAAACTGCAAAGCACATTCTCGGTCGACCTTTAACATATTTTAAAATAAATGCAGGTTGTGTGCAGTGCGTATGGCACCACTTTCATTTTTTTTGGCTCAGATGTCATATTGGATTGGTGTAGAAAAAAGAGCCCTTGCTGTCCAAGTAGTATTTTTGCCCAAGAAAATACAGCTTTTCCCATCCTCCACCTGCCCCAATTTTTTTCCAAAACTTGAATCACACAATGATTATCTTAAAAATACCAAGAAGCATATATTGTATGCAAGGCATTGTATCTACTGTATATTGAAACACAGCTGAAATCTTTTTCTGAAGGTGGAGGGAGCCTAAAACCTATGATTTGGCCATCATTGTCTCAATGGCAGCTTACTAACATTAACAGTTCCATTCTGATCCAGGACAGTTTTATTCTTCTTGTTTAATGCTATTGTGTAACATAGTATTCACTGGTTGGTTGGAACTACTGAAAACCTTTTATGCAGAATTAAACTTTTACTCATCCGGGGCATATCTAGTAAAATAGACTTCTGCAGACTTTTGTGCAGAAATACAAAACATTTTAAGCTTGTTACTTCATATTACATATTTGAAAAAAATATTTCTTGAACAAAGATGAAGCTAGCTATCCTATAATTGCTGTTGCAAGCTGCCTAGTGTTGATGTAGAAAATGTGATAAAAATTTAAGTATATAAACCAGAAGTAAAAGAATACTTTAATCTTTGACTTCCAATAGAACTTAGTTGCGTTGGTGCTTTGGACATTTTTACCCAAAGTGTTTTCAAAAATAGCATTTATTTAGTAAAGCAAAAAAATAGCTGTGACCTCTAGTTTTGCAAAGAAAACAGTTTTGGGTAAAATTCTGCTGCTGGATGCACAAGGTGGCTCTTAACTCTTATATACTGAAAACCATTCAATATTGCTTTAAACAGTCAACTGTGGAGAAAAAGTGTCAGTCTGGTGGTTAATATTGTGTAACATGAATAGTTAAAGTATTTTGTAATCTTTTTCTTTTTGGTAAATAAACGTTTAAAGTAAGAGACTACAATATAAAAATGGCCATGTCAGAAAGAAAGTGTCTAAGTGACATACAAGCCTAAACACCATTGACTTTCAATGGGACTTAGGTTCCTAAATCACTTAGGCACTTTTGAATATTTTACCTTAAGTTCCCACAGCCCAGATTTTCCAAGGTATTTAGGTGTTACTCCACTCAGCTTTGCAAGGCTTAACTGACTTATGTGCTAAGTTATTTGGTACTTAGCTGCCTAAGTCACCTCAGCCCAGATCCTTTAAGGTACTTATGCATATGCGTAAGGTACTCAGCATCACAATGCCTAACCCCTAGGAGGCCTGCTGCCCGCTGAAATTTTCAGCCCTGAGCTAGGTGTCAGGGCTCCCCATATAATTAATAGGGAGACTTAGGAACCTAAGGATGGAATTTTAAGTAGTGACCCAGCTGAATGGAGAACCATCTAAGCTACCCAGGAGTGAAATGCCAAGGAGACGGCTGAGAAGAAACAAGGGATTTAGGCAGCAAAATGGCTGCCGTAGTGCACTGGCTGATGGGCCAGAGATATAGGAGCCTCCCTCTGCTCAGGACCCTAACCTGTGAACCCTCTTCCTGGAATGAAGCACCTAACAGCTAGCGGTTTAAGAAACCCATGCCCTGCAGACAAATTTGTCTTTCTGTCACCTGCTCACACTCACCTTACATTTCCCTATGGCCCTGGCTGTGTTTTATGCAGGCATTCTGCTATTCTCCTGATACAGGGGCTGATAGGCAACAGGTATTAGGTGTACTCAGGGCCGGCTCCAGGCACCAGCATTCCAAGCAGGTGCTTGGGGTGGCAATCTTCAAGGGGTGGCAGTCCGTGTGTTTTTGCCCCCAAGCAGCACGCCGAATTGCCACCGTGGATGGCAGGGGCAGTCCCTGTGGGGCGGCACACGGGTTTCCGCAGCAAAGGCAATTCGGCAGCAGCTTCTATGTTCAGCTGTCCGCGGCGGCGCAGCTTCTGTCTTCTGGCTGAAGACCGAAGCTGCCACCAAATTGCCATTGCTGCAGAAACGCATGTGCCGCCCTAACGGCACACGGACTGCCCCCGCCATCAGCGGCGGCAATTCGGCATGCTGCTTGGGGCGGCAAAAACAGTAGAGCTGGCACTGGGTATACTCTGAGCATGCCTACAGGATTGGGCCTTTCTGGCAAGACAGGCATTCCCCCACCTAGTTTAAGATCGCGGTTTGGAGTTCCTGGGACTTCAGTTTGAGGCAGGACTTCAAGCTGCTCATGAGCTCTGGGATGGCATCGGTGCTTACACAGCTTTACAAATCCCACCAGTGGGGTCTTAGGCACCTAAGCGACTTGGGCACCTACAGGGTTTGGTGACAGCTGAGTGGCAGCAATGAAAATATCAGTGGCACTTAAATGGTGGACTTGGGCATTGTTACAATAATTGGACCAACGAATTTATCCTAATTGTAATCTCAGTTGTAAAAGAATATAAAGTTTATATGAAAATACATGAACCTATAACAACATATATTGATGGCAAAAGGTACAGAAAGGGGACAAAAAACTGTTAGTCTAAACAAAAGGGCCTACTGACATGGTTCAAGGCCTATGTGAAAATCATGTTTGGTATAAAAACAGAAGATACGGAACTGGAAATTAATGAACCAAGATTGGTGTGTCGGATATTAGGCCTAATTGGTGGACTAAATAATGAGGGGCTGGGCTATTCCTCCTATCATTCACTTTGTGGGACCTTACAGAAAAAGACTTTGGGGGGACACTAGGCAAGAACAGATGGAGGCGACTGCTGTGAGATTCACCCATCATAGCTGCCATCCCCACTGTTTCTTGGGACTCTGGGCATTCATCATCCCGATCCCGAGAGATGTTCTAATCAGACCGGGCCAGAGAGAGGGATCCAGATAACATTGCTATCCTTACCACCTATAGCTGAATCCCAAACACGCGTAAGATTGAAAAAGTTCGGTCTTTAACAGCAGCAGCAGCAAAAAAAAGCTCCCACCCATCTCAGCTAACTTCTCTTTTATCCAGTTATCAGTTATTATCATCTTTAACACCATGTGACCTTCTAAAACTCTCCCCAGCTAAAGGTAAAGGAGCAAGAAATGCTGTTGCAGTGAAAGCCTTATTTAACACTTTACATTGCAAGTGCTTGAACTGTTTTTCCTTCTTTCCTTTATTTTTAATACAAGGTTAAAAGGATTTTAAATGGTGTGTTTGCCATGGCATTAAGCAGGCTGTGGCCTCTGTATACAAAACACTAGACATTGTTTAACATTGTTTAATGTTGAACAGTGACTGGGTTCTGTTAACAGCCTTGGCCCATATATTCCATCTAACTTAATACAATAGTGCCTAAAACGGCAGATAGACATCTAAGTAACTTTAAGGATCTGGGCCATAGACCTTGTAATGCTAAGTAGAGCAGAGCAATGCCAAAATACCTTTACTACTCTGAGCCTAAGTGACTAAATTTTTTACTCTACATGCTTCACTCAAATTAGGGCTAATGGGAGCTGTATACATATGTCATCCACACAACAGGAGAGAAATCTATTTTCTTTTTTAACACTACCATAAAATGCAATTAGCAGAAGCACTGAACACCTTCCAGCCTCAAATAATCAGTTCTGTGTTATCTTCAGTTATTAATAATCTGACAGTAACTAGACTAAGGAAAAAATATTGAGGGCCTGATTTGGAGAAGTGCTGAGCACCCACAATTTGAACTGAGGTGAACAACAGCAGGTACTCAGCACCTCTGAAAACCAGGCCCTTTTTAGTTGCGTAATTATTACTGATAGGAAGTAAAAAACCAAAAAAAGATTTAAATTTCAGTCTTATCTTGATACAATTGGATTTATGACTGTGCTGGCAGCCATGAACATAAAAGTGAAATTCGATGTGAACTAACTATGGTCGTGAATAGCAACTCAACTACTTTGGAAAAACTAATTTTTAAACGTACAGATTTTTCAGTCAGAGGATTTAAAAGGACTATTCACTCATAATTTGAAATATGGCAACAGTTGTGGGATTAGTTTGATTTGTGTACTTAAATTGGGGAGATAATCTGCTAAATTATGTAGAAATCAAATAGAGAAGACCCCTTAATAATCACTGTTAGTTCTGTTACAGTCCTCTCTGCTTGTGTTTCGTATTAGCCAAAAATCTCTTTGGACAGTCAGGTCTGAAAACTGAGCAGTGCCAATGCTTTATTGGACTAGCACGCTGGGAATTAAAACGTTATTCCTTTCCCTAGGTACTGCATCTTGTAACTGTCTGATGGCTGTTCCAGGCGGTGGATACACTACAGTTGTGCTGACAAGATTAAATAAAGTGGAATGTCCCGAGGACCACACTGGAAGACCACCTATTCTCTTTGTAAAAAAAAGCAAACATTCTCGCAAACCTAATGCCTTAATGGCTGGCACAGTGTCACTGTCACATGCAGACAGCCAGGAAAAGTCATTTCTTTGCCTACGTGAGAAATACATCTGAGATTATTAAAAGGGAAAACGCTTGTGGTGACTTGAAGGTCCGACCCAAAGTCAGCATGGTAGAGTGGCACTGCTCTACGAGGAGCACTGGAGAAAGCCTGCCTCAGAGAGGCACACTCTGTCATGGTGCCACTCTTTATGCGTGGTGGAGAATGCAGTCTGCTCCATTCATTTTGGGGGAGCAGATTGCTGCCTCCACTGCATCAGCTCTATTCTGCCAGTCAGTGTGAAGGGGGCAGGGTCTTGACCACATATCCCCCTGCTGCCTTCTCAGCATCCTGGGCCTGCAGAAGCTGCTGTTAGCACCAGAGCAGCAGCACAAGTGAGATGGGGAGGGTAAAGTTCTTCACTGCTCAGCAGCCACTTGAGCCAGTCACAACCTGGGCTTTAAGTCCAATGACTTCCTGCTCTCTGTGCTTCTCTCAGTGTGTGAACAGTTATGATTTAGTTCGGGTTGGTCCAGCTTTGTGCAGGGACTGGAGTAGATGACCTCCTGGGATCCCTTCCAACCCTGATAGTCTATGATTCTATGATACAGCAGCGACTCCTTGCACATAAAGAGGTACACATAGAATTGATTTAGTTGGTGTTGGTCCTGCTTTGAGCAGGGGATTGGACTAGATGACCTCCTGAGGTCTCTTCCAACCCTGATATTCTATGATTCTATTATTCTAATCCTTTACTGTGATGTTATCTATCCTCATATTTACAAACTTGGGGAACAGTCAAGAGTACAGCCTTATACCAAAGCACTGTATCTTTTACTTTTGAAGAGAGATGTGTATCTTAAATTTCTCTGTTGAATATAGTTTCATACTGGTGTAGCCATGGAGACAGAGCCTTTAATAACTCATTGCGTTAACAGGTCAAGTAAGCACATCTACACAGCTCCATAGCAACAGATGTGAAAGTAAAATCGAGCCTATCAGTAAAATGTGTAGCAGGGCTGTTTGCATGCAGCATTAACTGAAAGCACCAGCTGGCTTTATGAATGGACATCGTCCATTTTGAGAAGGGCCAAAATGAGAGGAAAGGAAACAAGCAAAAAAGAGCAATGTCAAGAAATATTTGTTTTACAATGTATTTGTTAGCTAGACAATGTGGGAGACAGGACCTGACAAACTTTATCATTCTGCATCTGGTTTTGAAGTCCGTGCTGCAGCTAGGCAAACGTTTTTGGCCAAAACATTTTTTCACCAAAGAATGCAGAGTCAACCGAAACATTTAGCGAATTGGTAAAAGAGTGCCAGCTAGATGCAATAGTCCAGTGGTTAGGGCACTCACCTGAGACATAGGAGATCCAGGTTTGAATCTCCACCCTGGATCAGGCCTTAAACTTAAATCTCCTTCCCCTCAGTGGAATGCTCTAACTACCAGGAAATTGGCTATTCTGGGGTGGGTCTGCCCCAATCTCTCTCTTAAAGCTGTTCCAGTTTTGTATAAACAATTGAATAATCAGTTTTTTGCACAGCTCTATGTCCACACACAAATCGGAGAGAACAACAAGAGAAAATTCTAGGGGGAACAAACTTTGGATGACATTATGTTTCTACTTAGGGCTATTTCCGATGTCTCTGTTATGCCCACAATTGGGGTGTACACACTTTAAACAAGCAAAGCACATAATCATTTTAAGACGCATGGCATAGGTAGGAGCTCTCTCTCTTTTTACTGCAAAGCAGACATTCTAAAAAGCAGGTAGGAAGCCCCCCAAAATCATGAACAGTTGATCAGTATACATATTGTTCTCTTCTAAACACTGAGCATAGTAAGAAATCTGGTGCTCAAGATAAACATAACACAGCTGGTTTTGACTCGGTGAACCTGGAATTCACTCACCTCTATTACTCTCAGAGTCCCCTAATCATTATACCACCACTTGTGAATATGAACAACCACATCAGCAAAACACTTGTACACCCATCTGCCAGGTGGAATCAGCAGCAACAAGAGCCAGATTCAGTATCTAGAGGTCCCTCTCAGTGATACAAAACAGCTAGAGTCCCCACCCAGTAATCTGGGAAAACTAAACACCATTCCTGGGCGCCTCCCAGAGGCAACACTTCCCAACTTGCAAGCACTGAGTCTGTGTATATCAGGATAAAACTTGTATGAAAAGGGAACAATTCATTAATCTGGGAAAAGACCACAACCACAGTTTGAAAGCATGCAACCATAAGAAACACTCACCGCACAATACATGCCAATGACATTTGTCTCAGTCTGCCACTTTGTGATATCAAAGTCCAACAAACTAATGACCCTTTAACATGCCACTTCCCTTTTCCTTCCACTGCACCCCACTCATGGTTGGGTCTCCTTGGTCAGCAAGAACCCAGAGTTCAGAGGTACATTTTGGGTTCACCTTCCGCATATGAAAGGGGAGGGGGCAGTGCGTCAAGCAATGTCTCTGCTACTGCTGCTACCTCTGCAGCTGGCTCACGTTCTGTTGCTGATGCTCCCTCTGCTGCCCCCAGCCTCTGTACTCTGCCACTGCTGTTATCTCTGCCACTGTTACCACTGCTGCTTGCCACTCACTGCCACATTTTGAGGGTCCAGTATTTAGCCCAACTCTTAGGGATTTCAGCTCTTAGGGATTTTACTGGGGAGTGGGGAACCTCCGAGGTGTTACCTCTTTGTTCTCTTTCACCAAAACACTGTCCCCACACCAAATCAAGGCTTAGCCTTTAGGTCATCAGTGATTACACCTCTAGTAACTAATGAACAGAAACTAGTTGATTATGTTTGAATCTCATCATCTCTGTCTTTAAACACTGGAGAGGAGAGGGTCAAATGGTGCTTAGGACTCTTTAAACAGAGTCCACATGATCAGGTAGGAATACCTGTCCCCATCCTCTCCTGCTTACACTGGGATTTGGCACCTCTACCCTCAGGTTAGCAAGTGAGGTTCAGTTAACGGTCACCCCTTCATTCAGGACATTCTAGGTACAGTTCTGCTGTATATATAATATACATATAATATATAATATATAATAAGGATAATAGCAGTTCATTACCCCTGCATTCACATTTAATTTTTTGATTAAAGTTAATGTTACAAAAAGTATATAGTATACAGGTTAAAAAAAGAGTGTCTGTACATCTGGGTATAGTGCTTAGATTATCCACATATACAAAGTTTGTTTTTAAAGTCATAAGATACATATAGCGTTTAATCAGCAATAACTCAGATTTAGGTGAATAAATTTAAAAATACAGTTTAGATATTAGCATTCAAGTATTTGGGTACATCGCTCATGATAAGTTGTACAGAGAGTTGGGTTGGAAAGCAAATATATCAATGAGTGAAGATTTGCCCCTCAGTAATTGAGAATTAGGGTTGGTTGTCCGTTTAGAAAATACAAGACATGAGGAAAGTATTTCAGTTACTTTCCCGACTGTGCTTCTCATCGGCACTTCAGCTCATCCCTCGGTGATGCGTTCTATGTAGATGTCCCTCGACCATCTGACTGTGTCTGACACCATGAGTTGCCGCATCAGCCAAGCATAGCACTGACCGATTCTGCATTCGCTTAACACGCACTCGTTACTGGGGTCCCATGCGCCCAGGGCTCCAAAGTTCAGCACGTGTGTCTGAACCTGCTAACCCCTAGCTCTCAAGGTTTCAGTCAGAGGAGAATATTTCTCCACCTTTTGAGCTCGGGCATCGCGAAAGGCCAGCATCCTGTTCTCGAAGGGCACTGTAACGTCCACCATTGTGATCTTCTCCTGGTCCTTGTTCGTGATGATAATGTCTGGTTGCAGTTGGCTGTTGGTTTCAGGGATGGAATTGTAAACTGAACTGTAACCCAAAACCAGCCAAAACTGATCCCTTTGGCAAAGCAGCTCTGTCTGCTGATCACCTAGGCAGAGTAGGTGAGTCTATGCAAATACAGTCTGCTCCTGAAGTGTCCTGCAACCCCCACCCGAGTTTGAGATGTCAGGGGAGAGCTCATTCAGATCCTGGCTTACACACTAATTATTATTAAATCAAAATGTCTGAGACTCAGAGAATATGTTTGTAAAACCAATGACCACAGGCAAGAGGTTCTATATACCCTTACCAATCAATCCCTTATGTCATTCAATCCATCTTCCATGTTTTCTGTTATAAAACCTATATTTAAGTAAATATTGGGAGTAGACTTAACTTGAGTCCGACTGCAATTTCAATTTTCAGATCAGCACTAAGTGTTCTAACATTTTATACCATCCAATATTTAACTATCTTGACTGCTCCCAGGAATTAGGCACTGATCCTCCAAACTTTTGTACACAAGTAAAGTTAAGCTTATGCACAAGTGTTTGCAGGATAGGAGCCAAAGTGCACGCCCAAACCAAAGCCCAGATTTATGACCAAATACTATGCTCTTTGATATTCCATTGTTCACAATTATCCCTCCTTCAGATGACAGTGCTCTTGAAATGCAGAAACATTAAAAGAGGTTACTAAGTACTGTAAAATAAATGACAATAGAAAGTGATGTATTTTATAATCAGTCTCCCTGCCCCTCCACACTCCAGCCCCTTTGAATTTGCAAATAAAATCAAGCACAATAATTTATTTTATGGATCAAATTGGGGGAAAACAGCAACCCCCCAAGTACAGTCTTTTAGATATGTTAATTTCACAATAAAACAGAATGACCCTGCTTTTAGAATATAGTTATACATTTCCTAATGAGCACTGGCAGGATTTTAAAATGCATTTCAACATGATAGTGAAAGCACAACTCGCTATTATGAAGGAACAATGGAACTATTCCCATTTCAAAGCATCTATTCAAAATAGGACATTCTGTGTCTTTGAGTCTGAAAAGCAGACACAGTTCTATTATTTTTTCCATTGTTTGCAGAAATGTGCAACAAACTGAGAACAAACAAAAGCAACCTAATGCGAGATACAAATGCTGTCGTATAAAGCCATTAATAAAACAGCTTCTTTTCCCGCCCCATTCGGAAAACAAACCTGTCATTCTACAGCTTTATGACCATGAGAAATGTAAGATTCTTCATGGCACTCTATGTATCACAACTGTTCCTAATATAATTCTCTCCTAGGATTTACAGACAATCTGGATACATACAAACTATTCTGTTTTTGGAATGGGGCACCTACGTTCTGGAGTCAGATATTACTACTTCTGTCTTATCATGTTAAGCAGAGGAAGCTGACAAAGGATTATCTGAATTATCCAGCCAGGTCTCCACAATATAAACTAAATTAGGGGCCATTTAAATGCTTCACTCTTGGATAGTGATGGACTTATTAGCCACTACCCTTGCTTTGAATGGCCTGGACCAAAAAGTAGAGTCCCAGGCAGCCACTGTCCTGTGTTCCCAATGATGAGGCACCAGATGAAATCAGCAGGACTGTTAAACGTTAATAACCCAGTCTCCTGTCTACCCTCTTCATGACTGTTATAACAAGAACTGGAAAAACCAACACTTTAGGGAAACTGTCCCTTCCTCATCCTCCAGCTCATGGAAATGTTCTGCCCTTTCCGTAACGTTAAAGTGCTACTTGATGGGGCACAGCCTCTGAGTATCCACAGTCAATATAGAGGTGACTTGACTCTAGACTGGTATTCACTCATGTGGAGGTAAAACACAATCCTAAACCCCTGTAGATAAATCCCCATCAAAATAGGAAACACTTTCCCCCATACAGTTCACAAATCAAACACCATGAACTTTACCAGTTACACTTTGGATAGTTTATTACCACCTCATTAAAATAACTTGCTACTTGACAACACCAGTAGAAGTAGAACGGATCATGACAACACTGCACAGTAGTGTAACATTTACTCAGTGTAACGGCAAGTTGAATGACATTTTAAAATAGCTAAGGATCGTTAAGCCTTTCACTCATTCATGTGACCTGCATAGGATTGAACTAGCAGCACATAGGTTACAATCTTTCTACCCAATGAAGGGAAGAAACTTCCTTCCCTAGCTGAAGAAATAACTACCGAGAATTGCTGTGGAGGAAGCACAGCTGATCTTTGGGGACAGAGTGGGTACCTGTGCCTCATATTGTTCAACAAAGATTATTTTAGCTATTTCTGGTACTAAGTGATTAGCTCCAAAAGGAATCTCCCTCCTACGCTGGACTGAACATGTCCATGACACTTGGAAAGCAAAACCATAGGTCTTGATTTTCTGAGCAGAAATGAAGAGTACTCCCACTAGACCTATGTGCCAGTCTACAATTATCAATATTTAGACACTTAAAATTGAATGCAGCTTTGTGCAACTTTAACAGGCAAATACTATATGTTGCTTAAAAGGCATTTTTAATTCAGCTATATTTTAATTCAGCAAATCCCTGATTCCTCTTTTTTGTTAATCACATCTCTATAAATTTATCATGAGTTCCAAACTTAGGGCCTGACTGCAAATGCCTTATTTACACTAGTAAACAATATTTCACAGAAATGTTCCCATTAAATTTGGACAAGTGAGAGGACACAGAACTCAAAAGAACAAAAAACCTGCCAATGTTCTTAATAAGATTTTCATGTGACTTGCAGGATTTAGCGATGGGATTTATCAGGTGTCTTGTAGGACATTCTCCTGCCAGAACTGTTCTCTGCAACACATTTTCTACTGTTTTTTATTACTGAGAAAAACAAAATAAGATTAATGAATCCTAAGATGAAAACTGTTGTGACACTTTGCCAGGAAGGCCAATGTGGATTAATGCCATAGTACTTATTGCCAGTTTCTCCTCATCCTTCATGAGAAACTCAGTGCAAATTTTAAATTCTAACACACGCATTCATCTGTGTGTTGTCCAATTTCTTTTAAATGAGGGGTATTGGTTTCCTTTTTCAAACTGGTTTGGAAATTCTTCTATAATAACACTTGTTTGAATCAGACATAGTGCACAATCAATATATTATAAACTGATATGAATAAGTAACATTTCTAAATACACAAAACTTTCAGTCACAGGTTTATCACAATGCAGCAACAATGCACTGGAAGATTAAGAGTAGCTCACTAGGCAGACAATATAAATTATGCATGCATCCGACGAAGTGGGTATTCACCCATGACAGCTCATGCTCCAATGTCTGTTAGTCTATAAGGTGCCACAGGACTCTTCGCTGCTTTTACAGATCCAGACTAACAAGGCTACCCCTGTGATATGGAATATAAATTATGAATGGATCCTTAAAACTTACATTTTTATTAGATAAGAGCCACAGATGGTTTACTACAATATGCTAGTGTCTTATGCTCCAGGAACTGATCCCACGTTGCATTTGACTTTCTCAAACGTAGGAAGTAGAGAGAAACTGATAATGTCAGAGCAACAAACCAATTGTTGGACAACAGCCTGGGAACAGGCTAGGGAAGTCCCAAGAGCACAATCTAACGACTATCCCACACTGAGATTTCTGGAATTATCTAAATATTTGCTTGAGTGTTACTGCTGGAATAAAGGGTTCCCTGGGCATGTAATGAAAAAAACACAACCGACAAACGCCGAATCAGGTGGCAGTACGATACATATATATAATTACATAAGATTAGCTCAGCACAGCATATCTGTAAATTAAGGTGGTGTTAGGGGTGGTTTATTTGTAGCTCCCCATAAGCAACCACTGTTCTGCTACTTTTCTGTGTAAATCCCATACAGATATTATCTTCATAAAACCAGTGTGAATTGTTGGGAGAGAGGAATGATGTTATTTATATATTTAATTAAAAATATCCTTTCAAATGGCTGGGAACCATCAAGTTGTACATATAAGTAGATTATGTAAGTAATCACATGGACTTATTCGTGTTACCCTCATACTTCCTCCCACTTCCCTCTTATTGTTTCTTCATTACTCTCACTCTATATATTATGTTCAATTAGATTATACATTTCTTGGGATGGGGCCATAGCTCTCTGTGCGAGAGAATCACCAGAAACTCTTGCACAGACAGAGTGTACGAAGTGAACCTACCTCACACCGAGAGAGACAGGGAAAGCAGAGCTAAACAAGCATTGCCTCAATCCTCACAGTCAGAGGGAAGGGATTAGAGCTCAGCTATCTCTCTCCATTTCAAGAATATTTTCTCCTGCCAGTTAGGAAGAGATTTCAATCTCATTTCACCAAGAAAGATGTGGTATAGTTGGTGAAAGGAGCTTGAAAGTACTTTCTGTGGCACAGGAAACCAAGAATCAAGTACCACCTCAGCTACTGCCTCTCGCACAGTGGAGATCTGGCACGTCACAAGAGCTGATGTGCTTGATTTCTCAGGACAAGGATTACAACCTTCCTAGAGGAACACAGTATTGTGGACTCACCTATGTACTGACCCTGATAGCCACAAAATAGGCAATCTGCTTGCATGAAGAAGTCAATTGTAATGAGGACAAAATAGTGTTTCTCCAGAATGAATGGGTGGGGATCTCAAAGATATAAATATGGAGAAAACACATGTTCTTGTTGCTCAAAGCACTATCTCAATTAAAAAAAGTAGTTTATTTAAATAACCAAAGCAAGTCAGTCTGCAGAAACTTATCTCAAATGGAGTCTGCTTCCAGTTGTTAGCAAGAGACTATTAACTTCATGTCATACTGTAATGCACATGTAATAATTTGAAACAACAAAATTAGTTAATGTGTCAAGTAACTTCATAATCTTACATGTACAGGGGCCTTTATCCAAAAAGATTTCTGAAGTGCTCTACAAATATTACCTTTGGCTATATCCATATCCATATCACTTTCATTCAATAGACTGTATTTATCTTGCAGCTTTGACCAACTCATGTGCTCTACTCACTCCACCTCAAACAACCCTCCACACCAGGGCACTTGATTTAAAGAAAACAAAAAACACCACACAAACATGTCCCATAGAAATGTTTCTTTCTCTCCCCCACAAACAATTACTACACAGGTCTGTGACACCATGGTTCTGATTATATTTACTCCTGACCGAGCGTAAGGTTAAAGGTCCAATATCTCATGAGCCACTTGGGTTAGATATAAACCTTAGAATGTTAAAAAGACAGGAATTTCCTTTTCCAATAGTAACAGGCATTTTGTCTTCAGCTCCAGTAGACTTCAAGATACTGGTCTGTACAATCATGACATTACGATGTGATAGTAGGGCTGTTCTAGGGATCTCTAAAATCAGTTATAATTTTGCTTTTCTTATGAGGCTGGTAAAGTTTAACTCAGGGCACGAAGGCCTCTTGTTAGCAGGGCCAGCTCCAGGGGTTTTGCCGCCCCAAGCAGCCAAAAAAAAAAAAAAAAAGCCGCGATCGCGATCTGTGGGAATTCAGCGGGACATCTTTCACTCTGAGCATGAGTGAGGGACCCTCCACCGAATTGCCGCCAAATCCCTGAAAGTGCCGCCCCACTCCGGAGTTGCCGCCCCAAGCACCTACTTGATAGGCTGGTGCCTGGAGCCGGCCCTGCTTGCTAGGTTTTTTTTTTTCCTTTAAACTCATTAAACCAATTTTGAAAATTGTTTTAATGAGTTTAAAGAAAACCACATTAAAAGTGTGGCTTAACAAGAGTGTAATGACATGACATAAGCTTTGAATGACTTGCCCAATTCACTTATGGCACAAAATGATTCTATTATACATAATCACTTTGTTCTCAAAAAGAACTGCAGCTGCCTTCAGGGCATAACATTGTAGTTGCTTAACAGCACCTCAAACCAACAGTCTGAGACAGGAAGAAAGTGAATTACCATATCTAATTGGAACTATAGGTGGAATTTAAAATAGAAGATACCTTTCCAAACTGGAATCTGGGAGTGCACCTGAGCTAGTCCACCCTGCAACAAGTACCTATGGCTTGATTTTAAGTTCAGTGTAGTAAATGGGAAAGCTCCCACTGATTTTAATGGTGCAGGGCCAGTAAGGTCCTTAGAAATCTTTAATGAACGTAAGTGATCAGAGACTTAATTTTACCCCTCATTTGAGAGCTATCACCTTGGTTACAGAGTGCCCTCTAAAACCAGTTAGGTCATTGATTCAGAGCTCAGAAGGAACAGACCTTGTCTACTGAATCATCAACTCCACTTATTAGAATGTAATACTACCGCTAATACATTTCACCATTTGGTAAAAAACTCATACTAACAATTACGTTTAACTCTCAACTCCACAATGGAAAAAATGAAGAAAACAAGCCCTTTGAAAAGGCAAACACACAAAAGCCATTTAAAAAGGAGGTAAACAGTAATGTTGCATAACATTCCCCATACCCCAAATTTCCCTTACTTGGGATCTCACATACTCCTCACACCAAGGACCATGTGGTCCAATGATGTTCACATTTATTAAATCTATTATTTCACATTTTATTAAGTTAAGTTAGTGTCTGAAAACAGTAGTAGCCAAATTACCCTCTTGGATGCACACAGAGAGCTCTCATTAAAATCACACCCACCCACATTTGAGGGTGCACTTATGAGCAAAGGGAGAGATATTTAAAGGTATTTAGGAACCTAAACATACAGATAGGTGCCTAGCTGAATTTTTTAAAACAATGGGAGTTAGGCACCTAGGCATTTTTGAAAAACCCCTAGGTTTCTATCTGCATCTTTAGATGCCGAAATGCCTTTAAAAAAATGGCTTAAGGAGGCTTGATGTGGAAAAAAACCATGTGTTTAAAGAAGTTAAGCAAAGCTCCTTCCATCCCTGTCCCAGAATGATTTATAGGGATGTGTCACATAGGAAGACAAACAAAAATATGTGCAACTTCTTCTACACAGAAAAAAATGATTTCAGCACATTTCACATCACATCTGGTCTTAAACAAATTATAGCAAAGTCTCAAATTATTATGTTGTCACTAAAAAGATCCACTCCTTACTGTTGTTTAAATCTTGCAATTAATCATATATAAAGGGCCCAGCACCAGTTACATAAACAAAATCCTCTGTGCTGCCTGATGAAAACTTTGAAAACAAATTGTACACATTGAAGAGAAATTAATAAAATGAAACGATCTAAAATGCATGTACCTGGTTTTACAGGGTTTGTCTTTGTTTCCTTCTTATATCGCGCAGACTGTGGGTTTCCTTCCCCCCCCGTTCCAGCATTACATTTCTTTTTGGTATAGTCTCCATCACTGCCAGTACAAAAACTAATTGGACTGTTTCCAGCATCAGAAGGAGTCTTAACAGGAGATACTGATTGGCTACTAGGGCAGCCAGTGTCATCTGAAAAGACAAAAAATGAACACAAGATTTGTTAACTAATAAATAAAATGAAGATGATAGAAAACTTTTGGACTATACTACACACAAATCAGAAACAGTGTTCTCTAAAACACACAACCTGTGCACAAAGATAAGGCTCATTTTGTTCCTGCATTCCTGCACCCAACAACTGAACACACCATTTTGTGAGTGCAATATGGTTCTTGGATACATAAGTGTTATAAAATGCCACTGTAAATATTTGTTTCCATAATTCCATAATTTTCAGACAACTTCTGAAAACCCGGAGCCAAGATTAACCTCCTCTTATTCAGCATGGTAATGGAATATTATAACATGAAATATACAAATTAAGAAATGTGTTAAAATAAGAATTGCTTTGTGTGCATGTGTACATGTGATATATATAGCCAATTTCTGACTGTGCACCTCCCATATGTATGTATGTAACTATGGGCCAAGAGTGAGAATGGGGCAGCTTTTTCCCCAAAGATCCTTCGTACCAGAACTACGGAAGGGCCTTCAAGTCGAAAGGCATAAGCTGTATGGTTACAGCTGACCGGTTTGAGAGTGCACTATCAACACACACCCGTTTTGGTGACAGTATGACCTACTGACTATACAATATATATTGTCAGTGCTTTTTTAGAGTAAGGCCTTAACTTCTTTGCTAGAATGCAATTCAATGCACATACCAAATACTTTGGATGAGTCATTTATTTGGGTCTTTGACGTACACTTATCTACAGCAAAACATCACTGCAGATAATATAAGGTATATTGTTAATTTTAATTATTTACTACATTGTACAATGCATCTAGCGTTGCTTAAGGATTTTGGTTGGGCATTTTCTTCTCTGTGATGGATAATTACAACTGAAGTATTTGTTTTGCTTTGGTATTTTTCTGCGTTTTTTACTGAGCAACTCTAGTATTTTATTATCCTATAAATATCTACAATATGATAAGCAAACTGATCCAGAATATGCATTCATTAGATTGTTGCAATCAATATACACTCTATATGCATGAAATTCAGAAATGTAATTATCATTTTACTGAAAACAATAAACATGCCTCAACACGAATTATTTTTCTTTTAAACCAACTTTTTTTTATTATATGGAGATATATCTATTTCATAGAACTGGAAGGGACCAAAAGGTCATTGAGTCCAGTCCCCTACCTTCATGACAGGACAGATTTTTTTCCCCAGATCCCTAAACGGGCCCCTCAAAGACTGAGCTCACAACCCTGGGCTTAGCAGGCCAATGCTCAAACCACCGACCTATCCATCCCTCTCCTTTTTCATTTCCAGAAACTGGCTGTATGATACCTGGCACTAAAACTGCTGCACACTATGAACAGTACTTCTGTGTAAACCAGCATTAGTGTGCATAAGCATTAGCTTTCATCTCTTGGAGATACAGAAATGGTGGTTTATTCAAAGTTGTACAAACACAATAAAACTACTAGCACTCAAATACAAGTCATTGTAAAAAGGTATCCAGTCCAGAAAGTCAACATATTTAAGAAAAAAATCCTTCCTACTGTTATTTGAATGCCTCCTGAATACTCACCTCTGTTGTGATACCCACAATAACTGACTTATTTGTTTAAATTATAATATATATTATATTAAAAAAAAACCTGAATCATGATGTCACTTTAAGGTCAGAAATATCCCATGTCCCAGAGAACTGAGTCACTTATTTGTTCTTTCTAAGGGTAAAATAAAGCCAGTACCTTTCACTATTCATTTGCACTGTGCATTCATCTTGTATTATCTTAATGAATAAAACTCCCCTCCACACGCTATAATGTGACACACCCAGATGTACCTATACCTTAACTAAATACACAATCATATTTCTGTAACCACTGTTACACTGCAGTTTGCTCATTGTCATGTCTATAACTCAGGTCTGCTTCTGTAATAAGTTCTGCATGGGGACAAGGCTGAAAACAATGTCTACCCATAGAAGTGGGGTGGAAAGAAAGGGCTAGAATGTGTAATGTTACCGTCTTACTGAGAGTAAGGGGCAGCACAGAGCTAACCTAGGATCAGACCAGAGAATGGTTATCAATCATAATTCCTCTCTTGCCTCCACCTTGTTTTGGGAGGGGAGTAAAGTTATTACATCTTTTTTGTGAAGCATCTTATTCCCCTTACGTGCCAGGTCAGTCACCCTGGCGATGAGTGCACTCTCTAACCTTTTCCACCCATTTGCTTGCAAGAGTGAGTCTCAGACAAGCTGTCTTTGCTCTTCTCAGGGTGGCTGGAACAACCAGCCCTTCACACTGCCAAACCAGGAAGTAAGTAAGGGCCTACTTTTCCATACTCCCTGCACAGCTGAGTAAGAAATATAACAATCTAGCCCAAAAGTAAAAGTGGCCAGTCTGAGTTAGTTCTGGGGGGCTTTGCCTGCTTCTAGCAATGTTGCTCAGTCAGGAGAACAACCATATCTACTTTGTCAATTACCTGCAATGCCCACAGGTGAAGAGTGTTTTCTAACAGTCTATTCCAAGTTAACTAAGAGACTGAGCAGGTTCCTACCTGACCATATTGCAAACTTTGTTAGCTAATACTTTTGATTGCTGCAGATAAGTTCCATACTGAATTTGTTCGTCTTTTTTTGGCAATTTTACGGGTACCTTTTTCCTACCCCCCAATTAGTCTCAGTTCCTCATAAGATAATAAGACAGATAAAAGATCTATTAAACCTTTCAGTCCAATGCTCTGCTAACACAAGGTTCTTCCTTACATTATATTATCTTGTTCTTTATTTTACTAATTCATACAAATCTCATGATCAAATTCAATATATAGAGGAAAATAGAAGGCAACTTCCTCAAGATCAATACTAATTTTCTTCTGTGCATTAGTCTGCAGAACTTACCAATTTTTACCACATAAAACATGGGAAGAGTATGCACAATTTATCTACTGGACATGGATTGGTTTTGCTGAGTGAACTCTTGAATTCTGTTTAAACAAAAAATTTCACTATTTCTAGAAACACCCTCTCTTTTAAAGCATACCAAAATTTACAAAACCTTAACATTATATTCAGAATATAGTTTAGGCACAAAGTATTTAAATACCAGGAAGAAACTCCACTTCAAAGTATCTCAGGAGCTGATGAAATCCTGTGAAGGTGTTTTATTTTAAAACAAACAAAAGACTCCTACCCACAACTCTGAATTAAAGCATTAAGAAAAAAGCAACAAATGTGCAAAACCAACAACAAATCAGGAGATAAGAAAGCAGATTAGCAAAAGAAAATACATAGAAAATGCATGTTTTGATCAGCAGACAGTTAATATGGCCACTGATATTGTACTGCTTTCACGTCCCATTATAATTAATTTGATTAAGCTCCACAGCTTGCATTGTGATATGACACTTATCAAGGGAACAAAGTGAACTTGGCTCTTATAACAATAAGTCTTCTCTAGTCATATCATTTCTGACCTTTAGACACTTCAACAACCGAGTCAGAGTTTTAACTTCAGCTGCAGAAAATGAATGGTTTTATTGTACTCCTCTTTCCTGTTACTGTTTGTTATTTTTAACAAGCTATACACCTAAGGCTTCTGTGTGAGCTTGTAATTCAATCGTTAGTATGGAAAAAGTGAATCTGTAAACATTTTCTGCATCTAGTTCATGCTGCCAAAGAGACATTTTTTCCTTAGCTATATCAGATGTACCTTTCAATGCAGTGTCTTCTACAGGATCAAAATGTTCAGTATCGCCAAAAGTAGCAGCTGCACATGCAACAGTACTGTCTATCACAAGGGGCAAGATAACCTCAGCCGTGAGTTGAGAATGTACCTCTGCTAATCAGTTTGCAGGTGACCATCTCATTAAAAAAATGAAAGGGGAAGGAAAAATACTGGAAGGGGTGCACATTTGCACATTCTAAACAAGATCACCCATCACTGTTCTTCGTCCCCCTCTCATGACTGCTATGGAAATCCAAAAAAAATTAGTTTTAAAAACAATATTTCAGCTACATTTCCTACAAAGCAGAGCACTGAAAAATCTCAATAGCATGTTTACTCCACTAGAAAGAGTGAAGCTTGGCAGCATGTCACACTAGTATAGCCAACTTTCATCCCACACATATACTCAGGTTTATAAAAGGATAAGTCCTTAAAAGCATTTACTGCCAATACAGAGTTTCTTTCAAAACAATCTTTAACAATGTCATGTAGACCATTTAAGGTGTTTCTTTATACACAGGTTCCTTTAAATGCAGCTGTCCATTTTGGGGAAGAGAGAGGTTGTGAAATATTTGAACTACCTAGAAACAGGTCAGGAAGGCAAGGAGCCCATTCCTGAAGCTGTGAATCAAATAACTGAAGCACATAAATCCAAAATGGAATTTACCATTAACTACTGCAAGAAAATATTAATGTAGTTTGCATTATGGTCAGCTAAGGACTCAGTTTTGTAACTCAATGGAAATTTTGCCTGAGTAAGAAAACTCAGGCCCAGGCGGAACACTTCATATGGTAGTCCTCCTGAAGACATATGAGTTTTAGGAAGCTATTACAGAGAGAGCGCTTGAAGAACTCTCTTTCGATGGTACCACTGTTGACCTTCTGCTTAGGAATTGTTTACTTTTATTTTATAAATATATAAAATATCAAATATACACCAGAGCACATATGTTGAAATATATTGCATAGCTTTCATTGTTTTCTTCACTGTATCTATATTCTATTCTTTTGAAAGCACTCTTGTAAGACCATCTTGTAAATTAATCTTCACCTTGAATGTCAACTGGATTTTATGGTTGCAAAACTGCCTTTAATCACTACTCCTAAGATCCGATGATGCACCTGCCAACTTTCAAACGTCACTACAGGAGTAGAGTCACAGAATACCTATAGACAAACAGGATCAGCAAGAAAACTACTCAGAGTGTTGTGACATTTGCATGCAGTGGCTAAAATTCAAATCTCAAAAAAAGTGTAAGCATAAAGTACAACCTAAGTTGTAGTATTATTATGACTACTGATAATTTTAGAAGGTCTTCTATCTTACCTATATATGGTTAATCAGACTTTAAAGCTTCAGGGTATACACTTATCACTGGAAATCAGAAAGGAATTCTCTCTCACGTATATGCACATCCTATGTACAGCCATGCTCAACTGGCTATATGGTACAATTTTGTATGGAGGAGGAGAGAGGAATTGCCTTCCCCTAAAACAGCATTCTTCAAAGTTCGGGTCATGACCCAGTATTGGGTCGCGGCATGTCAGGCACTGGGTCGCTCTGGTCAGCACCGCCAACCGGAACGTTAAAAGTCCCATCAGCAGTGCTGCCTAGCTAAGGCAGGCTACTACCTACTTGCTCCTACACCATGCTTGGCCCAGAAATGGCCAGCAGCAGGTCTGGCTTCTAGGCAGGGGGACCACAGGGCTCCGCACACAGCCCCCACCCCGAGCACTGGCTCCACACCTCTATTGGCCGGGAACCAGCCAATGGGAACTGGGAGGGACAACGCCTGCAGGTGAGAGCTGCACAGAGCTGCTTGCACACATCCGTCAAGGAGCTGGACCTGCTGCTGGCCGCTTAAGGCGCAGTATGGTCCTCAGTCCCATGACAGGAGGGAAGCCTGACTTAGCACCCCCACTGCGCTGCTGACCGGGAGCCGCCGGAGGTAAATCCGTGCTCCAACCCCGTGCCCCAATCCCCTGCCCCAGCCCTGAGCCCCCCCAAACACGGAACCCCTTCCTGCTCCCCAAACCCCTCATCCTCAGCCCCACCCCAGAGCTGTATGCCCAGCTTAGAGCCTTGACCCCCTTTTGTATTCATATTTTACATACTAGCTTTACAGTCACCCAAATCCCAGTATGCGGCTATGAATCACTGCATACCGCTACCCAATGTTTTGAGGGGGAGAGTTGTGGTGGTGGAGGATGAAGGCAAAGTTATGGTCCAAGATTTGCATGACATCTCTCAAACCTAATATTCTGCAGTCTCTCTATATATGGAACTCCTATTGATGTCAGTGGGAGAGTAATTTATCAGGATCAAGATACGATATACAGATTTTGTTATTGAAATACCACAGAATCACCTACGGTGGAACATGTTCTCTTTATTCAGCAGTATTTTGGGCTTCTGATTAAGGACAAGGTTCTCTGATTCTGTTTAAACCTTGCAGTGCTTGTTGATACACATGACACCATTTAACGCAATACAAATTTGCATTAAAACCATTTTAAAACAAAATATCTTGTATTAAGTATTTTTTAAGAAAGATACAAACACAGAGCTTCTTAACACTGAATTACTGGTAAGTCATACACAGAGGGGACAAACTTGAACTCCAGAAGGGGGAAGATGCTAGGTGCTTGTTTCTTAGGGTGTAATCCAAAATGCACTGAAGTCAATAGGAACCTTTCCACTGACTTCAGTAGGCTCTAGCTCAGGCTTTTAGAGCTCACAGTGCTGACTGATATCCAGAGCAGGTGACAGGGACATTCAGAAGGTCAAATGTCTTGGCTTCCCAAGCAGTTGTACGGTGCAGCGGTACAAGGGCAGTCATTTTGTAGGAGGCAACAGCAGAGAGAGAGAGAGAGAAGCAGACAGGAGTCTGCACTTCCGTACATATAAACTTTTTTAACCTCCACATTTAAAACCTCTCTCCATAAAAATATAAACACTAACCAGTAAGCTAACTAAATTCCCAAATCATTCCCATGCCCTAGCAGGAGATCCTCCAAGTAAAGAGCATTGAAAACAGACACAAAGGACCAAATGCTGCCCTTGAATAAGAGCCACACGTGTGTATATAAAAGCAGAATTTGGCCCTATGTATTTAGAAAATGAAGATCAAGGTGCCCACACAGCTATGCCAGGTAGAACATCTACAGCAATGGATCTCACAAACAAACTCACACAGCTTGAGAAGGACTCTATTTCAGCTGATACAGTTCAAGCAAACGGAATAAAGAAGGATTGTGAAAATGCTTTCGATATCAAATGTGGAGTCAATTTAAAACACATTTATCTGATGCAATAAATGTCAATAAAAGAAAATATAAACTAGGAGTCAGGAGAATACGTTAACAAAACATTCCTTCTGATGAAAACAGATATAAAGATAGGGGGATTGTAACATATAAGGAAGCAAATTATAACAACCTTACATTTGGTCTCTGCATTGTTGATCCATTAAAATGATCCAATTTTCTCTTTTTTTCTCCTCAAAAATATACAGTTAAGCGTGTAGTTTAACAATGCTCTATTCTGGGTAGCTTTCCCAATACACAAGCTACCTCATTGTTCCAGTAAGAAATTATTTCAGCCATGACTGAAGGTACAGCATGTTAACTGCATACAGTGAATGACGATGTCTCTTCTATAAACCTGTACAGATCCTCAGACTCAGTTATTTGCAGCTAGTAATAAACATAGCTTATTCAAACTGATTTAAATAAGTGTATGTGGATGGCTAAATCCTGTTTGCTTTACTCACACAAGCACTATTCCTGAACTCACTTCAAGTATCAACCAATAACTGGTCCAATCGGCAAAACAGTCTAAAGTGGACTATGCATGTGAGTAATGTGAACATGATATGATAATAGAGAACTTTCTCCTGCAGGCACAGTGAATTTACAGTGTAAACACAGTGAACATAGTATCAGAGGGGTAGCCGTGTTAGTCTGGATATGTAAAAGCAGCAAAGAATCCTGTGGCACCTTGTAGACTAACAGCGGTTTTGGAGCATGAGCTTTCGTGGGCAAATACCCACTTTGTCAGATGCACGTAGTGGAAATTTCCAGGGGCAGATATATATATGCAGGCAAGCTAGAGATAATGAGGTTAGTTCAATCAGGGAGGATGAGGCCCTGTTCTAGCAGTTGGGGTGTGAAATGAAGAACAGGGAGGAGAAACTGTTTTGTAGTTGGCAAGCCATTCACAGTCTTATTTTAATCTCCTGAAGCTGATGTGGTCAATTTTCAGATGAGCTGGAAGCTGCGGCAGTTTCTCGTTTGAAAGTCTGGTCCGTCGGAAGGTTTTTTTGGCTGGCAGGCTGGCCACTTTAAGGTTTTCTTTTGCTATAGTGTGGCCAGGGAGGTTGAAAGCGTCCTCGCACCAAAAAAGAATAACAGAGATATTTTTGTATAACACAATTGCCAATTAAAACACCAACACCTAAAAAAAATACAATAAATGATAATAGAATACCAAAGTTTATTTAAAAATAAAAAATATAATTAACGTAAAAGAAAGAGATAACGATAAAAAAAACAAATTGAAGAAAAACCCACGATGTCATCCAGCAGAGAGGAAAAAAAAAAATATATAGCTGGTATAACAAAAAATGATGGACATCAATAAATAATAAAACTTGGTGCGAACATAGCAGAAGATGAAATTAGAAACCACGGGTGATCGGTATGGTGAATAAATGGTTTAAGAGAAAAAATCCTGACCTAGACTCCAACAGCATAGCTCCCTCCACCCGCACTGCGCCGTAACAAAAGAAAACATATAATAAAAGGGCAGAGTGTTGGCAACAAAAAAAAAAAAAAAAAAAACAAAAAAAAAAAAAACACAAAAAACACAACAAAAAAAAGAACACAAAAGAGAGGAGGAGTCTGTTGACACGTATCAAACTAATAGTAATATTGCCATCGATATGCCATCATTATAGCCCAGCATATGTTGTACATCGGACGTGCAACAGCACTCTGGTGCAACATCTGCCCACATATCTACACCAGCAACACATCAACGGACCTAACCAGATCAGCTATACCATCACCGGTTCATTCACCTGCACGTCCACCATGTAATATATGCCATCATATGCAGCAATAATGAGCCCCTTGCTATTACATCGGCAAACTGACGCGCTACGGAAAGGATAAACGGACACAAATCAGATATCAGGAATGGCAATATACAAACCTGTAGGAGACGCTTCAACCTCTCGGCCACACTATAGCAAGACCTAAGGTGGCCATCCTGCAGCAAAAAACTTCAGGACCAGACTTCAAAGAGAACTGCTGAGCTTCAGTTCATCTGCAATTTGACACCATCCAGCCTGGACTAAACAAAGACTGTGAATGGCTTGCCAATACAGAACATCTTTCTGCCTCCCTTGGTTTTTCACCACCTCAATCTGCTAGAACAGGGCCGCATCCTCCCTGACTGAACTAACCTCATTATTCTAGCTTTGCCTGCATATATTATACTGCCCTGGAAATTCCACTACATGCATCGACAATGTGGGTATTTGCCCACGAACAAGCTGCATGCTCCAAACCTCTGTTAGTCTATAAGGGCCACAGGATTCTTTTGCTGCTTTTACAGTGAACATAGAGGCCAAGTTTTCAAAACGAAGGCCATAAACTTAGGCTGAACTCTCGTTTTGAAATCTGCGCCCTGTAATTTTCTAAATGAGTAAGAAGGTGCGCACCTATTGACCCTTATTGACTTCAACAGGTACAGGTGCGCGAGACGAGAGCATAGCTTCACCTACTCCGTACCTCCTTAGGGTCGGAATTGGT
>NC_133770.1:270182520-270240415 GCF_003597395.2 Chelonoidis abingdonii
ATTTGCGGCTACACTAACCCTAATCTGATATGGTAATACCGATTTCAGCGCTACTCCTCTCGTCGGGGACGAGTACAGAAACCGGTTTAAAGAGCCCTTTATATTGATATAAAGGGCTTCGTGTGGACGGGTGCAGCGTTAAATTGGTTTAACTCTGCTAAAATTGATATAAACGCGTAGTGTAGACCAGGCCTAAGACACTGAGGGTGGAGTTAAAGCTTGTCTCTTTCATCAACACAGGTTGGTCCAATAAAAGGTAGTACCTCACCCACCCTGTCTCACTATTAAAAAGGAAGACCAAACAGACTATGGAATTTACTTACTCAAGGCCAAACATTCCCTTCAATCCATAAGTAACTCCCCTTGAAACAAATTTTGAAAGAGAAAGTAATTAAGGAAATAGAGATAAGTGGTAATTGGGATAAATCACAACATGGTTTTACAAAAGGTAGCTCGTGCCAGACCAACTCGCTCTCTTTCTTTGAGAAGATAACTAGCTTTTTAGACAAAGGAAATGCTACAAATCTAATCTGCCTTGATTTCAGTCAAGTATTTGATACAGTTCCACATGGGAAATGATTGGAGAAGATGGGGATTAATATAAGAATATAACGTGGATATGGAACTGGTTAAAGGGGAGACTACAATGGGTCATGCTGAAAGATGAATGGTCAGGCTGGAGGAAAGTTACTAGCGGAGTTCCTCAAGGATCAGTCTTGGGACCAGTCTTATTTAACATTTTTATTAACGACTTGGTACAAAAAAATGGGACTGTGCTAATAAAATCTGTGGATTACACGAAGTTGTGAGGTATTGCCAATATGGAGACGAACCGGACTATCATACAAGAAGAGCCGGATGATCTTAAAAAACTGGAGTAATAGAAATGTGATGACATTTAATAGTGCAAAATGCCAGGACATGCACTTAAGGACTAATATAACATTTTTTTGCTATAACCTGGGGAAGTATCAGTTGGAAGAGACAGAGGAGAAGAAAGTAGTGGACGTGATATATCTTGACTTTAAGCAAAGTTTTTTATACGGTTTCCCACAATATTCTTGCCAGCAAGTTAAAAAAGTATGTATTAGATGAATGGACTATAAGGTGGATAGAAAGCCAGCAAGACTGTCGGACTCAATGGGTAGTGATCAACTGCTCAATATCTAGTTGGCAGCCGGCATCAAGCAGAGTGCCCCAGGGGTCGGTCCTGGGGCTGGTTTTGTTCCACATCTTTATTAAAGATTTGGATGATGGGATAGATTGCACCCTCAGCAAGTTCACGGATAACACTAAGGTGGGAGGAGAGATAAATATGCTGGAGGGTAGGGATAGGCTTCAGAGCGACCTAGACAAATTGGAGGACTGGGCCAAAAGAAATTTGATGAGGTTCAACAAGGACAAGTGCAGAGTCCTGCATTTAGGATGGAAGAATCTCATGCACCGCTACAGGCTGGGGACTGACTGGCTAAGCAACAATTTTACAGAAAAGGATCTGGGGATTACAGTGGATGAGAAGCTGGATATGAGTCAGCAGTGTGCCCTTGTTGCCGGGAAGGTTAACAGCAAATTGGGCAGCATTAGTAGGAATGTTGGCAGCAGATTGAGGGAAGTGATTATTCCCTTCTATTCAGCACTGGTGAGGCCACATCTGGAGTGTTGTGTCCAGTTTTGGGGCCACAATGGAAAGGATGTGGACAAATTGGAGAGAGTCCAGTGGAGGTGTCATAAACAGATAGTTAAGGGTTAATGTCTCTTTTACCTGTAAAGGGTTAAGAAGCTCAGTAAAACCTGGCTGACACCTGACCAGAGGACCAATCAGGGGACAAGATACTTTCAAATCTTGGTGGAGGGAAGTCTTTGTTTGTGCTGTTGTTTTGTTCATTGCTCACTCTTGGGGCTAAGAGGGGCCAGACGTGCAACCAGGTATTTCTTCAATCTTTCTGAATCTCATGTTCAAAATTAAGTCTAGCTAGAAAGAGGAGATTAGTCTTATGTGTTTCTTAACTTGTGATGTGTATTTTCTGAAGAATTCTTTACCATCTGTTTGCTGTATACATTGAATTTCAGGCTGGGGGGGGGGGGGGGAGTCCCTCCTATAGTCTATACTGATCTGAATTACCACTGTAAACATCTTTCATTCTGATTTACAGAGATATTTTACTTTTTTCTTTCTTTATTATCAAAAATTTTTTTGTTAAGAAAACTGAATTGTTTTTTCCCCTTGTTTAAGGACACATGGGGATTGGGTTCTGAACTCGACCAGGACTGGTGGGAAGTGAGGGGGGAGTTAATTCCCTTCTTTTAAGATCCAAGGAGTTTGGATCAGTGTAGTCTCTCAGGGTAGCCCAAGGAGGGGAAAGTCTGGGAGGGGAAAAGGAAGGGGGATGGTTTATTTCTCCTTGTTTTAAGACCCAAGGGGTTTGGGTCTTGGGTTCCCCAGGGAAGGTTTTGGGGGAACAGAAAGTGCCAAACACTATATTTTGGCTGGGGGCGGCGCTATCAGGTCTAAGCTAGGAATTAAGCTTAGAAGGGTACATGCAGGTCCCCACTTTTGGACGCTGAAGTTCAAACTGGGGGAAAAATACATTGACAGGAGGGCAATGAAAATGATCAGGGGGTTGGGGCATGTGACTTATGAGGACAGGCTGAGGGAACTGGGATTGTTTAGTCTCCAGAAGAGAAGAATGAGGGGGGATTTGATAGCAGCCTTCAACTACCTGAAGTGGAGGTTCCAAAGAGGATGGAGCTCGGCTGTTCTCAGTGGTGGTAGATGACAGAACAAAGAGCAATGATCTCAAGTTGCAGTAGGGGAGGCCTAGGTTGGATATTAGGAAACACTATTTTGCTGGGATGGTGGTGAAGCACTGGAATGGGTTACGTAGGAAGGTGGTGGAATCTCCATCCTTAAAGGGTTTTAAGGCCTGTCTTGACAAAGCCCTAGCTGGAATGATTTAATTGGTGTTGGTCCTGCTTTGAGCAGACGGTTGGACTAGATTACCTCCTGAGGTCTCTTCCAACCCTAATCTTCTATAATTGTATGATTCTAAGACCTGGGTGTACCGGTTGATCACAGGATGACTATGAGCTGCCAATGTGATGTGGCCGTGAAAAAAACTAATGTGATCCTAAGATGCATCAGGCAAGGTTTTTCCAGTAGAGATAGGGAAGTGTTATTACCGTTATACAAGGCACTGGTGAGAACTCATCTGGAATACTGTATTTAATTCTAGTCTCCCACTTTTAAGAAAGATTAATTCAAACTCGAGCAGGTGCAGAGAAGGGCTACTAGAATGCTCAGAGGAATGGAAGTCTTACCCTATGAGTGGAGACTCAAGGAGCTTGGCTTGTTTAGCCCAACCAAAACAAGGCTGAGCGGAGACATGACTGCTCTCTATAAATACATCAGAGGGATAAATACCAGGGAGGGAGAGGAGTTATTTAAGTTTAAGCACAATGTTTAAGTTTATTTAAGTTATTTACATTTATTTACGCATTACTGTTGACACAAGAACAAATGCATATAAACTAGCCAACAACAAGCTTGGGCTTGAAATTAGACAAAACTTTCCAACTGTCAGTGGAGTGAAGTTCTGGAACAGCCTTCCAAGAGGTGCTACAGGGGAAATAAAAAAACTAAAATGGCTTCAAGACTGCCCTTGATAAGTTTGTGATGATGAGATTGCCTACACTGGCATGTGGCCCACCCGTGACTGTTAGTAGCAAATATTTCCAATGGCTGGCGACAGGACACTAGATGGGAAGGGCTGAGTTACTACAGAGAATTCTTTCCCAAATGTCTGGCTGGTGGGTCTTGCTGACATGCTCAAGGTCCAACTGATTGGTCTCTGCCAGTCTGTGGTCTCTGCCAGGTCAGATTTGCAGATGGATTGGCACGTAGATTCATTAGCTGAAATTCCTAAAGAAGTCTTTAGGAAACCATAATTTTCCTTTGGAGCAGCTGTAGAAAGGGGCCATAAACAGGATTATTTGTCTATGAGTTTAAAGTGTGCACCTTTCTCACGCTTGACAAGGTTAGTCTGCTGTGTAGTTAACGGCAAAAATGTAATTTATGAGGAAAACATGCATAACATGGGGAAATATTCAATAGCAATATAACCAGCTTATGTTCCTGGTAGAATTATTTTCACAGCTTGACATTTGAATCCTATGGCTGACATCCAAATCAAAGGGGGGGTGGGGAGGAAGAGAAGTGCTTCGCTGTCAGCTGACAAGCAGCACCTATTGAAGCCATGCAAACTTGTTTAATAAAGATTACATACTATAAATACTGCTACACAAATGTAAGTTGCCTGACTTTGTTTTCAGAAAGAATATCTAAATTACATGGAACAGAAGAAGTCTATGCTTCAAAATCAGTTTTTATCAAGAATTTAATAGAAAGGTATTTTAATACCCATACACCATATCTTTGTGTGAATTTAGAAAGGGCTCCTACCACAAATTGAATGAGTACATTATACCAATACTGTTAAATATGCAATAAGTTGCATAAACATATATTACGTTCCCTGATAAGGAGTCTTCAAGAAGTGAAAGGGGGAAATGATTCTCACACCTTAAATCTGAGCTCAGCAAGTATTAATACCCCTCCCCCAGCGCACAGTTTACGGAGCAAAATTAAGTGTCTTCTTTGCACTGTTGAGTGGTATTTCCTTCCCGGCTGCCTGCCTGCCTCCATGATTGCAGCACTATTACTGTTCACAGGGGTCCTGAACCCTTTTATTTTCTGCCCACTGCCTGCCTGAAACAACATTAGCAGGTCCCAGAAGATTCTGCTCCTGTCAGTTACAGAGGGAGAAGAACTTGAAGCCTTCTGGTATGCATCAGGGCCAGTGCAGGCAAACAAGAAATTTTAACAGGCTCAGAAGCTCTGGGGATACAAACAGCAGAGCCATATGCACAGTGTGCTAGGGAGGAGAGTTGATTCTATATTTTTAAAAAGGGCTTTCCATACTAGAAGAGCACAGTGTCAATGATAAGAGAAGAAGGGCGGGCGGGTAGAGACTTTTCAAGGGAAGGGGTGAAGGGAAAGGAATTATTCCAGGTGTTGATTCACTTGCAGTTGCTATTTACACAGTTAGGTAATTTTTTTATTTTAGATTCTCATGTGTGTAATGGTGGTTATGGGAGGGGAGGGTTCTAGATCTTTCACTCTAATGCTCACAGGCTTTTTTCATCACCAGAATGTTGGCCTCCTGATGACCTGTCAACCTTTCCCAAAGTTATTACTTGGTAAGCTTAACCCGTATAGCTGCGTATATCACTTTTAAACCAAAAAGATGACTGGTCCCTGCTCTAAGGTCCTTACAGTCCAAATTGGACACAACATGGCAAGGGATGACCATAAACAAAAGGAGGTACCGGAGGCCAAGGGAGACAGGAGTGACCAAACCCAAGGTGCATTTGTTGTTATGTTATGGAGGCATGTTGTACGTTCCTCTTTTTAAAGAATACATGCTTTAAAACTGGAGGACAGTTAGGCAAGGCCAGGCTGGTGGTCAGTGATAAGTTTTTAACTGAAAGCAGCAAGTATTGAGGAGGCCTCTGACAAGTGAAATTGTGTAGTGCACAAGGTTGGAGAGGATGTTCCAGGCAAACCAAAGGGGTGGCATGAAAAAAGGCATAAAGCTACGAGTAGGAAAAAACAACGAGCATCAGGATGAACTAGCACAGGGCAAGTGGAGTGAATAAGAGATGATTAGAGACAGCATGTAGACATTAAAAACTGTGCAGGGCCTTGATGAGAAAGAGCCTGAATATTGTACTTCTGAAAATTATTGTAATTGGTGCTTTAGAAATGCCAAAACAGTGGATTATAGATGTATATATACACCGAAGGAGGCAGGAAGCTATTATGGGCATTCAAAGAGAGAATTTATATGGTTGGAGCAGCAGCAAATAATTTTGGTCTTAGTATGTTGGATGGACTTCAAAAATCAGAGATGAAAATAAGGGAGACCAGAAGAGGACATTGCAATAGTCACAGTGAGAGACTCTTGGGACACGGGCAAAGATTCTGGCACTAGTGAAGAAGGGACAAATTTTGGATAGACACCGCTACCTCGATATAATGCCTCCCGATATAACACGAATTCGGATATAACGCGGTAAAGCAGTGCTCCAGCGGGGTAGGGGTGCGCACTCCGGTGGATCAAAGCAAGTTCAATATAACACAGTTTCACCTATAACGTGGTACAAAGATTTTTTGGTTCCCAAGGACAGCGTTCTATCGAAGTAGGGGTGTATTTAAAAAATGTAATTCTAAAAGCCACCATTTTAAAAATAATTTCAGTGGAAGATTCCTTTAGGCAACTTCTATATCCTGTGTACAGTAATATGTTAGGAAATATATAAACTCACAAATTTAAAAAAACATAAGATGGAACTGTTCAAAGTCATGGACAGATAAGGAGGAAGTCTTTTTTCCACCCTCACTGCTTTTTAAATAATGCCCTTTATTCATTAAACAATAATCTAACAGATCATTGCACTAAGTTCTGAAATATATCAGAGATAAGGATGCAATACTACAACCATGGGTGGATATTGAAAATGTTATTCATTATCTAAGAAAGTTAGCTATTTTTGCATGTATTTTAACTATTCTACTACTGTTTAGGGAAAACAATACAAAATAATTTGGATCCAGTTTTGGAGGGAAAAATCAGAAAGCCCATTAGAAATTATTCTATTCTGGCGTCACTTGGAAAAAATAATTGCAACTTGAGGTTTGGCAATTTTGTGAACGGGCAAAAAAAGGAAATTCAGAAACTTACTCTGACAATTTAAGAATAACAAAATACCTGTAATAACTAAGATATTGTGATTAGCTGGAAATATTAAGGACAAATTCTATATGAAAGATTAAGCACTAAAATTAACTTTCCCCTCCCCCCCAAAAAAGTCTTCAAAATGAGCACCTGCGTAGTGTGTACCAAGGAATTAAAAGAAATAGTCCCTGATTCTGCAAAAATATTTGCTCATACATTACTTTACACCCTGTGAGTACTCCCACAGAATCAATAGGACTATTCACAATGCATAAAATTAAGTATGTACATAAGTTTTGCAGGATAGGATCTGAAAGTATGCTAGATTCTATAGAAGCAATTGCATAATATTAAATATTTGGTTTAAATTTTTCTATGTCATAAAGGGTAATTAATTATGTATTTTAAGAAGTTTCACAAAAGTCAGTCTTAGTAAAAGACCTCCCATGTACTGTAGTTCAAGAATTAAAGTTTATTTCTGCCATCTGATACATCACTGAGCCATTGCACTTTCCACAGGACCTGTGTCCTGTATGCTGCATATGTAACTAAATATTTTCCAGTAGTCAATGCAGCATCTTTACATTTCTTTGGAAGAAGGATGAACTTTCAAACAATGTTAATTTCATTTTAACACTAAAGATTGCAGCCACCATTTTTCTAACTGGCCACATTGGTTTATATTCTGCTATTGATCAACACATAGAACACTACATGAAATCAGTGTGAAGTTCTATGTAAAAAAAATCAACCACAGTACATGACCCAGGTCTGCAATCCCCTATGGCAACTAGCTCTCCTATTTTACATACCTAGTTCCTTGGGATTCAGGTTTGTCCACATTCTCTACACAATCACCATAGTTTTTAAGACTCTTTCTTCATTGAAATGTGTCCCTAATAAACAGTTCTGTTGCAATAAAGATGCCAACTTTTTAGCAATGGATAGGAAAGAAAAGCCTTTAGAATTTGAAATGGAAACATCTGGTGTCACTTGCAGACATATATGAAAAAAACAGATACTGGATTTCAGTGGAAATCAATTTTTACTTTTTTCTGAAAAGCATTGTGCATGCCTAAGGCACCATATGAATAAATAATAATAAACAAATAAATTAAATATACTCACTATGCCCATCAGTGACTATACTAAGTATATAAAGAAAAACAATTGCATGCCAACATATTATTACTCTCTAAACACATTACACAAACAGGATCTGATTCTCTAATCATTACCACAAACTTCACATATGTCAATGGAGTTATTCTTAATTTATGCTGGGGTTAAATGAGAGGAAAATCAGGCCAGACATCTCTGTTTCTACACAACCACTGTGTGTCTGGTCCTGGTACCTGAACAGAAGCTGTTGCTGCTGATGGTCCTTGCTGAGCCTCCAGAAGAGCTGCAGGGGTTGAACTCTCTACTCTCCTCCTCTGAGAAGGGTGACTCGGAGGCTGGGGACACTTTCTGCTGTTGCTGCTGGGATACATAAGGCCGAAGGAGCAGGCGGGGAATGCGGCTGCGGGAGATCTCCTTCTCCTGCTGCAGTTTCTGCTCCTACTCAAAAACAAACAAACAAGATGGACATAACAAGATATGATCTACATAAGTACCATTTCTTGCTGTGTAACTTCCAATCATCAACATCTTTCTAAACACCCCAGGAGTAAACTCCCACCCACAATCTCCCTCCCAAATGCCCCCGTGTAACCTCTTCCACATAAGCACCCATCATCCCAAGTACCCCAGGAATAACCCATCCCATTTGAGCTCCTCTCCTTACACATATATTGATGGAGATTCCTTTATGGGGAAGGCTCAGCGAGAGATGACAGATGCATGTGTCTCTTCAGAGACAACAGAGGAGGGACACGATAACAATTTTCAAATGCATAAAAGGTTGTTACAAAGAGCACGGTGAAAAATTGTTCTTAACTTCTGTGGATAGGACAAGAAGCAACAGGCTTAAATTGCAGCAAAGGAGATTTACATTGGACATAAGGAAAAACTGCCTAACTATCAGAGTATCAAGTAACAGAAGGGTAGCTGTGTTAGTCTGAATCTGTAAAAGCAGCAAAGAATCCTGTGGCACCTTATAGACTAACAGACATCTGTTAGTCTATAAGGTGCCACAGGATTCTTTGCTGCTTTAACTATCAGGGTAGTAATCACTGGAATAAATTGCTTACGGAGGTTGTGGAATCTCTGACATTGGAGGTTTTTAAGAATAAGTTAGACAAACATGTGTCAGGAACAATCTACTTATTACTTAGTCCTCCCTTGAATGCAGAGGAGTGGCCTAGATGACCTGCTGAAGTCCCTTCCAGAGCTACAGTTTTGCGATTCTATGACTCAGCCCCTTTTACCCAGTAATGGTAGCAGTCATTTCTCCTCCTGCTCTCTGCACCGGGCAAGTGTGGTGGAAGGTGGCTGCAAACCTGTCCGGCCTTTGCTCATGGAATCAAGGGCCCGGATACCATCTCTCCAGCACTACTCCGGACTCAGGGCCCCCTAATTGTCCCCTGCCAGCCCCGATCCCCTCCCTCAGAGCCCCTGCCAGCATTGATTCCCCCCTCCTCAGAGCTCCTGCCAGCCCCGATGCTCCCACAGGCCCCAATCCCCCCTCCTCAGAGCCCCCTCCTAACCCTGACCACACAGCCTCAGAGCCACCATCACCAGCCCCAATCCCCCTCTTCAGAGCCCCCTGCTAGCCCTGAACGCCCGCCTCAGAAACCCATCCCAACCCCCTCTCAGAGCGTCCTGCCTATACCCTGACTACCCCAGCCTCAGAGCCCCCTGCCGTCCTGGGCCTCGCAGCCTCGACCTCGCCCCTAAGAGGCCCTGTCGCCCTGACTGCCCTCTCTGCGGAACGCATCCACCTTTGCAGTCCTGATCCTCTTCTCTGACCCCGATTTTCCTTTCCTAGACCCTGGTCGCGTCCCCCCTCCTCTGACCCCCGCATCCAATCCCCGTCCCGCCAGCCCGTTCCTGCCGCCCGCGCGTCTCCCCCCGCACCTGTACTCCTGTCACCCGCGGTCCGTCTCCTGGGACTCGCCACCTGCGGCCAAAGGGCTCCGGGGCCGCCTCGCCGGCCCTGCTCACCTTGCTGCCCTCGCGGAGCGGTCCCATCCCGCCTCAGTCGGGCGCGGCCCGGGGGCACCTGGCTGGGAGAGAGCGGACAGCAGAGGCGCTGAGCAGGGACTGCCGCAGGGACGCGCCGCTCTCCGCTCCGCCAGGAGTGCAGAGCCGGGCCCAGCCCAGCCCAGCCCAGCCCGCTGCTCCCCCGCCCCGACACGTGGTGCAGGCGCCGCCGCCGCCAGGCTCTGCAGCCGCCTGACGAGCTGGCTCGCTCTCTGCTGCCCGGGGCACTCCCGGGCAGCCGGTGGGCTTGGCTCGAGTCCTGCCCCGGCGGCTCCGCCTGTCAAAGAGCCCAGGGAGCGACACCCCGGGCTCTGCCATTGGAAGGAAGCGCTGCCCCCCCGCCCCTGCAGAGCCAGGCCAGCGCGGCTTCTGCCCTGGGAGAGGTCAGCGCCGACACCGGCAGCCTCCGGTGGGTGCTTGGCAGCAGGCGCCTCTCCCGGCAGTAGCTGCAGGAAAGAAAGGGGGGAGTGAGTTACCATTTCCCGGCCCCTCGTTTGCCGCTAGGAAGGCAGCCGAGGGGGGAGTTGCCACTTCATCTTTAAGCAACACATTGAAAGGTACCTAAGATTGTTGTATTCTGTCTCTCCTCAATGCTTCATGTCAGTTGCCCCAGGGCCCAGTTTTACTCAGCTGAGTGGGACTACTGGACTGAGGAACAGTTTTTCTAGGATCGGAGTTTCACTCTTATGATCTACGCGGGGGAGGAAGCTCTGGAGCCTCTACCTAGGGAGCTGTCTATTGGGGCTGGTCTGCATACAGGATCAGAGATCCCTTCTTAGGGGAGGATTTTGTTTTCATAGACTGTGCCCAATACAATGGGACACCAATTCTGATTGGGATTTCTGGGTGCTGCTGTAGTATAAATATTAAATAACAGTGAGTGTTTAAAAATAGCTGTTCAGAAATCAATCCTTTTGTGGTGCTCTGGGAACCGTATAGGCATCAGAGTGAAATGTGATGTGCTTCTCAAAACCTGCAGGAGCAAACGTACCTTCTACTTTGCACCAATAGAAGTTGTTCGGCTAGTTGTTAAATACAGAAACAATTAGATTACTAATTTATTAACTGAATAGTGGGATTAGATCCACATCTTCTCCATTGCTCCAAACTGTGCTCTGCCAGTTAAAATCAAGCCAGCCCCTGCCTGACATTGCCAATATTCTCTCTCAGCTCAGCTCTGTAAATCACAGGTGTGAGAGGGTCATTGTATTTATAAAGTACTTTGAAATCCTTGGATGAAAGGTGCTGTATACTTGGAAAATATTGCACAAGTGCATTTATTGAAATATACATTCATAGACAGCTAGGCAGAAACACATCAGGAAATGTCCCAGACATCCACCTCTTGCAGTGACATCAGAGTCCCCACTGAAAATGCAAGACTGCAACCTTACACCTAAACCACAGAAATAGAAATTCAGTCCTTCATCCCACTAGAAAATGTGTTCCTCTTATGTGTTTCACTAGAGAGCTGTACATGGCATGTGTGCATAGATAACTGATATGCGCCAGCAAAGCTGTTGCAGCAATAGAAACAGCAGATTAAGCTGTGCAGCATTGCCATCACCATAGCAACTCAGCTAAGGAGAAGATGATTTAATATTCAGTCACAGCCCTCTCCATAGCTTTCCATTTGGAGCTTGAATCAGTTGCCTGCCTGATGTTCTAAGGAACAAATTATATACAAAATGAAGTCTTCATGCTGCCTTAAGATTCCTAAGTATATATCCCCTTCTATCTCTTTGGGATTTTTTTGCATAAAAATTTCCAGGGTAACATTAAAGTGATGAAATAGTCATTAAGGTTCTAGCAAACGTTTTATCCCCAACACTCCATATATATGGGAATAATTCCAAGGATTTAAAGTGATATCTTTGTTCAAATAATATTCACTGTCCATTAGATAATCATCATCATGAAGACAGGAGAGATTCCAGGGGATTGGAAAAGGGCAAATATAGTGCCAATCTATAAAAAAGGGAAATAAGGACAATTTGGGGAATTACAGACCAGTCAGTTTAACTTCAGTACCCAGAAAATATAATGAAGCAAATAATTAAGCAGTCAGTTTGCAAACACTTAGAACAGGCGTGCACAACATATGGCCCGTGGGGTGGGGGGGAGGGTGAGTAGGCAAGCGGCAGGTGAGGGACAGGGCTGAGGAGGCGAACGGGCGGGCAGTGGCGGGGGGGCAGGTGAGCCAGCCGCTGGCCCCAGGTCACCGCCGCTCCACCTGCCCTGAATGCCCCGCCCCCTTTTCCCCCTTCCCTCCATTTCCCACGAATCAGCGGTTTGTGCGGGAAGCCTGGGAGGGCAGAGAAGCAGTGCGGCTGCTTCGCGGTCAGGCCCAGCGAGGTGGAGACGGAGCGGAGGTGAGCTGGGGCGGGAGGCGGGGGTTGCCCATGCTGCAGCAGGTAGCCCGGGGGTGGGGTGCATGGGAACCGCTCCCTGCCCCAGCTCACCTCCGCTCTGCCTCCGCCTCCCTGTAGCACCGCCAGCAATCTCCAGGCAGCACGGTAAGGGGGCAGGAAGGGGGGCAGGGAGCGGGGGGGGGGGACGTTGGATTGAAGGGCAGGAAGCGAGGGTGTTTGGAATAGGGGGCAGGGGAGTTCGGCGGTGGATCAGGTCAGGATGTGGGGTGGATAGGGGTCAGGGTGGTCACAGAGTGGGGACACGGGGGTTAATGGGGGCAAGGATCCTGGGGGACCAATCCAGGAAGGAGAGGAAGGGTGGATTGGCGTGGGGGGGACAGCCAGGAACCAGCGGTCCAGGGCGTCAAGGGACCGAGAGAAGGGTGGTTGGATGGGGCAGGGGTCCCCAGGGGAGAAGCGCAGCAAGAATGAAGGAGGGTTGGTGATGGGGGCCAGTTCAGGGGACAGGGGAAGGGGGGTGGATGGGGCAGGCGGTGGGTGGTCCATGACCCACTTGTTGGTGAGGACGGAACCAGTGTTTAAGAATTGGCATCCCCCCCCATCATCACTGGCTCAGGGTGTTTGGAGGCTGAGGAAGGCGAGTGGGCCGGGCAGTGGCCAGGATGAGTATGGTGAAGCCGGAGGGATGAAGGCGAAAAAAAAAAAAAAGGAGGGCGCTTGAGTAAGACGAGTGGGGGGGCAGGTGAGCTTGGGGGATGGAGTTCTGAAGGTGCGAGCAGCCACCCTGGGCGGTGGGGAAGGTGAGCTGGCAGCCGGAGGAGAGAGGCTGAGGAAGTCGAGCAAGTGGAGGCAGTGCGGGGGCAGGTGAGCCCGGCAGCTGGGAGGAGGGCTGAGGAGGCGAGCAGGTGCGGTGACGGGAGCAGGAGGAGGTGAAGACCGTCGGGGTGGGGGGTGAAGAGGACGAAAAGCGGGTGGGTGGGGGTGAGCGGGTGAGCCAGTGGCAGGGGGAGGGGAGGCTGAGGAGGCGAGCTGGGGTGGCTGAGGAGATGAGCTACAAGTCGGTGGCTGACCTATTCTACTCATCTGGTCTGGCTCCCATCCCCTCTCCAAAGATTGCAGCTGTCTGGAGATGCCTGCCTTCCACATCTTCCTCATTCACACCTCATTCATTCAACAGGGCAATTGATTACAAAGTGGGGGGAAGATCTTATTCTACTTTTAGCAAAAAGATATTTTTCTTTTGCCTTAATTATAGTACCTTAGGGGCTCGCTATAACATATTACCAAGGTTCAATACTACTTATTCAGTGGGGTGGCGCTGGGGAAGGAGGGTTTGTTTCCGCAGGGCGGGCGGCGCGAGGGGGGGTGTTTTCGCAGGGTGGGCAGTGCTTGGGGGGGTGTTTCGGTGGCGCTGGGGGTGGGTTCTTCAGGGCCAGGGGGGTTTCAGCCCTCAGCTGTTTTCTTTGGAGTAATATGGGCTTCGCCGCTTTACGAGTTGTGCAGGTCTGACTTAGAAGAGAATAAGGTGATAAGTAACAGTCAGCATGGATTTCTCAAGAACAAATCATATCAAACCAACCTAACAGCTTTCTTTGACAGGGTAACAAGTCTTGTGAAATAGGGGAGAAGTGGCAAATTGGTATATCTTGACTTTAGTAAGACTTTTGATACTATCTCACATGGCCATCTCATAAAGAAATTAGGAAATACAACCTAGATGGAGCTCCTGTAAGGAGGGTGCATAACTATTTGAAAAACCATTCCCAGAGAATAGTCAAGCTGGAAGGGCATATCAAGTGTCCTGCAGAGATCAGTTCTGGATCAGGTTCTGTTCAATATCTTCATCAATAATTTGGATGATGGTGTAGAGCAGTGGTTCTCAACCTTTCCAGACTACTGTACCCCTTTCAGGAGTCTGATTTGTCTTGTGTACCCCAAGTTTCACCTCACTTAAAAACTACTTATTTACAAAATCAGACATAAAAATACAAAAGTGTCACAGCACACTATACTGAAAAATTGCTTACTTTCTTATTTGTCTAAATTACATTTTGGTTTGTACTGACTTCACTTGTGCTTTTCATGTAGCCTGTTGTAAAACTAGGCAAATATGTAGATAAGCTGATGTACCACCTGGAAGACTTCTGCGTACCCCCTGCAGTATGCGTTCCCCTGGTTGAGAACCACTGGCATAGAGAGTACACTTATAAAGTTTTCAGACAATACCAAACTGGGAAGGGTTGCAAGTGCTTTGGAGTATAGGATTAAAATTCAAAATGATCTGGACAAACTGGAGAAATGGTCTGAAATAAATAGGATGAAATTTAATAAGGACAAATGCAAAGTACTCCACTTAGGAAGGAACTATCAGTTGCACACATACAAAATGAGAAATGACTGCCTAAGAAGGAGTACTGCAGAAAGGGATCTGGGGGTCATAGTAGATCACAAGCTAAATATGAATCAACAGTGTAACACTGTTGTGAAAAAAGCAAACATCATTCTGGGATGTATTAGCAGGAGTATTGTAAGCAAGACACAAGAAATAATTCTTCTGTTCTGCTCTGCACTGATTAGGCCTCAACTGGAGTATTGTGTCCGGTTCTGGGCACCACATTTCAGGAAACATGTGGACTAATTGGAGAAAGTCCAGAGAAGAGCAACAAAAATGATTAAAGGTCTAGAAAACATGACCTATGAGGGAATATTGAAAAAAACGTGTGTGATTAGTCTGGAAGAGAGAAGACTGAGAGGGGACATGATAACAGTTTTCAAGTACATAAAAGGTTGTTACAGGGAGTAGGGGAAAATTTGTTCTTAACCTCAGTGGATAGGACAAGAAGCAATAGGCTTAAATTGCAGCAAGGGTGGTTTAGGTTGGACATTAGAAAAAACTTCCTAACTGTCAGGGTAGTTAAGCACTGGAATAAATTGCCTAGGGAGGTTGTGGAATCTCCATCACTGGAGATTTTTAAGAGCAAGTTAGACAAACACTTGTCAGGGATGGTCTCTAGATAATACTTAGTCCTGGCATGAGTGCAGGGGACGGACTAGATAATCTCTTGAGAAGTTCCAGTCCTACGATTCTATGATTATTTCCAGATCCCCCATTGAATTATTTTGCTTTTTCTCCTATTTGATAATTTTAACAAATTTAGTTTGTTTTCCTGACCAAAGAAACATTTTAAAACAAATCACTTTAAAAATATTGACATACTATTGCTACAAATACCACTTTTGATAACTGTAACTAAGAGGAGACAAAAAAATATTTTTTCTGCTTCTTTGCTTTGTGCATTTGAATACACTTTGTGTAATAGGCCCAATACAGCAACAGGGAGAAATCTCTGCAGGTTCATGGTCAGTTTCACTATTACCTCTGTAGTACAGTAGAACCTCAGAGTTATGAATATCTCAGTAATGGAGGTTGTTCATATGAACTATTCAGAAAATCTTCAGCCATATTATGGAAACCTTCATGGTGCTTCCCATGAAGTTCATTTTAATAGCCCCTCTCTCCATCCATTTGCACATTGGTCCTGCAGATGCTTTTTTCCACGTATTCCAACTTACTGATGCAGAATGTAATTAATTTGCCCTACAACTCTGTGAACTGCAACTGGGTGCTTAGCACTAGTCAGCAAAATTCAAAAACTCTTCTATGCTGCTTATGAGCCAATTTTGCTCTTGGATGAGCATCTCCCACAGGAGTTGTGTAGCATAGCAGGATTTGGTCCTGTCATCATGACAATGAATTATGAAGCAGCTTTCTTTTGCCAGCTGCAGTCCTGTGACACTTAAAATTTCTTTTTCCACAAATATGACATAGGTCATAACATGAAAACTCAAATGGTGCTGAAATTCATTTTTCAAAACTAGGGAAGGGATGGAAATGAGAAGGATTATGAAAGCACAAAATACAAGTGATCTTAAAACCAGGAAAAAAACATTTTAGATTATTTATGAATACTAAGAATAAGTTTTGATCTTACATGTTTACTTGAAAGTTTGGAGGTCAATGTGTAGGTGATAAGCTACAGTGCAAATCATGCAAGAAATGTAAAATAAAAGGTTATTCATTAACTATTCTAATAACATTATGGGACAGGATGATTTTAAAATAATCAACAAGATCAAACCTTGGAGAAAGAGGAGACTATAAGCACCTCTGTATTAAAAATATTGGAAAGAAAATATTTTGAATTAAGGTTATAGATGGGAAATCAATACAAAATGCAATTGGTTAACTTATCAGTAGAGGGCAACAGAAGAGTCTATGCACATACACAAAAATGTATGAGTGATCTTTTGTAGTTCCTAATTTTGATAAATGGAGATCAGGCACTTTTCCTAACCTGCTCTATAAATATGATCCAGGCTATGTATAACTCAGTTGCTTTTCTATTTGACGTTATTAAAGAAAGCAGCAATAAGATGGTAAAGATCAGCTCAAACATTCTCCCTAGGCTTGACTACTGCTAGAAATTGTCCCTCAAGACTGCGCAGCCCACAACCTTGATCCAGTCTTCCCAAAGAGCCACTCCCTGCACCTCTCTACATCCAGGTTGGATAACTAAGCAGAACCCACTGAACCATTTCCCAGCAGACTCAACATCTGCTAAAAGGGTGAGTTTTTTCAGACAAACATTGACAGTCTGTTACAATATGTCTGTGTTCTTTTCTTCAGATAACTACGATTGTAGAGGCACTAAACCTGATAGGGATTCATAAGCATTTTAATATGCATGATATGCTGTCAAGATGAAATGTTCATTTGGATATGGTAATTATTGAAAATGTAATCCACAAGGAGTCAGGATAGAGGCGACATATGGGAGATTTTCTGGTTGTGTCCCCCCAGCCCAGGAAGGCTGGGTGGCCCGCTGAGATGAGTCAGGGGGTGGAGATGGCACTCTCTCCTTGACCCCCGCTGCGTGGCACTGGTCCAACCAAACCCTGCTGCCCAGCCATGCGAAGCTGGTCTGACTGAGCTCTGCTGGCCCTCTGCATGGCGTCGCCACTTGCCCCCTCCAAACGTTCCTCTCCCCCTTTAGTGGTGTGCACCCCACAGTTTGAAAACCTCTGTGAGGTGGTCATGTGCCCCCCCCAACTTTAAAATTTTGGCCCTCCCCATTATCAAGAGTTACGTGTCACCTCTGAGTCAGGATCACCACTTTTTATTTTTATCCTTCATCATTCATTTCATTTCTGGATGTTAAGGAGAAGGGAAATGAAAGACAATGGGCCAGATCTTGTAAGTAGAACTATGAGTCTGATTGAATTCAGCGGAAGTTTCGCAGATAAAGAATAACCCTCAGACACTCAGGTAAGTAGCTTTAACCATAAGACCTTAATGAGTCTTACTCTAACATGCTAAGTATTAATATTATCAGCCCCAGATTATTAATAATCAAACCTCAAACTTATTTAGAGGAGCCTGGAACAATAATTTGTATTGTCATTATTTAGGAGGACATAATTTTAATAAAAGGACACAGGATTTATCTTCCACCATAATGGCCTGAATCTATTTACAAGGGGGTGGGAATGGCTCCAAGTACTCTATTATCTGTGAAAAACTAATCAAATAAAACAGTAAATATTTACCTTCTTTAAAAAAGATTTAAAAAATGCTAATAGGCAAACTAAGTATTATATTATGTAACTACACTAAATAATCATTAATTACACCAGAGTTCCAGAAAAGCAGATGGACACTGCAAGGGCTGGGCCCACTCCACTCTTTGATGGGCTCAGGGGACAAGATCACCTAGTGTGCAGTTGTGCCCCAGCAGATCCTGCTGGCCAAAATAATCCAATCTAAGACATGGGATACATGTGCAACAAGAGTACACAATCCATGTAGACAATCACTCAAGAAAAACATCATATATTTTTGCAAAGTGATGTAATTTTTTGTAAGAAAAAAACAAAAAATAAAAATGTCAAAATTGGGACTTACTAATCTCGCAAGTGTCTTTTTATCATAAAAACGCCAACAATAAAAAAACAAAGCAAGAACAATGTTAAAAAGTTACGTTCTTAAAAATATTTTTCAACTCTTGCACACAACTTTTTAGATTAATTATAGTACTAAATTAAGATAATTGGGATTACTTATGATAGTAAAATTAACATGTGTACATGTTTGTAGGATTGGGATCTTAAATTGGACAAAGATAAATGAATAATATATCGGTTTTCATGTACAAATCAATGCATGTAAATATTTCAGTTGACATATCTGTGGCTTCAGACTTTTAAATCATTAGCACTAAACAAGAAAAAGAATCTTTCCAAAGTCTTATCTTATTTATTCCATATATAGTGCAATGTTTATATTTTGGTCATAATTTTATGGGCCTGCTCTCGAGTTGCCAACATTTTAATTGCACAAAACCGAACACCCCTGCTCCGTCCCTTCCCTGAGGCCCCACCGCCTGCTCACTCCATCCCCCCTCCATCACTCGCTCTCACTCACTTTGGCCGGGCTGGGGTAGTGGGTTGGGGTGCAGGAGAGGGCTCCAGGATGGGACGGGGGTTGGAGTGCGGGGGGAGGTATAAGCTCTGGGCTAGGGGTGTGGGCCCTTGGTGGTGCCAGAAAGGAGGGGTTCGGGAGAGGGCTCCGGGCAGAGAGTTAGGGTCCAGGAGGGTGAGGGCTCTGGCTGAGGATTTGGGCTCTGGGGTGGGGCCAGGGATGAGGGTTTGGGGTGCAAGAGGGGGCTCAGAGCTGGGGCAGGGTTTGCGGTTTGAGGGGGGTTGCGGGGTACAGACTCTGCGAGTTTGGGTGCAGGAGGGTGCTCAAGGCTGGAGCAGGGGGTTGGGGTGTGGGAAGAGGTGCAGGGTCCCAGCTGCGCTTACCATGGCTCCCAGGAAGTGGTGACCAGGTCCCTGTGGCCCCTAGGCAGATGGGTGGCCAGGGAGGCTCTGCACGCTGCCCTCGTGCCTGCAGGCTCTGCCCCACAGCTCCCATTGGTTGTGGTTCCAGGCCAATGGGAGCTGCTTAGCTGGCACTCAGGGTAGGGGCAGTGCATGGAGCCTCCCTGGCCATCTATGTTCTTAGGGGCTGGCCGGTTCTGGGAACCTCATGGAACCAGGGCAGGCAGGGAGCCTGCCTTAGTCCCAGACCTGCGCTACACCACTGACTGGACTTTTAATGGCCCAGTCACCGGTGCTGACTAGAGCTGCCAGGGTCCCTTTTTGACCGGGTGTTCCTGTGGAAAAATGGATGCCTGGCAACCTTAGCCTGCTCCTACTTCTATTGAGTTGTACAGAGGATCAGCCTATACAAGCACAGGGTCTTATTACCTTTCACTTATGATCTTCCTGCCTTTCTTTCCTCCTCTTCTGTGTTACAATCAATTATCTAGTTAGGCTTGATCCTACAATTGCTTCTACACAAGCAGGCTTAGTGCAGGTTCAGAATTGGAGCCTTAGACTGTAAATTCTTTGTGTCAAGGGCATTTTATTGATTTGTATGATTCCTAGTACAACGTGGCCCTGTTTGGGGCCTTGGGAAAATGCTACTGTAATAGAAATAATGAATAATAATATTAATAGAAGTAAATGCCAAACTCCCATTGACTTAAATAGGAACAGGATTGTTTGTTTCTGTCATTTTGGATGTAAACTTTCACAGTAATCAAATAGACTGCAAGAGTCCGCAATAAGTCTTTGGGAGCTTTTAAATCATCACTTCTACTGAATATAAATAACAGGAAAATGTGGCATTTAAGCAGTTTTATGGATATGTTTTGGTTTAGGACAGCTATATCAGCTGCTTAAGAACATTATTAATGTAAATGAGCTGGCTATGAAATGCGTTGTTACTCTACACAGTTTCTTTTCAACAAGATAATTACATGTTCAGTCTATCTTGGGCTCTTACAAGGCACTTATGACTTAACTATTTAGGTGGTGCACATTCAAATGATCAGAATAACATGCTTTTTATACATTTCAGTAGTATTGCAGCAAAATTGCATTGATACATAAGCTTTAATAGTTTAAGATTTTTTTTTAAAAAAGGACAAATATTGCACCATTTCCAGTAGAAGATATATGCTTATAGGCTGATGTCTGAGAGTTTGAAAATAAGCTTCATTGTTGTGCTCTATATACAGATTTTAATATGTTCAGGAATCCCTACAAGGAGAACATGAAATGATTAATCATTTTACACTTAATTTTATACAACAAACATGAAAGGAAAGGATGAACTGTATTAAACAATTCCACTTTGTCTGAAAAGTTGTTTATATTATTAGTCTGGGATTTTATTCATGTCTATCCTACATGCTGGGTAAAACACAGACACAACAAGTATCAGCATGGAAATATTAACATTTCCCACTAATCTTGGAAGGGCAAAGATGTTAAAATTATTGATTTATATTCTGGTTTATGTAGTTGAAAGAGACAGATCCAAGCTGAGACGACATGTGTTGTACATACCAATGAAGAAATACATCAATTTCACTTAAGTTACTGCTAATACATTTCAGTGAAGTTACATTACTGCCAGAACAAGGTATTGATCTGTAGGCATGTACTAAGGCAAAATGCCTACTGGCGCCATCTCAGATTCTGGCTCTAGTGGCATCTGTGGCATATAGCCCCTGGGAATAGCAAAGCTTGTCTGTGGCACGTAGCCCACAGGAACTGCCTTGGCTCTATATCTGCACATGCTTGCGCCCAATCCCTTTGCTCAGTGCATACACATCAGACCAAATGCCTTCTAGCACTTGAGGATGGGGATTATGGAGGACACAGTCCCCTTGCAATTCTCACACATGCCCTGTGTATTAAAAAAAGTTATGGGGACCTAGTCCTGGTTCTCCCTCTTGCTCGCCCACCCAAGGAATAGATACAGTGTTAGAGCTGGATAAAGCAGGGAAAGAAAGGGCCTGGAAATGTTTAGGGCTCTGCATCGGGGCAGCAAGAAAGCTCATTTAAATAAGTTCTGTGCTCCCTTCTTCCAGCAGTGCTGCATCCACAAAGCCCTTTATCTTTTCTCTCCCTATTGAGCATCACGTCTACTGGTGCAGCTAGCTTTAGGCAGCCATAAAAGACATGTGTATCTCTTACTGCAGCATAAAGTGGGTTCACTGACTTCATTGGGAGTTTTACTTAGGTATTAGAGGATTAGACTTCCAATTTGTTAAGGGTTTATAATAGAACTTGGTCCTGCATTCCTTACTTATACATGAGTCCCACAATAATCAATAGGCCAGATTCTTCTCTAAAGATATTCAATTCCCCATTGAAGCCAAGGTAAGTTTTGGTGTAGGTGAGGTCTGCAGAATCAATTATTAGGAAACTATTCTAGATTATTAAGTAGAATTATTGGCACACACTGTACTGCAGTGGTGGGCAATCTGTGGCCTGCGGGGCGCATGCAGCCTGTCTGGGTAATCTGTTGGTGGGCCACGAGACAGTTTGTTTACATTGACCATCTGCAGGCACAGCCGCCTGCTGCTCCCAGTGGCCGCGGTTCGCCATTCCCGGCCAATGGAAGCTGCTGGCGGCCATGCCTGCAGAAAGTCAATGTAAACAATCTGTCTTGCAGCCCGCCAGCGATTACCCTGACAGGCCCTGTGCGGCCCATTGGCCGCAGGTTGCCCACCTACTATATTGTGTCTGCACTGCTTGTCAGTGTGAACCCCAACAATTTGAAAGCAATGAAAAACACCTCAGTTTCAGAACAAATGTTAGTAATCACAATTATTTTAAAAATCACTTTTATGTAGCATTTCTGATTTCCTTATGTTTTAGTATATCTGTTCAGAACTCAGTCCTAGCCTTGTGTAGTCAAAACTCTCGTTGACAGCAGCTGGAGTTTCAGGTGGAGAGAGTGTACAGATTCGTGCTGCTTAATGTCATATGCTAACTATTCTATTTTTCTGTTGTAAACTGTCTTCTTTGTTCCTTTTTATTGTTCCACTCTTTGTTTTAAATTTTAATTAGCTTTTTGGAAGTTTTTAAAACATGAATGTTTGCATCTAGCAAGTCAGTGCTGACTGGATTATATCATTGCTCACTGTGGACCTGATCCTGCATTCATTGTAACCTAAAGCTCCACATGAACCCATTTGAAGCCAACAGAACTCGAGAGTATTCAGGGAATGCAGATCAGGCCATCAATAACGTAAATAGCCAAAATCTATGGGCCTGACTCAAGTGGAATTCCCATTGGCTGCAACAGTAGTTTTGTCTGAGTCAGGACTGCATGATTAGGCTCAAACTCAGTATTAAAATTACAATTGGTATGTGTTGCAGTACAAGAGGATATTTTTTAGTTTTGAAAATCTTGTGCAATAAAACATATACAAATATAAAACATTTTACTTTTATATGGTACCAGTGGGGTTAAAATACGCATACTTGTAGCATGGACCCGAGAGAGAACTTGTGACAAAATGAATTACTAGCTTGCTGAAATCTAAAGTAAGCAAATACCATAAGTTGTTCCAGAGCAATTATATTAGTTTCACTGTAAATGTAATATCAAATAGCGCACAGAGTATGTGTGTATTTTCTTTACCAATCCTTTTAAATGTTACATACATCAGGGGTTCTCAACCTTTTTCTTTATGAGTCCCCCCAACATGCTATACAAAGTCCATGGTCCACCTGTGCCGCCACAACTGTTTTTCTGCATGGGCCAGCATTAAGGGGTAGCAAGCAGGGCAATTGCCCAGGACCCCAAGCTACAGTGGCCCCTGCATGGCTAAGCTGCTCAGGCTTCAGCTTCAGGCCTGGGTGGTGGGGTTCGGGGAGGTGGAGCTTTGGCTTTCTGTCCTGGGCCCCAGAGAATCCTGTGGCACCTTATAGACTAACAGACGTTTTGGAGCATGAGCTTTCGTGGGTGAATAGATCCAGACTAACATGGCTATCCCTCTGATACTTGTCCTGGGCCCCAGTAAGTCTAATACTGGCCTTGCTTGGCAGATCCCCTGAACCCTGCTTGTGGCCCACCAGACGGCCTCGGACCCCTGGTTAAGAACTGCTGACATACATGAAGAAAATTAATGGTCATCTAGTTAATAATCATTGCAATTTAATTTATTCAGGTGAATATTTTACACAAGTGCTATGCTTTGCAGTAAAAATTTTTAGGTGCTTGATTTTATCACACAGGAAAATTTTATCTGAAACGTGAGACCTGTTTTCTGCCACTTACTGTGAACATTTATCACCCATTTAGGTACTTTAAAATTTAACTTTCATTGTAGTATAACATGAATTAACTTGAGTATCAGAGGGGGAGCTGTGTTAGTCTGGATCTATAAAAGCAGCAAAGAGTCCTGTGGCACCTTATAGACTAACAAACGTATTGGAGCATGAGCTTTTGTGGGCGAAGACCCACTTCATCGGATGCATCAGATTTATTCAGATGATGATGATGCATATTCAGATGATGATGATGCATCATCTGATGAAGTGGGTATTCACCCACAAAAGCTCATGCTCCAATACATCTGTTAGTCTATAAGGTGCCACAGGACTCTTTGCTCCTTTTACATGAATTAACTCATTTCCCATTGTACAGTTACAGGCACATACAATCTATGAGAATTATTTTCAAAATACTATGGCATGCACCATCTACTATATGCAATGTTACAATTTATAAAGAAGAAAAAATAAGTAAAAGATCAACTTTTATTTCATGCCCAGTATATTATAATTTTTATAACGATGTCAATGGACCTTTAAGGATGTCTCCAAAAGTATTTAGTTATAAAGTCAGGTGACTAAAACTTTATACTTTTTTTTATAGGGAGAAATATATGTCTCTGTCTCAGAAACAAGGGCTTCTGCTGTTCTTTTGCTAAAAGATAGTATGCTTGGTCTGCTTGGCTGAGAAAAAGAGAGGTTGACCACAAGTCTAGGATCATATATGTCTGGCTCAGGGCCCTCACTGCAAATTCGCATCAGATTCTCAACCACTTCTTCAAACATTCTGTTTCTGTAACATGATTTCGGCCTCTTGAGAAATAAGAACCCTTTCTTCAGAACAGCAGTTGAAACTGGACATGACTGGATAATATAAATCATATGATAAAGATTAGGCAATTTATCTTCGCAGTTTGGCAGCACACATTAACAAAGATTTTGCCTTGAGAGCTGAGTTAGACTTTTCAGTCTAAAACTTCTGAATAAATCTCAAATGGCTAACTGGGAACCATCAACGTTATATAATTTTAACACTATTTCAAATATAGTTAAATAAATCTTTCAAGCTCTTTAACCCCATGTTCTTCTAGAGCTTGTTTCTTGGCTGGCCAAATGTTTATATTCAGCAGTTTCACACAGTGACGTAAATCTTTATGTAAGTCTCCAAAGCTGTTTCTCACAGTTTGCTACGTCATCAGTGTAAGTGAGACCTAAAATTCTTAAGCACATTACCATCACCCTATAGTCTGATCCCATTGCAGGTTACTGACTTTGGGGGTTTTTCTGCATCAGCTAACAAGTCATTCAGTGCAACACACAAAGTTCCATTCTTTATCCTTTCTAGAGTATGGGAGAATTTCTCCAGCAGTGACGTGACATAGAACAAATCAACACAATCTTTCTGAAGAGACAATGCCAGCTTTGAGAATGGATCAACTTATTTCTATTATTAGTAAATGATGCAACACAAATGTCAAGGTTGTCAGAGTTCTCAAATAGCCACAGGGTCATGTTTTATCAACAAGAGTTGTTATTTTCTCGCTGTCCATGCTTTCAAGATGTGGCACTACCGTTGGAAATAACTGAATAAAAGGCTTTACTTGCCCTATTTTTGTGCTGTACCCAATAGGTTTCATTTACTTTCTCAGACTGGGTTATGGTTTCCTCCAGAATCTCTGTTAAGAGGTTTGGTATAAGTTAAGCTTTTCAATATCATCAAAATCAATGTTTTAAAAACCACGTTTAGCTGCCAGCTCCATACGGTGCCTCAGGCAATGCAATGACATAAAAATGGTCTATAACCTGCTTGAAGAGGGCAATGACTTCTTTCTTGATTTCCAGGTTAAAAGTGCCATCTCCCATGAATCTAACATGTTTATTACTAATATCTATGCCAAGTGTTACAGAGAAAGTGAGAAGAGTGTGCTTTAGGATGTCAGCATTATTATGCTTACCATGGTGTAGGCCCAATAACTTAACATTTGGCAATCCAATGTTATACACAGTACATATATCATTTCTAAGTCATTTGAGTCCATAGAACCATCGATGAATAATAAAAAGTAGTGAGTCTGCTTCATGGCAGTTATCATTTTATGTTTTACTATTTGTCTTATGATATCAGTGAACTCCTTACATCTCATTTGTGTTATGTATGCTTGTCCCAAATCTACTCTGTGACAGCTATATGAAGAAAGTTAGTACATGGAATTTCACCTTTTGCCATCGGGTATACAAAAGCAAACAATTTGGCAACAGACTGCCTTTTGCTTGCTTCAGTGCTGCAAAACCTCTGTTCTGAGGTACTAATATATAGTTATCTAAGATAGCAGCCATAGGGAATTTTTCAAAACTGATCGCTCTTTGGTGCACTTCACTGCTGAAGTGTTTGTTTACATTATCCTTTTTTTCAGGGATGAGCCATTAATGCCATTGACAAAGGCAGGACTATAATTTCACATTGCTCTAATCTGAACCTCATGTTTTGCACACACAAAGCAATAGATTCTACCCACAACCACACTATTCCTAGATACATATTGCAGCCAGACATAGGTATTATTCAACTTTGCTTCCCATTTTCAATCATTCCCACACAAAGACCCATGCTGTTGCTGTCCCCTCTAACCCTGTTCTCTGCTCTGCCTTCCCAAGATCCTTGTGAATAGCTTTGCTCCAGTCTACTGTCAGGACCAGAAAAATATGAGGAATATGAAGTCATATCTGCCAGCAGAAAGTCTTCCCAGTAATTTACCAAAATACTTTAGAATGAAAGATTCTAACCTCAGCTGGTATCCACCATTATGGAACTTCCATCGTGAAATCAAGGAAACCTGCACACATTTTGTTTTGTGGAACAAAGAAACCAAAACACAGCTTCTTCTGTAGCACAATGAAAAAGTTCACATGGGACTCAGGCATGTAGAGCACCTTCTCTTAGAAAGCTCTCAGCTTTTCAAAGGACTGGGCTCATGGGGTGAATTATGACCACATATAAATTAAGTAATGTATTTTAAAAGGTTCCAGGTTACAGATGGCATTTCTGAACCTATTGCTTGTACCAGCCATTTTGCTGAGACATAACATAGGCCCTGATTCTGCAAGTGACTGCACAGGCACACCCCATTAGGGTTCTCCGCAGGAGTTTGTCTGAACAGGGTCACTTGTAGCACTGGGACCTTAATTTGTGTCACTGGTTACACAAAAGCAATCCAGTCTCTATCCTGACCTTAATCTATATGTGTCACAGTTTCTTCATCTGTCAGATGGGGATAATAATGTTTGCACATCTTTGTAAATCACTACAAATGAATAGTTTAATGTGAATGGTAATCATACTAAAAAAAGAGTTCGCATAGGGATATTAAACATCTTGTTTCAGGCTTTAAGCCAATCTCTAACTATTAGGATTAGTAGGATATTTCCCTGGTAGGCAGATTATCCCACGTCTTCCTACTATGGGATTTCTTGCACCTTCTTTTTAAACATCTGGTGCTGGCCACTGTCAGAGATAAGATATGGAAGTAGATGGATCCCTGGTCTGATCCAGCATGGCAACTCTGTTACTATTGTTACAAATGAGTTAACAATCAGAAAGTTTAAATGTTTCAAGACTCCCGCTGAAGTCATTTCAAGTTGTGAAGATGGGACTTTTCCTTAAAATGGCTTCCATTCACAGTATGCTCAGAAATTTCAGTTGTAATTAAATCTTTGGACCCAGTCCTACAGACCCCACAGAGGTAAAAGTCCCACTGAAGCACTGTGTGTTTTCACAAATTTTTGATATTCAGTTTGAAAAATTTCAGAACATGAGCATCTCACCCAATTCATACGTGAGTTTGTAATACTTTTAAAATATTTTATATAAAATTCTTCCATTTCTTTAAGAAGGACATATTTTAAAAATTATCAGGCAGTTTATGCAAACCAGTTCTACTGAAACAATTAAAATTTGATATTTGACTTTACTTCTGAAGGGGAAAAAAAGACATTTAGCATTAAATAGTAAATATTTTTAAACATTTGAAAAGACCAAGTAATTTACAGCTGCACTCAAGTACATGGCACTATAGTGATGTCCATTAGCATAACTGCAGTTAAGGTCTGTCAGTGCTGTGAATAAGTGGTCTGTCTTCTTGTTATAAGTGGTCTGAAAAGTAATATCTCCTGGCAGGTATCTTCTCAATCCTATATGATAAATGCACTAAAGAGCCCAGCAAATGGATATATTCTATTCATATAGAGGAGAAGAAAGCACAAGGAAAAATGGGATGCTCCAAGTTGATAGGCCGTTCATAACTTAAAATTTCAATGATGCACTGCTGTATTTTTTTTAAAGCAGCCTTTCCTATAATCCAAGTGTGCAAGCTGCTGAGAGGCTGATCATTCTTCATTTAGAGAAATCAATGTGGGATGGAGGAGCCACAGAAAACCCTAAATACAGAGGAGTCAAAGAAGCTGAAAAATTTTGTGACGGAACTTTTTAGTTTGCTCATATAACTGGGAAACTGCTACTAGCTCTGCAGAGGGACTCAACTGCTGCATGCCACAGTTGCGGCTTATTGCAGCTGTTTAACCCTGTAGGGTTGGCTGGAGAAGGGACAGGAGGAGTTTGTTTTTTTAAATTAGATATGCCATCACATTTCACACAGGTCCAGTGACCATAAACTCCTGAGTAGGGGCTGCAGAGGGGTTGTGATTGCTATTCTGTGCCAGGCTTGACTAGCAAAAGCTCTGATCAGGCTTTTCTAGGCCTGTCCATAGGCTGGATTGATTAATTCTACACTTTGCCCTCACACAAAATTTACTTCATTAACTTGGTATGGGCAAGGGGCTTAATTTCACCCCTGTAGAACTCTTTTGCATTTAAAAACCCAAACAAGTAAATATTATTTTTGAAAAACTGTAAATTAAATAAAATTGTTCCTAGCTGTTAGTTTGTATAGTAATTTTCAGTCTGGAGCAAATTTTACTGCTGAATTCCATGCCAATAAAAATGAAATCATGAAAACTCAGGGACCAAATTCAGCAAATGTGGTAAACAGAGGACTAACATATGCATAATAAATCCATTGCTTCAGAAGGGAGGTTCACCAGTGGGTAATACAAGCTGCATGTCTGGCTTACAATGGTGGGAAGGGCCAGTTTTAACATATAGCAGGACTAGCGCTGGTAGCAAAATTTCCAGTGAAATATTTTTCTATTGGAAAATGCTGATTAGTCAAAATGAACATGTTCATGTAGAATGTTTCAATTACAATTAAATTTCATTAAAAAAAAACTTGATAAAATCAAAACATTCCAAAACTTTATCAGAATGAAAAGTTTGGATTATTTATTTTGAAATCTCTTTTCATTTCAAAATTTATTTTAAATTTAAATTTAATTATTTTATGAAACAAAAAAATATAAAATTAACATATTTTGGCAATCAGTAGATGATTGCCAACACTTGGTTTAAGAAAAGAAAAAGTCACCTTTTCACATACCAAAGCAGTGGACTAAGCACGCAAATAGATTTCTTGCTAGCCCAAATGAACCAGAGGAAGATGGTTAGAGACTGTAAGATTATCCTAAGTGAAATGGGACACAAACCATTTGTGGCTGTCGTGACCTGGCAACACGTCGTTCAAACTGCATGTCACAACAGCAGTTAAGTTTAGGGAGACAGTCACAAAGTTTGAGCCATGAGATATGCACATTGGAACAGCAAAAGAGGAATGGTGTATCTTCAAGAATGTATTGCTCTGAGATGCTATGTGGATGCACTAAGCTGGGTAGACCACAATCTTCTGAAGAATGGCATCATGAAGATGTGAAGAAAGGATTAAGAAATAAGAGAGACGCCAGAAAGATGGTGCCAAATAACTTTTTGGAAAAAGCAGTTGCCTCCTACAGAACCTCTAAGAGAGCAGCAAAGCAAGCAATCAGAAAGGTGAGAATCCCAGTTTTATATGAGCCATATAATGAGTTGAACAACTTCCCTCAGCTTGCCAAGAAAAAAATATATGTGATCATGTGGACAAGAAACATAAGGAAGGAAGATGGAATGAACATATCATTTGTAAAGGATACAGCGGGAAGCCTGTTTATGACAGGAGACGTAGTATTCTCACGAAGATCTGCTTCATTAGGAAAACCTTTTATATGCTACACTACCATTGTGTGAACTGATAATTAAAGATATTGGTGACTTGTCAGAGGTCGATATCAAAGCTGCACAGCTGAAGATGGCATGCGGAAAAGCAGTAGGTCTAGATAAAGTCATGCCAGAAATGATGAAAGCCTTGAGAGAGGTTGGTGTATGCTGGCTCACACAAGTCCTGTGCACAGTTTCAAAGGAAAAGAAAATCCCAATAGAATGGGGAAAGTCCATACTGGTACGAGTATATAAACAAAAGAGTGACATACATGACTGTTTGAAGTGGGCCAGAACTTAGTCCATTATTATTCAAAATTGTTATGGACTTCATAAATAAGTAAATCCAAATAAAAGGTGGCATAAAGTTGATCTATTCAGACTATTCAGCCGATATTGCACTAATGGCTGACATTGAGGAAGATTTGGTCCAGATTATTAATGCCTATGATAGAGAACTAACAGACTATGGCCTCAAAATGAGAAAAGAAAAGACTGAAGTTGATGGCTTGCGTGGAACCAAGACAGATGAATATGAACATTGAGGGCCAGCACCTAAATCAGGTTTCTGCATTTAATTACTGTGGAGTTGATTAGCAGCAAATGCAGAAATTTGCAAGGTAAGGAGCACAGGGGAAGTCTAGTGTAAGAAAAGTGGGGTGATTTATGACATTTGGATGCCTAGACTACTTTAGGGACAACTATATAAAACCATGGTAAGACCAGCTCTTCTGTATGGATCAAAGACATGGGTAACCAAAAGGAGTCACTTGGGAAGAACTGAAGCCATTGAAATAAGATCTTTGAGGGCAGTTAGAGGGCAAACTTTGCTGGACCATGTGTGGCATGATGTCATAAGGACTGCGAACATTGTTCTACAGTATCAGAGAGAAGCTGCAAAACAAGAGGCTGAGATGGTGTGGGCATGTAAGAAAGATGGATGAAGGGAGGTATTTGAGACAAAAGTTCATGGGCGCAGAACAAAAGGATGGCCAAGAAAATGATGGATAGACTGTGAATAGGACTACGGAGTGGATATTGAGGGAGTGTGGGACTGGCAAGCCTGGAAAAGAGTGATCTGGTGACCTGACTCCACCTAGTCAAGAAAAGGGGCAGAAGAGGAAGATTACATTATTTTATATTATATTTTAATTTTATATTTTATATTCTACCAGTTACCAAACCAAGTAGCAATCAGAATGCCACTTACCAATTAAAATGTCAGTTTTAAAATGAACACTAATTAAAATACCAATTACTAATAATATTATATAAATTGAACAGAAATGAAAAGTTTTAATTGACCTGAAACAAAACTTTTTCAGACTGTAAATTCCAAGTTTTGACCAGCTCTAACCAGGACTTTTCACAGCTCACACCCATGTAAACCTCCTTGAGAAACTATTGCGTTAACACTCACCCGCCATTCCATACTTACAAATATTGATGCAACCTCTGTCTGACAGAGTGCCCTGGCTCCCAGACACAGTTTATGCCCTCAGGGACTTCTGCAACATTTATCATCAGCATAAGCTAACATACGCATTTACAAGCATGGCTGCAGCATTGTGAATGTGACACAGTGCCTGAGGAAGAGAATGAATGCCGTGTGGGGCTGGTTGCATCATTCAGATATATATCCTAATAAAAACAAAATGTAGAGTCAAAAAGTACAATGAAGAGCTGTTCACAGGCTCCTACAGGACACCCTTAAACAAGACTCCTCTCTAGTGATTATTTGGTATTGTAACAAGAAAACTACACTATGTGTTATGCTGTTGCCTTGAAATCTCAGCCCTTGCAAATAATTTACTAAAATATTTACTTCACACTGCACCTAACTTGATTACACTGGCCAAATTCTGATCTTACTTATGCTCCATGGAATCTCACTGGCTTCCAAGAATGTTAGTAAATAGAATTTGGCTAAGTATCCAATTCAAGGCCAGACTATCTTCTTCATTGAAAGAAAACAGCAGGAAAGGATTAGAAGGAAGGAAGGTTTCCCCTAAAACGTACCATCAGAAGGAAGAGTTGCTCCTCTGTGCAGAATGAGTGGATAATTCTATCCCCAGAGCCTGTAGATTTGAAGGAATCTCCTAGATGTATAGGACTATCTGTAGAGGCCTACTCTCTCAGGAGCTCTGAACAGGAGAGGGAATACCGACAGACAGCACTTGTAACAGCCTTAACCCCTAGAAAGTGTCAAGACTGGGAAACTCCTGAGTATTGACTGAAGAGGATGTTTTATTCCTCCTGTCATAAAATCCTCTACAGTTGGTCACATAAATGGCTATCTGCCTATATGTTCCCCTTTAGTAGAATGCTACACAATCCGTCCCATTTTAAATCCTGTTATTTTTATTGTTGTGCATGATTTTCTGAGATCAAGGAATCATAAAACATTTACTAAAAGTAATAAAAACATAGTAACATGTGAAGTAAGTATAGCATAACAAAGTAAGTGTATGAATGCTTTCATATAGTTGAGACCCCACATTATTATTCCAGCAATATTCTAATTTGGTATGTAAAATGTATCACCATCTTTCAGAAGACATTGTTATATGACTTCTAGGCCTATAAGTGTTAACCTATGAATTCTGTGTAGAAATTATTTACTAAGGAGGGCCAATAGTGTTCATCATCCACCCACATTTTGGGGCTTTGGATAGATCAGAGATTGGTAATGAGACACAGACAGAGCCTTCCTCTTCTAGGTCACAGATTCAAATCAAAACCTAGGTTAGTGGTAAATGAAAACTGTTACTATTCAGTCTGGTTCCAGGTGGAGAGGTGATCACATTTTTAAAAATTACCACAGTTAGCAGTTGTAGCAGAGAATGGGCAGAAAGCTAAGAAGGTCAATTCTATAGAACAGGCTTAAGGACACTAGAGGGCAACATGGGTGAAGACTGTAATGCTGCTGCCTTTGCTATTATTTTGTTTATTGTATCCCTAAAGACCCCAAACAGAATGAGGGCTCCATGGTGCTAGGTGCTGTACACCATGTAATTATCACAGTCACTACCCTAAACAACATAGTCTGTTGCACTTGTTCTGTGGATAAATATAGGACTTCAGTCTGCTACCTTCTATGAAAAGTAAGTTCACTTTAAAAAGCAAAAATATAAGGGAAATCATCTGTGTTTATATTCTAGTCCTAACAGTTTTTATCAAGCTCCTACAACACAAAGACTTGTTTCTCAAATAATTTTTATACTTGCATACAGGTAAGGCAACTGTGCAGATTTATCTTTAACATGGGAGAATGTTAACTTTACACATAATTGCATATGGTTGCATCTTGACAAGTATAGAAACTTTATGTCATTTGCTCATATTGACAGGAAGGCCTTTACATGAGAAAGAATAGGCAGAAACAGTTTTGGAGTGATGAGAGAATGATGTGAAAAGATGAGAATATAAAAATGGGACAATTTTAACAATGCTTGGTTTACTTTGCAGTTGGAAATGAACAATATAGTCCATGTAATCATGATACAGACTATTTCTCTAGCACCCTCCAGAGGCTGCTTAAAGAGTGGCAATACTGTATTAAAGGATGTCAACTCTCTTGGGGTACGTCTACACTACTGGCCGGATCGGCAGGTAACGATCGATCTATTGGGGATTGATTTATCATGTGTAGTGTAGACACAATAAATCAATCCCCGATCACTCTTCTGTCAACTGCTGAACTCCAGCAGTGCAAGAGTTGGAAGCAAAGTCAACAGGGGAGCCATGGCTGTCGATCCAGTGCTATGAGGACGCGAAGTAAGTAATTTTAATTCGATCTAAAATACATTGACTTCAGCTACGCTATTCTCGTAGCTGAAGTTGCGTATCTTAGCTCATTTCCCTCCCCCCCCAGAGTAGACCAGGCCTTGGCAACAAAGCTGATAGTGAAAGAGAGCTCCTGAATTTTGTACTGAGGAGATGGTACAAGAAAGCCAGAAACGGAGACCAAGAATCAAGAGGATGGGGTACTGAAATCCAAAGAAAACTGATTGAGTCTTTCTCTGTCTTGGGGATGGGGAGTTAAGAATCTTTTTGAAACAAATTCTTGTTCATAAGACAATGTCCATGAAATGCAAAAATAGTTTTTTTTTTAATTTAAAACAGTTTAAAATTTCTGTGTGACTAGCCACTTGCAGTATTTTAAGATGCCATAATTGTAGTTTTCATGTGAAGAAAGAAATCTGGTGGACTTTGTACAGGCCCACCTCACTATTCCCTCCCCTCCAGTATAGCTGCAGCCCCACATCACTGGCCACAAGTTGTTCTGAGGGAGGAAGGAGAGGAAGCCTAAAAGTACAGTTTTTGTATTGTAATGTCGTGAAATGGAGCAGTGGCAAAACAAAAAGCGTGTACTGCAAAAATCAGTCCTTTGCCTAGCATGAATAATTTCTGTGAAGTATGTACAAGAGCGCTTTTTATTTAGGTCAAAACTGACTTCATTTAAACATGTTCACTCTTAAATGTAATAACTGTGTCAGCTCTTTAGTTTGCTTTATTTGGTGCATGTGAATAGAGAAAATGTCATAATATAAAATGTTAAACTACTGAAATGAGGACATTGTTGTGAAAATCCTGACAGATCTTTTATTGTAATAACATGGGTTCTGCCAAAATAAGGAGAGCGAGATAACTTTTATTACTTTAGTAAGTGGTACATAAGTATATTTTACTTTATATATAAATGTATGTGCCTAGGAATTATAAAGAATTTAAAAGATCAGTGAATAGAACCAACCTTGATACAATCAATATTTAAATAATCGTTAGGCACTTCTAAACATTGTCAAATCATAATAGCATTACAGATGAATTTTCAAACTCCTTGACAGTCCTTTTCTAAAGTTCTAATATAGAAAATGAGGTAAATGTAAGTCGATGTTTATTAGTTTTGCATACAAACCATTTAATTCAATTAAAATTCTAATCTAAGCTGCAGAACATATGGAAAAGGAAAACATTCTGCATACAGAACAATGCTTCTGCAATTTGAATTGTTAATTGGATAAATCAATTAATTATATCAAGCTGTTTCCTGCTAAACTTTCATGTATCCATATACTCAGGTATGAAAGCTCAATAAATAACTTTAGAGGAAACAACAAACATTAAATAGCATCCCTTTCTTGATTCTGTATTGACAATGTACTACATAAATAATAAATACTGTTTTATAGATATCACAACATCACTTGAAGCTAATAATACTTTTCGTTTATGAGATCATTCTTTCAAAGATCTCAAAGCATATTGCTTGTATTAATTTAATCTAATTTAGCACTCCTAGGAAGTTGGTAAATATTATGATATTCATTTTAAAAATTGGGAACCTGAGGCACACAGACTGAAATCAAGTGATTTCCCTAAGGTCACACTGTGAGTCAGTAGCACCTGCTATTTTGTTCTCCTATATTCTGTTTCCACTGCCCCACCAGCATAAAAGGGCAATAAAGCCAGGAAAATCAGTCACCAGGAAATTCACCTGGCATAAGGGAAATCCTTTGGTGGTATAAAGCCAGTATTGGTTCTGACATGAACCTTCCTATCACCAAGGACTGAAAGTACTCCTAGTGAAAATGGGGCATGTCTGAAGTGGCTATTTCTGGCTGCTGGAATGTGCCTGTGAAGTTGGATGCAATTTAGAGCAACCCTGAGCCTACTCTAACTTGTACTGTTGTTATAATTAGTCTGACAAATTTACCCTCATTTATAAACTCAACTATAAAAAGTATATAGAAATTCATAAAATGTCACAATAACCTATAATCATAAATGTTAATAAAAAAGTACAAAAAAGACAGAAAAACTAAATTAGTTTAAACGAAAAGACCTACTAATATAACTCAAAAATGTGTTAAAATCTTGCTTATTAAACAAAAAAAATGTAAATCTGGCAATTAATAAACCAAAATTAGTTTGTCAAATATTAAGCCTAATCAATGGACAAAATAATGAGGGAGTGAACTGTTCCACCCATCACTCCCTTATTAAGTTCTTTGGGGAGAAAAGGTGGAAGAACAAATGGTAGCTACTGGAGTTAGTTTCAGCATCATGGCTTCCAACCCCACTGTCTCTTGGGACCCTGGACCTTCTTCATCTCAATCCTGAAAAAAACTCTGACCAAATCTGGCCAGCGAGAAGGACCCAGATAACATCATCTCCTTTACCAGCTCCAGATGAATCCAAAACATCACCAGGGATAAAACTTGATGGGAGTTTAACAACAGAAACAACAGCTCCTCCAACCCATCTCAATTAACTATTTCTCTTTTCCTCCAAAGGACCGTTATTACCACTTTTGATTCCAGCTAAGAGACTGTCAAGCAAGGGTTTTGTTCCTTCTAAAAACTCTCTCCAACTAAAGGGAGAGGGAACAAGGAGTGTGGTCAGAATGAAAGCCTTCCTCAATACTTTACATTTCAAATACTTTCAGTGTTTTTCCTTCTTTTCTTGATTTTTAATAAAAGGTTAAAATATTTAATGAGTGTCTTTGCCATAGTACTAGGTAGGCTGAAGTCTCTATATATCAAACCCCAAACCTTATTTAACTCTGTTTAATGTTAGACAGTATTTACATCCCCAGCTTTACTTCCCCTCACTGTTCGTGTATGGAGTGGAGCTTAGCCAGAATGGAGAATCAGGCCTCAAAAGTTTCAGTTCTCATTCCCCTGCTCTAATGTAAAATCAGTGGTGTTAAAACATTCTGCTGCAGAAAGTATTAAAGCCAAATATTTAAGTTTCAAAATAGTTTTCTTTCTGATTTTAAAAATTCTTCCTCTAAGACATAACAAAATATTTTAAAATATGTTGATGTTACTAGCTTTCCATTGTTTGGAAATTGAATATTTATTTTGTTTAGCCCATGTTTTAGCACCCCAACGATATTAATTGATGAAATCAGTGGATGCATTCTCAGTCTCAGGAATTCACCTGGCCATTACCATGCATGTTATGGGAGTCATGTTTTTGATTAAAGTCAAAATGTTTAATTCAGCTTTAATAGATGTGCATAGCTGCAAATGATGTATAGGGCCTTTTCCAGGATGTGCATTCCAGACCATTATGCCCCTATGTGCTTACAGCATCTGAGATGGAGAGAGCTGAAGCGTGTCCTTTATATAATGTCTCATCATACACAGATACTTAAATTTGTTATTATTTAGTTTTCAGGATACAGTGACAAAGATTTCCCAAAGACTGAAAAACCTAAACAAACAATTTTCAAAATGATTCTCCATCAAATGCCACATTTTTCTAAAGAAATTAAAAACTAAGGGTCAAATTTTCTGCTTGCATAGTTCATTGACTTTACTGCAGTTATGTCAGCAGAGAATTTGGCTCTAAGTATTAACCAGGGTTGATTAGCATTTATGATCTGCTCCTCTGATTTATATCGATTTTACACTAGTGTAACACTCAATTTACACAGATGTAAGTTAGAGGAAAATCAGGTCCTTATTTGCAAATTTCTGCATCCATAGTTGAACGCTAGTGACTTAATGTGTTTATTAATTACACATATGATTGAAATTTAGTGCTAGTATTTATAAACATGACTCCAAATTGCTATTAATTCCTGCACACTGACTATATCGCCAGGGTGAGAATCTATGAGAAGTAGATAGCTGTGGAGCAAAATAACCAAGTTCTTTATATATAATCTCAATGCCTATTGTTACTAGTGGAGTTAACTGTCTCAGCATTCCTGCTTCGAGATGATTATGTTCTGTGTTGCCAGTGCCCTTCCCAGACCAAACATTTAACAAGTTTAATTGGCATCAGTTTCATAGGTGAATTTATATTAACAAGTTCACCCTGCTAAAAGGAAGATTTCTCCTTTTTACCTTATCTACTGTTAATGCGTCAACTGATTTAATTTTTTTTAGAAGCTAGTCTCCAATAATGTCACTGAAAATACTGGCAGCTCATGACTTTTTTCAGCTGTTCTGTATCACCATTTGCTTGCATTAGGTGTTACTCTTCTATACTTATGGATTGATTCAAGTCCTACTGAAGTCAATGGGAGATTTTCAGGCCGTTAATCCCAAACCCAGAGAACCTGGCCTCCAGTGAAGCCGCTGTGGTTGTGTTGTGCAGGGAGAGGGTGTGAACCCTCAGGATGCCACAGGGACTAGCTGAGCAAGAGCTTCCTAAGACTGGTGTAGAGGCCTCACAGACTATTACTATTCTACCACTTGGCATTAAGGATTCATCTCCTTCCCCATCCTCTAGTCTAGGCTACTAGCACTGAGCCCAACTACTTGGGCTGAGCACTGGAAACAGGGTTAGCTGAGTTCCATATGCTCCTAAACTGTTTGTGGTGCTGGTGGCTATGTAAAGTGGCTGCTATGTTCTCTCCCCGCAGGTGACAGAAGAAGTGATCCGTCTAGACTACAAATGTTGTTTAAAATGCATCATGTAAAAGGAAGACAGAGGTACCTTTTTTAAAATGTTTATCTTTTTTGTACAGAAATAGAATTTTGCTAGATTAGGCAGACTTAAAATTGACATTCTTTAATTATGAACAGAGATAATAATTTATAAATTATACATAGTTAATACTATGCACAGAGTTTATAGTATTAAGTATAGGCGCTGACTCCATGGGTGCTCTGGAACTGAAGCACGCACAGAAAAAAAATAGTGGGTGCGCAGCACCCACCAGCAGCCATGCAGATCAGCACCTCTCCCACCAGCACCTACCTGCAGGCAGCCCAGCCAATCAGCTCCTCCCGCTCCCTCCCAGTGCCTCCTGCCCACCGCGATCAGTTGTTCAGCAGTGTGCAGGAGGCACTGGGGAGGAGAGGGTGGAGTGGGGACAGGAAGAGGCAAAGCGGGGTAGGGGTGGGGACTTGGAGGAAGGAGTGGAATGGGGGTGGGGCCTAGGGTTGAATGGGGGTTGAGCAGCCCCTGGGAGCTGAGTAAGTTGGCGCCTATGAACTATAAACAGAGTTTACGGTATTAATACATACACACACACAGTTAAAACTAATAACATAGTTTCTGTTATCTCAATAAGATATTGAAAGATATTGATAGATTGCAGAGGGGGTTCAGAGAAGAGCCACAAGAATGATTAAAGGATTAGCACACATGTCTTATAGTGATTTACTCAAAAAGCTTAACAAAGAGAAGGGTAAGGGGTGACTTGATTACAGTCTTTAAGTATCTACATGAGAACAAATAGTTAATAGTCAGCTCTTCAGTATAGCAGAGAAAGATACAACATGAGCCAAGGGCTGGAAGTTGAAGCTAGACAAATTCAGACTGAAAATAAGTCATAAATTTTTAACGGTGAGAGTAATTAACCTCTGGAACAATCTGTCAAGGGTCGTTGTGGATTCTCCATCACTGACAATTTTTAAATCAAGATTGGATGTTTTTCTAAAAGATCTGCTCCTGAAATTATTTTGGGGAAGTTCTATGGCCTGTGTTATATAGGAAGTCAGACTAGATTATCACAATGGTCCTTTCTGGCCTTGGAATCTTTGAATATATGCTATTAACTTTAATAACTTGTATAGTTCAATGATGAGAGGAAATTTTCTCTAGTGGCTAGAGCAGAAGAGTGGCAACAAGAACTCCTGCATTTTATTCCTGCCTCTACCATTTACTTGTCTTGTGACCCTTGAGGAAATAACCTAGTATCTCTGTGCCTTAGTTTACCTACCAGTAAAATGAAAATAATGTTTGCCTACTTCAGAAAGGTTATGCAGATTTTAATAAATTAAGATTAGTAACGTTTGAACTCCTCAAAATGCTATATACTCTTATTCACAAAATATTCTTTATTTTAAAATGACATGAAAATTAAGTTAGTTTGTATGGATTATTATGTCATTCTTCAGTGGTACCTAGAAAATATCATGAGCTTGATTACCCAGGGTTTGTGCTGACTTCCATCAAAGTAGACCCTAGCATAGGACCCTGGTACCAGAAAGTCCAGTCAGAATGTGGGTTGTGATAGCACAAGACATCTGAAACTTTTCTTTTGACAGATGGCCTGCCATCTTAACCAATACAATCTCCAAAATGGGCACCACCATAATGAAAGAGGTGTGTCCAGGATAACAAGGGATGTGTTGACACAGTGCATCTCCTGAGCAGCCTCCACCCAGTGGAGCGCCTACAAAATCCTGAGAGAGAGTAAACATGTCCTTCCCAGGCAGCAACCTCGAGGAAAAGTATTTTGGGGCATTATCATCATTCAGGTGAATCCACTAGTCTGCAGCAGACTGGTTTGGTGCAGCAAAGTGCAAATTACACCAATAAAGTGAATCTGGCCAGATGTCCCATACACAGTTTTTTTAAGATAGGAAAACAATTTACCTGTGGAAAATTCAGTCACATTTAAACTCATTCCAAGGATTCATTAACTTCTTTAAATAACATAATAGAAAGAAAATACAGATAAAATTATCATTTATGACCACAGTGTACCTATTTAAAATTTCAGTGAGGGTAACAGAATTCATAAAAAACCCTGATTTTGATATGTTGCACAGTCAGACTTTTCTAGTGCAATTTTGTCAGCACTGAATGCATCAAAATTGGATTTAATAAGGAATTAAAGTAATGCTGAGGATCTGGACAACTCACAAAATTAAAGAAACTGACGGTTCATACTAAAATACATTCATTAACCCACTTCCAGAGAAATGACTCCATATAATATGCAGCCTTTCTTCTCATATGCATATACAATTCCTGTTTCTGTCAAATGAAATTGTACTTACCTATTTGAATACAATTTTGGCCCTTGAGGCCAAATTCTACCCTGAATTACATTGATTTCAGTGGTGCTAGGTGTGAAGTAAGCAAGGGTAGAATTTGATTTTGGCCCAATAAAACCATAGCTGAGGGCCTACCAGAGTTGGAGGAATTAGAAATGTAAAGGAGAATTTCAGTTTTCATTTTCCAAAAATGTATATTTATAGCCATTTTTCCTGTGAAGGCAGCATGGAAGATGTAAAGCATTTGCTAAAGGTTAAAAAGATAGCATACCATGATTATTAACATGATAAATCAGGACATCTATCCATGAAGATGTTGCCCACCCTTTATTCAAGATTATTGTTTTTTTTCCTCCACTTAAACCCACTGAACTCCCTCTTCCCTTCACAGCACAGGGGGCATGAGGCCAAAGAAAAAAGCAAACATCAGTGAGCTTCTGACTATTCCCAAATCTGGTACTGTTAGAAGGAAATGTATATTGTACATGCCACCTCCTCACAACTGCAAGACTGTTTTCCAGGAACGCCCAAAAACCAAAAGATTTGCCATTACTCTTGACTCCACATCTCCCACAAAAGAGTGCATTGCTCTGCCAATTACACCGTTAGGTGGGCACTTTTAGACATTTACCAACTTGAATTACTCCATTTATCTTTATTTTGCATTTTTAAATAGACGTTCTCATTTTAAAAATGTGCAGTTTTGAATAGAAAATTATTTTTACAAATATTAAACAAAAGAAATGAATGAAGAAAACCAAAACAACAATAACAACAAAAACTATTTCCATTATCTAAAACTGACTAAACTCTTTCAACCAAAAAAAGTTTTTTTAAAAATTACACCTTTTATGCCAAGCTGTGTCCTGGTGCAAATATTTAAAGCTAAATAAAAAGATCCAAAATGAAGATTTTTAAAGAAACTGCCGGCAGATTCATCATTACTGTTTGTCTAGTGAGCACGAGTAACAGTTAACTTGCACCATATAGCAGATTTATGTATTTATTTATTTATCAGTCATATCGTAAAGATATTTATACCTGGAATGAACAGTAACAAAGCAGTTTTTCTGAAATGATTTAAAAAAGACAATTGTGTTGAAAATTATAATGTAAGGATTATTGTCACATTAGATGATTGCCATTTCTGTGTCATTGACTCAAATAAAACATGTTGATTTCTTGATAATTTAAATATTCTTTTGGAACTATGAACGTGAAGGATAACCAAATAATTTTCCTCCGACAAATAACATTTTTCTTAATCTTTTTAATACCTATTCTTGGGACAAATTCTGCTGGCTTTATTCATGCAAGGCAAGCAGAATTTGATCCTACAATCTGAATAAAACAGAAAGAATAAACCTCTCTGAAACTTGAAAGAAGAAAAGACTTGCCTTTGGAAAAGAAGAGAAGAAATAACACAGTACTGTCCTTCCAGAGAACCCTGGCTGGGCAAATGGATAGCACAGGTAACCTCTTTCTTGGTCTGGACTCAAAGGGTGAAGCAATAGGAGGTTTAAATGAACCCGAGTGCACAATCGTCGTGACTACCCTCTAAAACAGAAATCAGCAAAACATGCAGTAAGTCCTGTGCTGCTGAACTGCCCCTTTGTTCTAAGCAAAATGCTAATGGTAAAACTGTAGTTTGTATCTCTGCTTCAGCTATTTCACTGAACACTGATCTGATCTGACAAAGTGCTCCTAGCCAAATATCCTGATATAAAAATAATCCCCCTGTGCCTCACCCATTCAGATTAAGCATGAACAAAAACCACCCAGAGGCAGGAATAAATGAATCCGAAGGATTGGGAACTCCTGGTCATAGTCGTGCTTACTGCCCTTCCAAAGAATGCTCCAGCAAAACACATTCCAAATGCTATGAACATAAATGTCAATATTGAAATAATCCCACCCCTCTTCTTAGATATATATGTCAATCAAAATGTTTGACAGTCTTTGAAACGGAGAATCTGACTCAGCCAACGCAGAATTCTGTAAGTATTGGGATACTATGCACCCTCTATAAAAGGGAAAAATTTCTTAGAATGAAAAAGGGATGTGAGTAGGAATAATGGAATGAAATTAAGTCAAGGAAAATGTAGTTTGAATATCAGGAAAATATTCTTTATAGTGATATCAATGACTGTGGAATAATCTTTGAAAGAAAGTGGTGAAAGCCACAAGGCTTGAATAATTTAATACTAAACCAAGTAAAGCTCTGGGAAACATACTGTAACTAGTCCCACTACAGAGTCTGTCTGTGGGTGCCATGAAAGAACAGTCCCTCTTACAGATTTGGTCATGTACGCTGTGTAAACACTGTTGGCTCTCTGGGCACCCTATAGACTCTAACCCTTGCTTGGTTCCCAATAAATATTCACCAACTCCTAGTAAGAAAAAGGGGTCATCACTAGGGCTCACAGAAAGGAAAGTCACAGAATAGTACTGTTACAATAAAAGATATCTCAGCCCTGAGAGGCAGTGCAGCTGTGCTCTGTGGGGTTCTCAGACCTAGTACCTGGGTCGCTCTTCTATTCTATCACTCTTTTGGAGGGAAATTAGTTATTGACCTTTTGTAGAATTCTGTTGTCTTTGGACTTATTGGGTGCCCCTCTATATATACTTCCTGCCATCCAGTTGTGTGACTGTCTCACATCTCCTGCTCCCCCTTCATTCTGCTGCTGCAGGCCATCTGCCAGCCACAGCCTGTTTCCCCACTTGGCTCTCAGCTTCTCACTCAGCCATCTTGAACCCTCTCTCAGGATACCAATTACATGACCTTCCCTCCACAGTGGTAATGGTTATCTTCACCAGTGGCTGATTGACGTGAATCTTCGGGTCTGGTGTTTCTCTTACTCTGACCCTTGAGCCCACTATATTTCATCCACTACCAAGATGGCATCCCTCAGAGTCTGAGGTTTACTCTTCTAGAGTTGCACCTAGGACTCTCATTTTGTCACATGGGTCAAGAAATGACTGAGGGTATGTCTACACAGCAAAAAGACCTGTGGTAAGCCACAGGCCTGGGTCAACTGAGGCTGTGTGGCAAAAATAGCAGTGTAGACATTCAGGCATGCTCTGAAACCCAGGCTGAAATCCAGAGAGGGGGTGAGGCTCCAGTCCCAGACCAAACATCTATACTGTTATTTTAACCGATAGCACAAGCCCCATGAACCTGAGTCCATTGACTCTGAAACTAGCTGGTGCAGGGTTTTTTTTGCTGTGTAGACAATCTCTTCAATCTCTTTAGCTCATCTTCTCTGCATATATCATTGCCTGAGCAGCTAGTTTATATATTTATTGCAATTTGGTGTACTATTCTGTAACAAAAGAGCCATATCCCATGCTCTGGGCAACCGTGACATACTATTAAAATAAACAGACTGTCAGTTACCCCTAGATAACTATAACCTGGCCATAACATAAATGTTACAATTTATTTTAACCCCCACAACAAAATCAGGAACTACCATAGTGCTTAACCAAAGTAGAGAATAGCCTCTCCTGCAGCTGAAGAAAACCATTACATTTTGTCTTGTGTATATCCAAATGGATTAATTTAGATGGGGGAGAAGTACTGTTTTACTCCTTGGTATTCTTGTAGAGTAGTTAGCTGTAGGGGGCTCTTTCTGATCAATAGAGGTGAAATTATCCTGGGATATTTCTGTACACTCAGCACACTCCGACTGTTAATAGAAGTTGTAGCTTTTTGCCTTCCAAAAATATCTAGTTTCTTGTGTGATTTTTTTTTTGGCTTGTTGTATGGTGACATGGTAACTGTTTGGAAACAGTGCTGTAGCACAACCAACCAGCACCAGCAGTTTTTAAAACAGGGAGAGAAAAGAGAAAAATCAATCTGGAAATGATGAAAGTCAAGGGTGCAATCACAGAGATTTAGAGACCAAATATTAATGAGCTTCTGTGAACTGCAATACAGTGGTTTCTTCTCATTTCTGTTTAGCACATGATAAAATAAATAGAAGAAATAAATGAACTTACTAAGATCCAAGCAACTGGCTTTAATTAATTGACTCCTGACCGCATAAAGTGTCCTGAAATAAGCTTCTAAATACTGCATATCATAGGAATTCACCAGGATGAGAAGTCAATCCTGTTACTTGTGCACATAGTAAACGATAATATCTGTTCATCCAGAAAAACTCACCATTTCACATTTCAGTACCAAGGACAGAGTAGAGAAATCATTAAACAACATAATTCACTGACTATGTCAATGTCACTTTACGGATCATATTTTGTAGTGGCTGAAAGCATATCTTCTACCTTAGGCAACAATTTTATCAAAACAGTTTAGTAAGGAATTACAAAGTTAAATCTGGCAACAAACATTATGAAGGGAAAATTTGCTAAATTGCCTGAGTTAAACCCATTCTCCCATTGAAGTGTATGAAATGAATGTATGTAACTACCACTGGTCTTCATGGATATAACCCAGAATTCTAGTCTGATACATTTGTTTCTGTGGAAGGTGCAAGATTGATGACAATGGCAAATGAAACTGCCTGTACACATAAATATAGCAGAGGAATTGAGGGTGCTTCACACCTCACAGGATATAGAATAGCATAATATTGCACACCACTTGCTCATTTAACTTTACAGCAGGTAAACTCTGGTCACCATAATATCCTGAGTGCCAGCCTTGGTTAGCAGAGCTAAATGGCATGTTTTGGTCACAGAAACTATGCTCAAAAATAAGGAGGTCCAATTTAAAAAATGAAACTATATTCAAAGGGCTATTTATATGTAATATAGGCCCAAAGAACTGAACATGTAAACAGAATACAAAAATTGTAATGATAAATAATATACTCAAATCCAGCTAATAAGAAATTTTGTGGAAACACATGTTTTATAAATAAATATAATTAAGAGTAATGTAAGGGTTTGTAGTGCTGTTTTGACTCTCCTGGGCCAAAGCAGAGGACAGGGTGAAGCAGTGTTTCTGCACTGGTGAAAGAATATTGGAGCAAGCTGCTGGCGTAAGTTGCGCAGAAGTCTGTGGCAGGCAGGGCTCCTGTGTAGTGCCCCCTTCAGGGCCACACCTCATAGTGCAGCCATTCCCTGCCTTGGCCTACAGGGTTTGGCCGTGGGGCATTTTAGCTAGTGCCATAAGCTTGACATCAGTCTCTAAACAAGTAAAAGAATTTGGGATTTGGCTATTTGCACCTTAAAAAAAAAGGAGTGTGGTGCGGGGGTACCTTCACAATTGAAGCACCTAGTTGCAGCATTTAGGGCAAGGCCCTGGCTTTGGTTTGGGCTTGGCCTTGGGCCTAGATCAGGGTTAGCCCTTAGTAGCTCTTCTTCAGTCCCAGTCTCACCCAGTTCTGCCCTGAGCAAAAGTAGGCAAGCCTTCATAAATAGCCTGCTGGTTCTTGATTGGTCAGTATTTCCTCCTGGCTATTCTAGGCCTCTGGAGAACTGTATCTCTAGTGGAGGAATGGCGTACTCAGGTATAGGGCCTGAAGAGCCCACACCCCTCAACCCCACACTCCACATCCCTATAGTCTTCCCTTTCCAGTCCCTCCACCCCATAGCCCAGGCCTTCACCTCCAAACACTTCCTCATGGCCCACAGCCCCACCTCCCCTGCCATGAGGGGCTAAGAGACCAGGGGTAAGGGACGACTCTTGGCTGGCTGACTGATGGGCTGAAGATAGGAACACATATGTAACAGGTGTCTGTCTGGGAGCTGTGGGGTGGGGCATTGTGGAACCCTTTGCTGGGTGACTGAAATTTGAGAGTGTCTGTGGAGTTAGGTATTCATGTGAAGAGGGGTGAGTGCAGCAGTCCCAATTCCAGCCTTACTGATGATTAGAGCAGCTCCTGTGTGCAGAAAACAAGGGGATAGTGAAAAAGCCTCTTTTGTGGCAATTCCTTTCACAGGAGCAGATATGCCACTGACAGGGCCCATCACTAAGGGAAACCAGCATAGGACAGTTTTCAGTGCTTTGGGTTTGCTCAAAATTTTGTTGGAGGAAAAAAACATTTAAAATGAAATGGCACGTTGCCATCTGCCTGCCTGCCTATCTTAGGCCCTGATCCACCAAATGTTTGTGCAAGGGTGCTTAACTTGCCTATCCTGAGTAGTCCTATTAACTTCAACTCCTTGTTTATTCCAGAAATGTAGAATTTTCGGTAAAATACATTATGCTTATTCTTTTCTAACAGTTTTCACATTTTAAGATTAAGTTGGACATTGTTTTATAAAGAATTTCACAGAGCTAGCTGGATAAGGGTCTGTATACTTAGATGTCTTAAGGCAGCAATGGGAATACTCATGATAGTAAAATCAAGTACATGTATTTGTAGGATCGGTGCCTTAGTCACTTGCACTCCACTCATCACCAAAGTATCTAGGCACCAATATTCAAACCATTAAAAAATATATGGCAGTGACACGCCACTCCAACAAAGTTGTAGCATGGCATAAACTGCGGGGGGGGGGCGGGTGGGTAGAGAGAGAAGGATTTTCTCTCTACTAGTCCGTGAAAGGCATGAGATATGTAGGTAGAAAACATCACATATGCCCTACCAAGGCTCTTGTTGCAGCACTGGAAATAACAGAACAAGCTGTGCAACAGCACTGCTATCACCATAGTAACAGAATGAAGAAAAAGATGATGATTTCCATTGCTGTGCACTTCAGGCTAGATCCACAAAGGGAATTAGGCATTGCAATGCTGAGCATCCCTGCGCCTAGCTTTTAGGTAGCCTGCTTCTCAGTGGAATCCATGACCTGGTTTAGCGGAGATTTTAAGGCACTATAAAAATAAAAAATATATATAAAACAGACGGAAAAAAGGGGAAATTGATAGTAATGAATATAAATCAGAAGATAGGAATTGTGGAAAATTGATATGGAAAGCAATAGAAGAAGTCTATGACCAGCAGACTTAGGGATAATAAAGAGGTTTTTTTTGTGTATTAGGAACAAAAAGAATCCTAACAATGCTATTGGACCATTACTAAATGGAAATGGTAGAATTATCAGTAATAATGCAGAGAAGGCAGATGTGTTTAATAAATATTTCTGTTCTCTATTTAGAAAAAAACAGATGATAACATTCTTTCCATTCCACTATGATCCTGAAAGGATGTTAAATAGCAGTTACTAAAATTAGACATTTTTAAATCAGCAGGTCCAGATAACTTGCACCCAACAGTTTTGAAAGAGCTAGCCAAGAAGCTCACTGGATCATTAATGTTGATTTTCAATAAGTCTTGGAACACCAGGGAAGTTCCAGAAAAAAGCTAATGTTCTGCCAATATTTAAAAAGGGTAAACAATGACCCAGGTCATTCTTACATCAATCCCAGGCACGGTAATGGAGCGACTGATACGAAATTCAGTTAATACAGAATGAAAGGAGAGTAATATATGTGACACTGGCAGACCAGGTGCCAGCTTATGCCAAGGCCCCTAGGCCTTAACTTGCTGCTGCCGGTGGGAAAAAGGCTGGGGGGAGTCCTCCTCTCTGGCCCCCAACCCTTGGAAAGCCTGCCTGCTGTACCCCAAACTTCTCATCCCTGACCCAGCCCCATGCCCTGCACCCCCTCCTGCACCCTAACCCTCTGTCCCAGCCCAGAGCCCACACCCAGCACCCAAACCCCTCCTGCACCCCATCCTGCATCCCCTTCACCCCAACTCCCTGTCCCAGCCCAGAGCCTGCACCCAGCACCCAAACTCCCTCCCAGAGCCCTCACCCCTCCCACTCTCAAACTCTCCCAGAGGCTGCACCCCAACCCCCCTCCTGCACCCAAACTCTGTCCCAGAGCCCACACCCTGCACCCCCTCCTGCACCCTAACCCCCTGCCCAAGCCCAAAACCTGCACCCAGCACCCAAACTCTGTCCCAGAGCCCATATCCCTCTCACACCCAATCTTCCTCCCAGGCCCTGCACCCCAAACCCCCTCCTGCCCCCAAAACTCCCTCCCAGAGCCTTAGGCAGCTGTCTGTAGGGAGGAAGGGGGGGCACCTGGACCTGTTCTGGGCACCACCAAAAATTATACAAACCTGACGCCCTTGGTACTGCCCACCAGAAAGGTCCATTGAAACCAAATGAGCATTGTGAAACATCAACGAAGAAAGGCTTTGTTAATTGCTCCCCACCACACCCATGAAGAGGATATGTGCATATGACTCATCCCATCACTTTGAACTCTGGGGAAGGGAATAAAAATCCACAACAAGAAGAAACTGTATCTCTGTGCTGCTTGGACTTTGGGAGGACAAGATTTCTAAGCATCTGCAAGGGATCCCCCGTGCTTGGCCTGGTTAGCCCTAGAAGGCATATAGACCTTGTGTATTACAGCAGCTTTTATTGCCTTTTGGAAACTAAGACTGTAATTCACTTGTGCATGTATGTTTGCCTGCTTTAATCTTGTAAGTAACTCTCATTTCTTTTTGTTAGTTAATCTTTAGATTGTTTAGTATAGGATTGGCTACAAGTGTTGTCTGTGGTGTGAGATCTAGGGTACAATTTACCTGGGGCAGTGACTGGTCCTTTGGGTAGAGGTGAAACTGGGCTGGTACAGTGTACCAGTAAGAAGTGGCTGCCGGTACGGGCTGGTACACACCCAACCATGGCAGCGCTTTAACATCACTTCCCCTTTTGCTCACTCCCATTGGTGGCCCTGATGGTAGGGACCTTAAAGCGCTGCTGCAGCAACAATGCCACAGCAGTGCTTTAATGTCGCTACCCCATTTGCCCCCCCCAGGGCTGAGGGGTGTGTGTGTGCAAAAGGGGCAGTTGCCCGGAGCCCTGCAATTTAAAAGTCCCCGGGGCTTTCGGCTGCCGCCACCACTACCACAGCAGAGGCCAGAGCCCTCGGCCCTTTAAACCGCCACCGGAGCCCCGGGCGGCATTGGCTGGGCAGGGCTCAAGGGATGGCTGGGGGAGGCTGACGTCCAGCCCCGCCCTTCTGCCCGAGGTCCCGCCCCTTCTGCCCAAGGCCCCACCCCATCCACCAGCTCAGAGCCGGGCCCCCATACCAGTAAAACTTTTAAGTTACTTTCACCCCTGCCTTTGGGACTGGGAATAACTTGAATATTGTTGTGATTTTTGGTGTAAGGGACCATCTATCACAAAGGCAGGCAAGGGAACTGTCTGTGACTGTCTGATAAGATTGTAATAGTGCTTTAAGAGTTCACATTTGATACTTGGCAAAATCTATGCATAGACCTCACAACCAATTTGGAGTATGTGTCCTAGTTCTTAACAGTCTGCCCTGAGATTGGTACTCACATCCTTGAGCATCTCCAAGCAGCTTGACAATATACTTAATGCAAATCCACATAGGTTTATGGAAAAGAGATCCTGTCAAACTAACTTGATGTCTTTTTTTGATGAGATTACAAGTTTGGTTGATAAAGGAAATAGTGTTGATGTAATATACTTTGACTTTTGAAAGGCATTTGACTTGGTACAGCATGACATTTTGATTAAGAAACTGGAAAGATATAAATTAACATAACATTAAATGGATTAAAAGCTGGCTAACTGGTAAGTCTCAAAATGTAATTGTAAACAGAGAATCATAACTGAACAAGTGTGTTTCCAGTAGGGTCCCTCAGGGATCAGTTCCTGGCCCTATTAATGACCTGGAAGAAAACATAAAATCATCACTGGTGAAGTTTTCAGATGACACAAAATTTTGGGGAATGGAAAATAATGAAGACAACACATCACTGATACAGAACAATCTTGATCACTTGTTAAAGTGGGCACAAGTAAACAATATGCATTTTAATATGGCTAATGAAATGTATACATCTAGGAACAAAGAACGTAGCCCATAGTTTCAGGCTGGGGGGCTCTATTCTGGGAAACAGTGACTCTGAAAATGATTTGGTGGCCATGGTGGATAATCAGATGAACATGAGCTCCCAGTGCAACATCGTGGCCAAAGGGGCTAATACAGTCCTTGGATACATAAACAGGGGAATCGCAAGTAGGAGCTGAGAGATTATTTTACCTCTACATTTGCCACTGGTTGAAGTACTGCTGGAATACTGTGTCCAGTTCTGTGTCCACAGTTCAAAAAAGAAATTGATATATTGGAGAGGGTTCAGAGAAGAGCAACGAGAATGATTAAAGAATTAGAAAACACGCAAATATTGACAGACTTAAGGAATTCAATCTATTTAACTTGACAAAGAAAGGTTAAGGGATGTCTTGATTACAATCTATAACTACCTACACGGGGAAAAATATTTAATAATGCAACCTTTAATCTAGCAGAGAAAGGTCTAACACAAGCCAGAGAAATTCAGCCTAGAAATAAAGTGTCTTTTTTTTAACAATGAGAGTATTTAACCATTCCAACAACTTTCCAAAGGTCATGTGGATTCTCCATCACTGACAATTCTTACATCAAGATAGTATGTTTTTCTAACAGATGTGCTCTAGGAATTATTTTGGGGAAGTTTTATGGCCTGTGTTACAGAGGAGGTCTGACTAGATGATCACAACAATCCCTTTGAGCCTGGGAATCTGTGAATCATAGGGAAAGTCAGGCACCTGAGGATATGTCTACACTGCAAAAAATGACCCGTGGCAGTGAGTCTTAGAGTCTGGGTCAACTGACTCAGGCTCACAGGGCTCGCGCTATGGGGCTAAAAATAGCAGTGTAGATATTTGAGCTTGGGTTGAAGTCTGGGCTATGAAACCCAGTGAGAGAGTGAGTTTCAGAGGCCAGGCTCTAGGCAGTGCTTGAATGCCTAGTTCTGTAGCACATGCCTGAGTCAGTTGACCCAGGCTCTGAGACTTGCTGTGCAGGTCTTTTTGCAGTGTAGACATACCCTAAGAATGGGATCCATAGAAGCCAGCATGCTGAGTGGGAAGTTGCGTTAACTAGTCAGGAGGTGCGGATTAGGCACCACCCATTGTGGGAGGGAGGCACCTCCCCCTTCTCTCAGGATCATTCACAGCCATGAATTCTCTCCTGGAGGAGAAGGAGCAGTGATGCCTGTTATACCAAGTGGTTAGATGTGGGAGATCTGAGTTCAAGTCCCTACTCCAATCAGGCAGAGCAGGGATTCACACCTAGATCAGGCTCCCACATCCAAGATGAGTGCCCTAAACACTGGGTTATTGGGAATAATGGGCACGCTGTTCTCCTTTGGCTATCTTTTGTGCTGGGTTAGATGTGCTCTCAGAACACCACCAGATCAGGACCTGTGGGCAGGGGAACTCCTAGTTTGAGAATCCTGGGGCTTAGGCATGAAGTATGCACTGAACAGCTTGGTGATATCAGGACTTGAGTGGCTTTTCACATGTGTGCTAGCAGAAATGTAGGTGCCTAAGGACATTAGGTGCCTACAGGGTTAGGCAGCAGCTGAACAAGGATTTTGGTTACAGCTAAATGTTGGACCTAAGCGCCTAAGGTGGCATTTAGGCACCTAAGTTCCTTTGTAGATCTAGCCCTTGGAGCTCAAATCTGTTGCCTGATGTTTTTTAAAGCACGCACTATCCAAAATAAAATCTTCATGTTGCCTTAAGCACTTGAGGTTGCAATATTTCATCCCTCTAGTTCTGTGAAATTCTTTATAAAACAATGTGAAATTTAACATTAAGATGCCGAAACCCTCAGAAATGAATAAGTAATGTTTTACCAAAGATTTCACATTCACAATAAATGCCAAGGAGTCAAGTTAAATTTCAATTCATTTAAAATTTCCACTGTGCATTAAAGTCTGATGTTGCTCCCACTAAAGTCTGTTGCAAATCTCCAACTGAATTTAGTGGAGGGAGGTGGATTGGGCCCTAAATTATCATTATTCACAACATCCTTTGTGAATCATTTTAGCAAATCTATTGTGTATTCTTGATTAAAGAAGAAGAGGGAAATGAGTTGAATTATATTTACATGTAGATTTCAAAGTTCACCCTGTGAGGCCTCGGATCTGATTCCAGCTTAACTGCACACATTCCTTGATTTCCTAGTGTCCTGTTAATAACAGAGAGATTACAAAGACTGAGCCTCTAAAGTTTGGAAAAGAGATGACTAAGAGGGGATATGATAGCGGTATACAGAATTGTGAATGGTGTGGAGAAAGTGAATAAAGAAGTATTATTTACTCCTTCACATAACACAAGAACCAGGCGTCACCCAATGAAAAGAATAGGCAGCAGTTTTAAAACAAGCTAAAGGTTTTTCACACAACCCACAATGAATCTCTAGAAATTTTTGCCAGGGTAAAGACCAAACTGAAAACCACAGTTTAAAAAAAAAATTAGATAAAGTTCATGGAGGATAGGTCCATCAATGGATATTAGCCAGGATGGTCAGGGATGCAACCCCATGCTCCGGGTGTCCCTAGCCTCTGACTACAAGAAGCTGGGTGTAGATGACAGGGGATGGATCACTCAATTATTATCTATTCTGTTCATTCCCTCTGGGGCACTTGGCATTGGCCACTGTTGGAAGACAGTCTACTGGGCTAGATGGACCATTGGTCTGACCCAGTATGGCCGTTCTTAGGTTCTTAACAGTCCCTCCAGAGAACATGGGCCCTTTGATTCCAGTTCCACTAATTATGATACATCTTTTATGCTATTTTATACACCTTTTAGTATAAACATTACAAGCATTGACTCACAGGCCCTCCACTCCATGTCTCTTTGGCAATAGGTTGGCAATAGCCGACTTGTCTTTACCACAGACTCAGGTGGTTACATAGTCTTCAATAGAGTTTAGTTTCCTTAACAGGTGACCACACCGAGAGTGAGTTTTCTCTGTCATCTGTCTCTGAGTTTAGCATACTCTCTCTCTCTGGAGTCTGCTCCCTCCCTGTGAGCTTGGCCTCCCGTTCTTTGTCTCTGAATTCCATGATAATCTTTGTTTCTCTGTAGACGCTCTCGGGGTGTTGTGTCTGATGACTTGTAAGTGTCTCCTGGTTCTTTACTTGTCCCTCTTGTGTAGTCACCTCATACAGCCTGGGTCACTGGACTACTGCCCTTGGAAACTTCCACTACATGCATCCGACAAAGTGGGTATTCACCCACGAAAGCTCATGCTCCAAAACGTCTATTAGTCTATAAGGTGCTACAAGACTCTTTGCTGCTTTTACAGATCCAGACCAACACGGCTACCCCTCTGATACTGGACTACTCATGACTTCTTTAATCCACTCCATCTGGTATCTCTCTTATGAGTGATCCTCAAAGGAGTGCCATCTCCAGGGCAGTAGGTTCTTGGCTGACCTGTCATACTTTAGTGCTGGCTTTCTCTGATTGTTGGCCATTTCCTCTCATCAGTGTATCCATCTGTAGCGAAGTGAGGACTCACCAGTGTGGCTCCTCCTGCTGGTCGTTCTAGGAATTAGCTCAATTCCAGCCCAAAGCACCCGCTGCAGGCCAGTGGCTCGCCTGCCTCAGGCTTCATGTCCCTCCCGGACTTTGGTGCTCCTTTACCTCAGGGTTCTGCCCCCCAGCAGTACCCCCTTACTCTGGGTTTTCCCTCCCAGGGGAACCTCCAACCCTCTAAACTCACCTTGCCTCAGTGGCTACTGCCAGTCATCATCTAGCCCCTGCTCACTTGGGCAGACTGCAGTCTGTAATGGCCACTCGTTGTGTCAAGGGGTTAGGACCTGCTGCCTTTGCCTATCCCCGGCTACCCCTCTGCAACCCCAGTACCTTTGTAGGCCTTCAACTAGGCCTGCAGCCTGGGGGTTTACCAGGCTGGAGCTCCCCAGCTCCCTTTGCCCTTCCTTAGCACTGCTCTGCTTCAGGTACCTTACTCCCAGGCGGGTAGCCCTTCCCACTTCAGGGCTAGAGTAAGACTCCCCTGCTCCTGGCTCACAGCCCTCTTATCAGGGCCAGCTGGGCCCTGAGTGAGCTGGCCACACCTGTGGCTGTCTCCCTAATCAGCCTAGCTTAGCTGCTTTTACCCCTGTTCTTCAGGAGTGGGGCAGCCACCCCACTGCAACATCCTTCCAGCTGCAACAGGTTGTCGCACAGGAAGCAGGGTTTTGGTCCTTTCTCCCATCAGTGCCTGTGCTGGTCTGTTTTGGCACCCCTGTAATGGGATATTCCTGTCTGCCAAAAATGCTAGCAAGGAATTTGAACCAGAAGAAACAGCCTTCTGTACCAGTCTTGTAGCTGTTTTAACAGCTGAGTCCACCTTACTGTTACACTGGGTGTTCTGGGGGTGGAGATGGGGTTATCAGGCTCCCATTGGTGGGCAAATTCCTTAATTCTTCTGAGGCACATTGGGGTCTGTTGTTGTTGAATGCAGTGTCTCAAATCCCATATATCACAAAGTGAGCCCTTAGTTTGCCAGTCACTGACTTGTATCTTGTATCAGCCAGAGCATCAATTTCCCAAAAATTAGAGTAGTAATCCACTGTAATCAAGTACTTCCTTGAAGATAAATAAATCTGTTCCCACCCTTTCCTATGGCTGGGTGGGCAGCTCATGTGGTAACAGAGTCTGTTTCTGCTGGCAGTTACTGCATGACCATCTGGTGTCACATCCTTCTATCAAGGAGCAGAGTTGTGTAGTTATTCCTGTCCAGTAAACGTACTCTTGAGCCCATCTAAAACAGCTGTCAATGCCTGCTGTGAAGCATGTATTTTTTGCATGACAACCTTACGTAATGAGGCAGGAACAACTCATCTATAATTTGGAAATATGGTTCTTCTCCTAGCAGTACTTGGCTTTTGTCTTCTGGTCACTTTGCTCGTATTGCTCTCTTGACTGCCTGTAGTTGCATGTTCTTTTCCATAGCATCTTTGCTTTGCTGTTGAAATTGGGAGATACGGTTTCAATGTTTTGATCCCTTTCCCCCAATTCACTGATGCTGGGTATATATGTCCTGCTGAGGGTGTCAGTAATCATTCTGGACAATATCTGACACCAGTAATCATTCTGGACAATATCTGATTTCTACCCAGTAGCACTGGAGGTGCATCAATGTATCTTTATAGCACTAAAAAGGGGCTTTGCCATGATTATCTTTAGGGGTTTATGGTCTGATTACACTATTACTGGGTGGCCATAGGTGTACTGATGGAATCACTCCACTTTTAATATCAGAAGCTATTTTTCCATGTAGGCATACCCTTGTTCAGTCTCTGACAGTGCTCTGCAGGTATAAGTGACCAGCTGCTCCTACAAAAGAGCTGCACCCAATCCTTTCTCCAATGTGTCACATTGGCATGTCAGTAGTTATCCTGGCTGTTAGTACTTCAGAACAGGGGCATCCATTATCCTTTGTTTCAGCTTGTCAAATGGTTAGGAATTGTGAGCAGGTCTGAAGTCTGCTGCCTGGCATTTGCAATCTCTGGCAGTTACCCAATCTAGTGGTCACAGTCTTTGGAGGTTTCCCTGCCTATTGCCCACTGCCTTGGGCAGCCACCCCGCCTAGTGGTTACAGTAGCTGGTGGTCACTCTGCCTAGTGGTTACAGTCTCTGGAGGTCACCCCATCTAGTTGTTACAGTAGGAGGGTAGAGGAACACGGGCCCTCCTATTCCACCAGGTTCTGACCCAGGGCCCTGCGAAGCCTGTTCAGCACCTTTCACCCTGGGGTGCCAGAAGTCAGCCTCCCTGCGTTATATCCAATCTTCCCCTTTCCTGTGGCATGCTGCAGTTTGTTCTAGCATGCACTGCATCATGGGCTGCCTACCCATCTCTGGCCTGTAAGAGCTGCCATTCGCCAATGATCTTCCCCCCAGTCTGGGTCTGACTGCCTCCCCCTCTGGAGTTCCCAGAGGCGGTCCGTCTCCATGCTCTGTCCACCCCACCTGAGCCAGCCGGTTCCCTTTTAAGTCCTACTCCCCAAGTGGATCATGCTTGGCACAGGCAGAGAGGTGGGACCTCCTAAGCCCAGAGCTGCTTTTCAACCCTTTGCTCTCTCATCACAGAAATCTTCTTAGTCTCACTCAACATCCTACCATGTGAGCTGACGTGTGGGTTCTGCTAGTGCAGCCAGGTGTGGACAGAATTTGGAAAGAACATTTATCATACCTATGAAGCACACATGTGACTGGAACTGGCATGTCTCTGACTGCTTTGATTTTATTGGGGTTTGCTTTCATTTTTCCTGCTGCAAGCAGATGTCTGATGTACGTCACCTCATTTTCTTTGAGTTGCATTTTTTCTGAGCTGAGTTTTATGTTCCTGTCCCTCCATTGCTGTAGAAAAACTTGTAGCTTTCTGTCATGGTCTCATTCAGGTTCTGTGTCATTGCTCCCTTCACCTGCAATGAAGGTGTTACATCTACAGTTATTTTCCTCTCAGGCAGTCCTTCCAGCAGTCCTTGCATGAGTCTTCTCTGGAACATTTCTAGTGCTGGGCCTATGCCCTTCAACATGCACAGCCATCTGTAGCGAACAAGTGGTGTTGCAAAGATTGTTAGCACATGGGATTATTTATCCAGATTTATGTGCCAAAACCAGTTCCTCACATCACACATTGGAAAGATTCTGGCATTGAAAAGTTCTGGCAAGATGTCATCAATTGTGGGCAATGGATAGTGGCACTGCTCAGTTCAGTGTCTTTGGGACTATGCAGATGCATAATTTGCTTGATGGTTTCTTTACCACCACGATGCTGTATTGGCTTCTACACATGTTATGATGGGCCTACTTGGCAGACTTTTGAGCTCCTTGAATACTGGATTACGTAGTGCCACTGGTATTTTCCTTTGTGGGAATCACATAGATTCCACAGTGGGGTCTACTTCCAGTTGCAACTTTCCTTTGAGGCACCCATCACATTTGAAAAGATCCCCATATGAGTTTAAAATTGTCTCAGTTGTCCATGGGACTTTCCATTTACTTCTAGCATTGCAGTCATATAATTCTGATACTGCACCCTGATCAGACCTACCGCTTATATGGCAGTATTCTCCAAGAAGGGTCTGCAGTGCTTACCATACACCAACACAAACTTCAGTTGGTGCCATCTGTTATTTTTCAGGTTAGTTACTATGAGGTCATGTTTTCCCACAGGCTGCATTATGATCTTATTGTATGTTATTAGATTGTGCCTACTCTTTGTAACAGGTGTGTTTAAGTCCAATTCATCTGAGGAATCACATTGCAGAAGGCCATACTATCTAGCTGAAATGGCACAGGGCATTTCTCTATTTACACTGTTGCATGCACAGAGGTCGATATTGTCCGTGATATGCTCTTGGACTCAAGGAAAGAGTCACAATGTTATCACCATTCCTGATGTGCCATTCTCCTCTTGTAGAAGTCTGTCTGAATTGCTCAGAGTTTCCTCTACTCTTGCACACAATGCTAAAACGGTTCAAATGGTCACAATCCTTGCTATGCTGTCCTAGTGTGGGGGTACTTCTCCTTTACAGTGGGAGACAACACGAGTGGGTTTGAGAGGGAGTTTGACAGAGGGAGGCCTATGATGGTTAGGAAGACCTGCAACACCTCTGCCAGCACTGTTTCTGTCTCCTCCACCTGCGCCTGTAGCCAGACAGAGCACCTGAGCATGGATGCTTCTACCCAGATCCTGGTGTGGTTTTGCAG
>NC_133770.1:270244427-270266415 GCF_003597395.2 Chelonoidis abingdonii
GTCTAGGAAGGAGTATGTCAGAAAGGGATCTAGGGGTTATAGTGGACCACAAGCTACATATGAGTCAACAGTGTGATGCCGTAGCAAAAAAAAGCAAACGTGATTCTGGGATGCATTAACAGGTGTGTTGTGAGTAAGACACGAGAAGTCATTCTTCCGCTCTACTCTGCGCTGGTTAGGCCTCAACTGGACATCGCATTTCAAGAAAGATATGGAGAAATTTGAGAGGGTCCAGAGAAGAGCAACAAGAATGATTAAAGGTCTAGAGAACATGACCTATGAAAGAAGGCTGAAAGAATTGATTTTGTTTAGTTTGGAAAAGAGAAGACTGAGAGGGGACATGATAGCAGTTTTCAGGTATCTAATAGAGTGTCAAGAAGGAGAGAGAAAACTTGTTCATCTTAGCCTCTAAGGATAGAACAAGATACAATGGACTTAAACTGCAGCAAGGGAGGTTTAGGTTGGACATTAGGAAAAAATTCCTAACTGTCAAGGTGGTTAAACACTGGAATAAATCGCCTAGGGAGGTTGTGGAATCTCCTTCTCTGGAGATGTTTAAGAGTAGGTTAGATAAATGTCTGTCAGGGATGGCCTAGACAGTATTTGGTCCTGCCATGAGGGCAGGGGACAGGACTCTAATGACCTCTCAAGGTCCCTTCCAGTCCTAGAATCTATAAATCTGTGAATCTATGAATAATGAATCCTAGCAACATGAATGTTAATGAATCATGCCTAACATAAGAATGAAATGTAGATTGCTTTAGCTCTTAGGGAAAATTATATTCCTTGCTCTTTTTCTTTACTCTTTAATGGTAGATGAAATTCTGTCCCTCCAATTATATTATTATTTCATTAATCTTCAACTCAGTGATATTACTTCTAAATGTTATGAAACAGAGCATATGAATACTTATTTTGATGTTTAAATATCTTTAATATAGTACATAAAACTATTTTTACGTACTATATTACAATATCTTCTGATTTTTTTTGTGTTGTACAGTAGCACAGACATTAAGAATATGCATCTTAATGTAATAAATATGCATAATTAGGGCCAGATTTTCAAAACTGCTCATCATACACAATTGGGAGCTATTTACAACAATGGGAGCTGCTGGGGGCTGAATACTTTTGAAAATTCAGCTATTTGCTTAGGTGCCTAAATGGGAGCTGTTAGATATTCTGAGCATGTTTGAAAGAAATTTGTCTTTATCTTTTAAATAACTAACATAAAAATGTTGGACATAGTAAAAGTTCACACTACTACAGCACCCTTCAGGATGTCAAAGTATTTTACATATATTAGCAAATTCAGCCTTGTCACAATACTTCTTTGACATAAGGATTACTTTACTCACTGCTAAAATGCCACCACTTTGGGGGTCTGATCCAGTAGTTGTATGCAGTACACAGCAATGCTATACAACAGTTTAGGATAAGCTATTCAGAAGAATTAAAAGGAATACATATCAATTGTTCTGACACTCTCCTTTTGGAAAAAGGAGAGTCAGAGAACAGCAGCCTTATAGTAAGGCCAAGATTTAAAAAAAATCATGTCTGAAATTAAGCTTTTAAATACATTAAAATAAGTTGCATAATTTTCAAAAGTACTGCGCACCAAGCAGCTGCCACTGAAGTTAGAGAGACATGTATTGAAGATACAGCCAGATAATATTATATGGCAGTTACAAGCAGGCATTACTCTTTACTTTACCTTCATTCCTGACTTCCATAATCTTCTGTATGATCTCCAACATAGATTTCTCACTTACTGTAATGGAAAAGCTGACAGTACCAGTTAGTTATGCTGCTTTCCACCAACATGTGACATGCTGTATTGACTTTTGGACTTCAGTGTTATCATTTCCAGCTCTTTTCTCCTGCTCTATCTACCTTCCTGACAGCAGACAGTAATTTGGCCATTAATACTAACTCTGAGACAGAACTAGACAAATGAGAGCTAATGGAAGGGAATCATTTTCCTTTCTTTTCTTCCAACTCTATTTCATTATCTCTTTTCCTCCTTTCATTTTTTAAAAAAAGTATATTATTTTTAGAGCTGAGCTAATAATTCACAGTGAATAATTTGATAAAATTTCCACCTCTTTTTTCGTGTGGGCAATCCATGGAATATCCATGAGCAGATGGTGATTTCTTTAGATTATTCATTTTTCAGAGTGGTTGGATTTTCTTTTGGTGGTAATGAATTTATTTCACAGTCAGGCTTGATTGAAAACAGTTCTTTGCAAGTACTTGGTGTAATGGTGTGACACCCACCTCTTGTGAGTGCCTTCTGGTTGAATGCATGTGCCTACACTTTCTCAGTTTGTGGTGACCCCAGGCAGTGATTTCTTAGCCCTCTGGCCAAGTCACACATGCAGTTTGTATGGGAAACAAAACAGAACCCTTCTGGGGTATACAGTGCACCAGGGCCAGTACCACTCTGGTGGTATCTCTGTAGCCCTCCCAAGGCTCAATCTGTAAATAGCCCTACCCGAGGCATGGGTCTGTGCCCTCAGGGCTTCCTACCTAGAAACACTGTCTTCCTGCAGCCCTCCCTAGTCTTATTCCTTACTCAGTCCCAGCAGCCAGCTAGGAGCTCCTTCTTGCTTCCCCAGTCCCTGCCAGCAACTGAACTGTGCATGGTCCAGCTGCTCCTTCAGCCAGCCAGCCAGAAACACAGTTCTTACTCCTCCAGCTCCAGGGAGTAACTGACTGACTCTGGCCCTGTGGTTCCTTTTATGTGAGTCTGCTGGGCCCTGACTGGCTGCTCCCTGCAGCCTGTCTCATTGGCTGCTCCCCTGAAGCCACTCTAGGCTGCTTGGCAGACTTCTTTTCTGCTCCTTTCTGGGATGGGGTACGGTAGGATCCTGAAGCCTCCAGCAGGGGGCCTCTGGGCCTAGTCCACCCCATCACACATCTCCTCTCACCCAGGCAGGATTGGGATGGTGGTTCTACCACACTCTTTTGCCCCACTTTGGCAGGATCTTCTCTCTCCCAGGCATCTGTTGGGAGAGTGTTTTTTTCAGTCCTTTTGCCCCCCTTCAGTCAGAGTCTACTCTCACAGGTCTCTCTTACCTAGATATCATGTAAGAGTCCTTTTAATTCACCTTTGCCTCCTGGATTTTGGGGTCTCTGTCTGCCACAACATGTCCATCCCTATATATCGAGCCTCTGCTTCCGTCTTGAGGTCGTATACCAAGTGGAGCAGGTGGTGGCTGTGGCCAGCTGCTCTCTCCAGCTCCTGAGAGCATCCACTTCACTCTCTGTTGACTCCAGCTACTCGGTTAGCTCATCAACATGTAGGAAGGAACTCAGAACTGGCCTGCTCTACCTTTTTCCCTTAGGGCGACCCTGTCTGAGCTCCTATGCTAGCCTGTTCACTGTGAGGTCAAACCTAAGGTCCCTCTGTAAATTGCTGACCTTGAAAATCTGTCTGGGTCCCAACTGTATCCTGTTACTCATTGGATTCTGTCTGGGTCTGTACACTGTCCTTCTTGAGTTGGGGCGTTGTCTGGACCCCCTTTTCTATCCTTCCTCTGGTTTCCAGCCCCGCTGGTTCCTTACCTAGTCATTCTGGACTCTCTTGGTACTAGATTGCTTCTTGGTCTTTCCTGAATGAGGGCCAAGAAACCCACCCAGTCTCTCTTTTGAATATCCCAGTCTTGCCTCAACCTGGGTTATCTTTCTTTTCCCTTGTTGCCCCTCACACTCTCTAACAATGTATGGCCCTTTCATCTCCTTCTTCTTACTCCCACCCATATTTCTCTCTCTCTCTTTGTGCTTCACTACTACCCTAACTTTCTTCCCCACCTTCTCTCACTCCTCATTATTCCTCTTTTCGGGCTGGGACAACTTCCAGTACACATTCCTGAGGCAGATGCTCATCTAGTGTAAACTCTTATAGCTCCAATGACTTCAGTAGAGCTATGACAATTTATACCAGGTGACTATCTGCCCTAGGCTCTTCAGCTGCTGCTATCCAACTTTTCCCTCCTGTGCATAGGTCTGGGCACAGACTATTCAGCTGGCAACTACTTCCTAACCCCCACTGTCTGCCACTGGGATGGTCTCTCCCTCTCCCTCCTGTAGTCTCTAGCAGAACTCCCTGCTAGATGTGACCTATCCCTGGAGGTCGGTGGCCTCCCAGAAGCTGTAGACAGCCCTTCAGATCTGTTATATGGCAGTATTACAAGCCAGCTAAAGGTACCTGTGCACAGCTATTCAGTTTGAGCTCTGCCTATTGGGATACTTCCTTTTACTCCTACTATATTGCCATATTTAGGTTGTACCTCGATTAACTAGACAACAAGGTAACTGTGACAGGCTTACCACCCTAAGCCTCTTTCTCCCGCTCTTTCTCAGCAGGCCCTTTGCATTTCCCTGGTCCAGCTCCACCTGGGCTGGCCACAAAAGTGTTTCAAAATAAAATGACATCAAACATAAATAGCAAAAGTCCTTGTACCCCAGTGTCCTGTGGACTGTCTGTTGTGGTTTTTCCATCCCTCTTCCACACCCTAGGAAGAGGATTCTGAGTTGCCCTGCTGAGTTGACAGTCCAAACTGTCTATCTATTTGCCCCTTCACATTGAGACCGAGGGAGCTTTTTGCACAATTTTCCCACCCAGCATTTTGGTGTTGGTTGGATTGATTGATTGATTGATTGATTGGGAGAGAGGGGAACCTTGCCCTACCCTACACTACAAGGCTCCTGGCCCCTGGACTTGGTCTTCACTCAGGACCATTTCCTCTCTCTCTATGTTCACCTCTGTTGTCCGCAGGCTCTTTGTGCAGTTGAGACTGCTTAGAACGGGTAGCCTGGACATAGGACCTCTTTTCCTTAAGGAGCCAGCATATCCCTTTAACTAACCTGATTTTTATTGATGTTTTGTATTTTACTGATCAGTTCAGCAGAGTGACATATTTTAATAAGTTCCCTTAATTTACATTATCTCTTTTTCCTTTAGCCTCCTAGCAAGATTCAAAAAAAGGATTTGACGTTTATATGGCTAATGCGAACATGCACAGTTGCATTAGATAGGATAAAACAATATATAAACCTTCAAGCTTCAGGCCATTAGCCAGCCATTAGTGGATGAGGGTTTAGAAATTTTCCCTATGGGCAAGTTATGGCATCACCATCCATTACAGGGATTCTATCACTTTCCTTTGAAAAGTGCTGACCATTGTCAAAGGCAGGATACTGGGCTAGCTCGACTCCTAGTGGCAATTCCTGTCTTCCTTACAGAAAGCATATAGTCTTTTGATTCAATGATTCTTTACATTAAAATTGCTGTGAAACAGGTGTTTCCTAAGGCCCGTGGTAGAGGCTATCTTTTCATCAATGCTAGCTGGCATGTTGATCTTCTTCAGATTATTCATCTGCCTAAAGATTAATTGTGAATGTCAGAATGATGTACAGAGAGATACTTCATTTTGAACCATCTGCTCAATAAAAATGTTCAGTGTATAGGATTAAAAAATAGGATGCTTGCTCAGATCATTGTTGAGGGGGTAAGCGAGCCAAAGAGACCTTCAGTTAGATAAATGAAGTGGAGTGGAAACACTTGCATAATTTCTCATACAAGATTAATTCAGTATAGAGATCAATAGGATCATGGAGGCAAGGAAGAAAAAGAGGAGGTTTGGGAGAAAGCTTTGGGAGAAGAGGAATAGCTAAATTTAAAGCACTCAGGGACACTCACAGTCAAAGTATTTGACCAACTGAACAGATTTAACCCTGTAATTTTGCATGTAAGGTGGCATCACATTTTAAATGTGGCAGATCATAGCTCCCATAGGCCCTGTATCACAGGAGCAATGAAGATAGTAATTGCCATAGTGGATCAGACTGTTGACTATCTAGTCTAGAATCTTGTTGCAAAGGCTAGCACCAGATACTTCAGTAGAAGAAATCTACATAATGGACAATTATACAATAAAATCTCCACATAAGAACTTTCTCCCTGAACCCAGGCAGTTAGAGCCGAACATGGGGATTTATATCTCTTGTCATTTTTTTTCTAATTAGAATAACTTTGTGTATCCTCATTATTCATATAAGTATCTAATCATTTTAAAATTTTTGCTTAGTTTATTCCCCAATAATATCTTGTGGCAAAGAGTTCCAGAGATTAATTATGTATTTATGTTAAAAAAGTAATACTTGTAATCAGTTTTAGATTATTGGACTTTTAATTGTGTTCAGCTCCTTCGTTTTGTATTAAGTGAAAGCAGAAGAGTGATTTGTTGTCTTTCTCTGTATCACTCATTATTTTACATGTTTCTGTTATCACTCCTCTCATTTATTACTCCTGAAAACTAAATAGTCCACTGCTAATCCCTTCATTCTCTCCTGGTATGGAAACATTTTCAGTGCGCCAGTATTTGTTGTCCCTTTCTGGTACTTTCTGCCATATCAATGTGTGGAATCTTGACATCGTCAAGGGGTGGAAGAATGGTTTTGTGTTAAGGCACTGGACTGCCCCTATACCTGCTGGAGGTTTTCCCTATGACAGGTGAATTTTCAGCTACAGTAGTGCAAAGAGAATTTACTAGGGGCCAAGGAACCTAAATACTCTGGTGATGAGCGCAGCAGATATGCAGATATTATCAAAATGCACAGGAATTAGGGATGTGTCAATGTCACTTACATTTTAAATTCTTAATCTTATTCTAGTTTTAAATGAAAGGTTTTTATTTTTTTAAAATCTATGCATCATTCATTGCTGTAAGCAGCACATTGCATGACATGAAGCTGTTCCCTAAGTAGGTGAACTGAATAAAGCAATGATCTTGAAACAGTGCTATTGATATTAACATATACTGACAAGTTTGTTACACTGCACTGCAGCACTGACCTTATTATGCCAGTCCCAGCAGCAGAGGGAGGGAAGAAAGCAGGCTATTTTTATAAAATAAAAAATATGCATTAAATCACCAACTCCCGTGCTCACTGAAGCAAACAAATCTTTGTCACGCTGATTTTCAAGCAACAGTAAAAAAAAAAAAAAGTCCAGACTTTTCTTTAGAATCTCTTGGAAACCATTAAAATTTGAAGCACTGTGTTAGTGTCTAACTGTGCCAGACATGCTGATATCATGATTGAGAATGAGGGGAATGAAAGTTGTGAAGATAAATCTCTAAATGACATACTGTAAATGTAGAACGCTAAGTATAATTTCAAGTTGAACAAACACAGGTAATAAATATCTTTACATCCTTTTTGTAAAACTAGTTTTGTGAAGTTTAATAACAATAGCAGTGAGGTGTAAGTAGGTTACAGAGCTTTACACTTTTACTAGGTCACCAGTTCTAATTTAGTCTAGCTGGTAGCACCCAACAGTTGTCACTGTCTGATGATCTCTGGTGATCTGTTAGAAATGAACTGGTGGCCTCAGTCCAGGTCCTAGTGGGTTTTTTCAGTGGGATTCTTCCCACTGAAAAAATCCACACTGGATATACTAGTTCTAGCCACCTATTGGTTTGCATCAAATCTTCTGTCCCTGAGCAAGCTCCTAGAGAAGCTAGCCTAAGACCAACAGCAAGTTCATCTAATTGAAGCTAGTATCATAGATGTGGCAGAGTCTGGATTCAGGTCAGGACCTGGAACTGAAACAACTTTAGTGGCACTGATTGGTAGTCTCCTGCTGTCAATGGATAGAGGCCAGACAGTACATTCTCATCCTCCTGGACCTCTCCGCAGCAATCGACGTTGTCAACCATAAGCTAGTGCTGTCTCACCTGAGAGGGAGGGCAGGGGTCTGGGGTAATGTACTGGAATGGTTTGAGTCCCTCCAGGAGGGAAAAGCCTAACAAGTGACAGAGCCACCCAGAGGATTCAGGGGGCCTGGGGCAAAGCAATTTTGGGGGCCCCTTCCATAAAAAAAGTTGCAATACTATAGAATACTATATTCTCGTGGGGGCCCCTGTGGGGCCCAGGGCCTGGGGCACATTGCCCCACTTGCCCCCCGCCCGGGCAGCCCTGACAAGTGGTGATCAGAAACTGCACCTCTATACTAGAGATGTCACTTGTGGAGTCTCACTAGGATCAATTCTCTCTAGAGTCCTATTCAGTACCTATATGCAGCTTCTAGGATCTGGTGAACTGGTCAGATGACATGGACTCAAATGCCAGCAATATGCAAATGGTGCACAGCTCTACCTATCTGTCACCACATAGGCCCATGCCAATATCACCACGATGGCCCAGTGCTTGAACAAGATCAGCTTTTGGTTGAAGCTGAATCTGAGCAGAACGTGAAGTTGGTGGGCAGAGGAAAGCATTTTGAAGAGATTCAGTCACAATATAGTCTTCTTTAGTTGAAGATACACATCTACAATTAGTCCTTTCAATCCATAGCTTAAGAGCTCACTGATGCTAAATTTTCACTATCTCTGGTTGGCTAGCAGATTTCGTCTCATCCTGGCCTCAGTTATTCTTGCTTCCTTCACTTCTCAGCTGGACTACAGCAGTGTGATACGTCTGGTCTTGAAGCTTTCCATGCTAAGGAAACTCCAACTAGTACAAAACACAACAGTGTGTCTCCTTAGCAACACAGGCTACTGTAAGCACACACAACTTGTCCTCTACTTCCTACCCTGGCATGCCATAGCATATTGGACTGAGTTCAAGGTCTCAGGCCTTATCTTCAGGGTGCTCAAAGGTCTTGGCCCAGGATATCAAAAAGGTCGCCAAAGCTCTGGGATGAAGATTGTGGTCAACAACTTTGCTCCTGTGAAATTTTGTACAATAAAGGTAAAGCTCCTCTGTGCAGGAGACAAAACTTTCTCATGGCCAGCCCAAGATTGTGGAATGAACTCCCACAGGAACTAAAGAGTTCACAAACCTCTCCACCTTTCAATCTAAGTTCAAGGTGCATTTATTTGACCTTGCCTTCTCTAACATAAACATATATCTTAAATTCATAACTTTGCCAGCCAATAAAAATCATGCACTCAGTAAAGGCACTGATTATGTCTCATTACAATAATCTGTAACCCACTTAAACTTTCTTTGTCCTGTGACTGCAGAGATATTAATTGCTCACTTCAGCTTGAATGGTCTCTTGCAACATATGTTAATTCCTTATGCCTTCAACAATCTGTTCCACCTTGTATTTAGCTATGACCTTCTGAGTACCTGTCCCTGAACATCTCTGTGTTCGAAAGCTTGTCTCTTTCACCAACAGATGTTAATCCAATAAAAGATATTACCTCACCTACCTTGCCTTTCTGATATCCTGGGACTAACATGGCTACAACAACACTGCAATAATAAATATATAGCAACGTTTGGTTAAAAAAAAGATTCCAAAACATAAGACTCCACTGTATACACTTCTCTCTTGGGGAGAGAATGAGAAAATAAACACGTGACAGATGTTAGTCACATTGCTTAATGCACTAGTTGAAGATGTTCAGATACTCTGGAGATAAAATAGACAAGTGACCTCATCACAATTGGCACTCTTGCTGGTCCTCTCAGTAGAGATGCCAAAGATCAAATGGGCATGAACACTAAACCACCCTCTCCCCCTAAAAGTGGCCCCTTCAGGTCAGAGTTGAGGCACATTGGCAGGGCTATGTGGGAAGCTTGAACTGACATTCCTTACATTGCACTTGGTGGTGGATAGAGGGTTTCAGTCTCCAGTGCCATCAGTATGGTGCCTATCATGATCACTATATTCACTAAGCTGCATCTGCTGTCTGCTTGGTGGCGTTAGCCTCAAGGAGCACATTACTCCAATTCTTTGAAGACTGCACTGGCATCCTATTTGCTTCAGACTACAATTCAAGTTGCTGACATTGATCTATGTGCAGTGTAATGCCTTGAGGCTGAGCCCTTGCTCTTTAAATAAGACACTTCTCCTCCCATGTGTCTTCACAGCAGTTGAGATTAGCTGTGGCACTTGAGCTACGAGTTCTTAGGTTTAAATAGATGAAGTTTGGTGGCAGAGTGTTTCCAGTTGAAGGTCTCTAGCTTTGGAATTCATTTCCGCTGCTTGTTCATGAGAGCAAAAGTTGTTGGTTTATTGTTTTGGTTTTTAATCCTAATTTCTTCAAAGACCCTTTGGCTTCTGCCTACAATGGGAGATGAGTATTTTCTTTTGGCTGTGGTGATTAAAAAGTGTTTGCAATGTTGTTCCACCTGTGTTAGTCTCAGGATATTAGAGAGACAAGGTGGGTGAAGTAATATCTTTTATTGGACTAACTTCTGTTGGTGAAAAGGACAAGCTTTTGAGCCTGAAGAAGAGCTCACTGTAGCTCAAAATCTTGTCTCTTTTACCAAAAGAAGTTGATCCAGTAAAAGATATTACCTCACCTACCTGGTCTTTGTGATTAAAAATTGTGTGTTATGAATTGTCGTACCTATGTCCCAATGCTTTTGTAACTGGACACAGTTTATAAATTACAAGATAAAATAAATGTTGCAAGTGGCTATAGAAATTTGAACTATACAAACAACATGTGACAACAGAAGAATTTTTAACAAAGTAGATCATAAAGTAAAAATATATGAAGGAGAAAGCCAATCATTTTGATCATTAAGGGACACTATAACAGGACAAATACCTCTATTTTCAAGACAGTCTAGGTCAGCCTTATAGTTTCTCAGAGGTGGAGATCAGTTTGTTTCTGAGGGAAATGGGGCACCTGTTTGTATCACTAATCTCTGAATCCCTGAACCAAATTATTTTGTGGGCTATATCTGTAAAACCCTATTTAAGGTTACTCAGACTGCATGAGTTTAATCACAGATAGAATTTGGCACAGTGTCTTTAAATCTAAATTGGAAACGTGAAACAGAAAAAAATGTAACATTTTGCGAGCCTGCTGGATGAATTCCCTTCCCACTCTCCTTCACATGTAGCCTGTCAGGACTCCCAGACTGAACTTCTTAATAGAGAATTAGAGCATTCATATTTCTATGAGATAACTACCAATCACATGGGATGTTGTGAGGTATCTTGCACTGACCATTTTTAAACATGCATATCAGTGGGATTATATCATGATAATCACACCCTTTAGGGGAAGTCCTATGTTATTTTAATAAGCCTAATAGCCCCCTCTTCTATGCAATTTTATTCTGGTCTTTTCTTGTGTATGGTTCTGTACCTGTGTGAGATGTACATGTATTGTGAGCTGGAAGTGAAGTCAACCTTCTGAATGCTAATTAGCACTAGGCTTGCCAACCCTCCAGGCTTGTCCTGTAGTCTCCAGGAATTAAAAATTAATCTTTAATGAAACATTATGCTATGTGATGAAACCTCCAGGAATACATCCAACCACAATTGGCAACAATAATTAGCACTTTCAGTGGGCCCACATAGATATAGACTTTTGTCAACAAATCTGGAAGGGAGATATAGAATTTTCTCCACATATCTATTAAGGTTCCTTCAAGCTAGAACTCACATGATCAAGATTGTGCCAGTGTTTCCAATATAAATCCTTTATTTCAAACATTTTTTATCTTAGATCAGGTTCATGCCTCACATCAGGTCATTTGCATCAGTGGAGCTACACTAAAGATTAATTTGGCCTGTTATCGAATCATAGAACTGGAAGGGACATCGAGAGGTCATCTAGTCCAGTCCCCTGCACTCAAGGCAGGGCTAAGTATTATCTAAACCATCCCTGACAGCTGTTTGTCCAACCTGTTCTTAAAAATCCCTAATGATGGAGATTCCACCACCTCCCTAGGCAATTTATTCCAGTGCTTAGCCACCCTGACAGTTAGGAATTTTTTCCTAATGTTCAACCTAAACCTCCCTTGCTGCAATATAAACCCATTGCTTCTCATCCTATCCTCAGAGGTTAAGAAAAACAATTTTTCTTCCTCCTTGTAACAACCTTTTACATACTTGAAAACTGTTATCATGTCTCCCCTCAGTCTTCTTTTCTCCAGACTAAACAAAACCAATTTTTTCAATCTTCTCTCATAGGTCATGTTTTCCAGACCTTTAATAATTTTTGTTGTTCTTCTCTGGACTTTCTCCAATCTGTCCACATCTTTCCTGAAATGTGGCACCCAGAAATGGACACAATACTTCAGTTGAGGTCTACTCAGCGCAGAGTAGAGCGGAAGAATTACTTCTCATGTCTTGCTTACAATACTCCTGTTAATACATCCCAGTGGAGTACTTTGCATTTATCCTTACTGAATTTCATCCTATTTACTTCAGACAATTTCTCTAGTTTGTCCAAATAATTTTGAATTTTAATCCTGTCCTGCAAAGCACTTGCAACCGCTTGATAACCAGCTTGATATCATCTGCAAACTTTATAAGTGTACTCTCTACACCATTATCTAAATCACTGATGAATATTGAACAGAACCAGAGCCAGAACCAATCCCTGTGGGACCCCACTCATTATGCCCTTCCAGCATGACTGTGAACCACTGATAACTACTCTCTGGGAACAATTTTCCAACCAGTTATGCACCCACCGTATAGTAGCTCCATCTAGGTTGTATTTCCTTAGTTTGTTTATGAGGTCATGCGAAACAGTATCAAAAGCCTTACTAAAGTCAAGATATACTACATCTACTGCTTCACCCCACCCCACCCACAAGGCTTGTTACCCTGTCAAAGAAAGATTCCAGGTTGGTTTGACACGATTTGTTCTTGACAAATTCATGCTGACTGTTATTTATCACCTTATTATCTTTTAGGTGTTTGCAAATTGATTGCTTAATTATTTGCTCCACTATCTTTCCGAATCCAGAAGTTAAGCTAACTGCTCTGTATTTCCCCGGGTTGTCCTTATTTCCCTTTTTATAGATGGGCACTATATTTGCCCTTTTCCAGTCTTCTGAAATGTGTCCCGTCTTCCATGACTTTTCAAAGATAATTGCTAATGGCTCAGATATCTCCTCAGTCAGCTCCTTGATTATTCTAGGATGCATTTCATCAGGCCCTGGTGATTTGAAGAAATCTAACTTGTTTAAGTAACTTTTGCCTTGTTCTTTTCCTATTTTAGACTCTGATCCTACCTCATTTTCACTGACATTCACTATTTTAGATGTCCATTGCCACCAGCCTTCTTGGTGAAAACCAAAACCAAGAAGTCATTAAGCACCTCTGCCATTTTCACATTTTCTGTTATTGTCTTTCCCCCCTTATTGAGTAATGAGCCTACTCTGTCCTTGGTCTTCCTTGTACTTCTAATGTATTTGTAGAATGTTTTTTTGTTTCCTTTTATGTTCCTAGCTAGTTTGATCTCATTTTGTGCCTTGGCTTTTCTAATTTTTTCCCTACGTATGTGTGTTATTTGTTTATATTCATCCTTTGTAATTTGACCGAGTTTCCGCTTTTTTGTAGGACTCTTTTTTGAGTTTTAGATCATTGAAGATCTCCTAGTTAAGCCAGGGTGGTCTCTTGCCATACTTCCCATCTTTCCTACGCAGTGGGATAGTTTGCTCTTGTACCCTTAATAATGTCTCTTTGAAAAACTGCCAACTGTCATCAATTGTTTTTTCCCTTAGAGTTGCTTCTCATGGGATTTTACCTAACAGCTCCTTGAGTTTGTTAAAGTCTCCCTTCTTGAAATCCATTGTCTTTATTGTGCTGTTCTTCTTCCTACTATTCCTTAAAGTTGTGAACTCTATCATTTCATGATCACTTTCACCTGAGCTGCCTTCCACTTTCAAATTCTCAACCAGTTCTTCCCTATTTGTCAAAACCAAATCTAGAACAGCCTCCCCCCAGTAGCTTTCTCCACCTTCTGAAATAATTTTTTTGTCTCCAATACATTTCAAGAACTTCTTGGATAATCTGTGCCCTGCTGTTTTTTCCCAACAGATGTTTGGGTAGCTGAAGTCCCCCATCACCACCAAGTCTTGTGCTTTGGATGATTTTGTTAGTTGTTTAAAAAAAGCCTCATCCACCTCTTCTTCCTGGTTTGGTGGTCTGCAGTAGACCCCTATCATGACATCACCCTTGTTTTGTACCCCTTTAATCCTTACCCAGAGACTTTCAACAAATCTGTCACTTGTTTCTGTCTCAACCTCAGTCCAAGTGTATACATTTTTTACATATAAGGCAACATCTCTTCCCTTTTTTCCCTTTTATCTATAAAAGTTGTCATAAACTGAAATATTTACTTGATATGGAAGAGTTTCTGCATAAGAACTGAATTCTGTATGTAAATGCAAAACATAATTAAATATATTCAGCTTGCTAATTAGTTATAGGAGGGGGAGAAATTAAAAGTGAGTGTTTTTTAGATTTTTCTTGCATTCCTGAAAGTCCTCCTTTTCATCTTTGTTATGTCCATTTTCCCTTTTTAATCTGACAGGCAGTATAGTCTAGCAGTCAAGAAAAGTACTGAGACTTGAGGCTTCTGGGTTTTATTCCTGGTTCTGCCACTCACCCTCAGTAACAGCTCCTTTAACTTCTCTGTGGGCCAGATGATGAAGCCCTGACCAATGTCCACTGGAGCTGACTTTTAGTCTCCGTCCAGCAAAAGAGAGTACTGTATGTGACCCATACCATCCCCTTTATCAACTGTCTGGTGGTATTGCTCCAGCTATCCCTTTTTGGATCCATTGTGCAAAGCTTTTTATCTTCAACCCTATCTATGAGAGTTGTATATCAAGCACATACTATATCAACAATTCATACCCTGAGTTTCACTTCCACCTTTGCCATGATAGCAAAACTTGGCTTACCTGATATATTGGACTTTGAGTAAGATCTATCTTGAAAGAAACCTTGGGGCATTTAATGCTTTAGGGCAACCTTCCAAGTTATAAGACTTTAAAACTTGACTATTATGTATTCTTTTGCCCCCACACATTGAAATCAATTAGTAAGGTGAGCAGTTTTTGTCCCCCAGAATAACGCATCTGGCTCAAACATTTTGAACTAGGGCCACAAGAAGTGATTGATAATGAAAAAAACCATCAAAAAGAACAAACCCACTAAGCCATCTGGATGTCTCAGTGTGTCCTGACTTCTTTGTGCCTATCTTTCAGACTGTATTCTTCAGAGTGGGAACTGTCTTTATTTTTATGCATTGGACATGCACCAAGAACACTGTCACCACTGAGCAAATAATAATAGTAATTCATATTGATATGCTAGTATTTATTTTGGTTCTTAGCTGTGGTTGGGGAGAAAGGTAAACTCAGAAACAACAGTGGGTAGTGGAACCACTTGAAGCCATATTCTGTCTTTGGATGGGTACATGTCTCCTTTTGGCTGGAGATTGATGGGTAAAAGTCACATGCATGCAAAGATTTTCGGTTATTGGGTTAGTGTGTGGGTGCTGGGTAATGTTGGTGGCCCGTAATATACAGGAAGTCAGACATAGATGACATGGTAGTACCTAATGCCATTAAACTCAATACTTTATGACCTATATAGTGGTAAGCAAGTGTGCATGGAAAGGAAGAAATTAAACCAAAAGCCCTATGCCTTAACAGTGTGGCTGACTGGGCTTCAGGCCCCGCCCTAGACTGTGGGACTAGCTGGGATACAGTATGGGTAGAGGACACAAAGCAAAGCAGGAGGGATAGCTCTGTGGTTTGAGCATTGGTCTGCTAAACCCAGGATTGTGAGTTCAATCCTTGAGGAGGCTACTTAGGCATCTGGGACAAAAATCAGTACTTGGTCCTGCTAGTGAAAGCAGAGTGCTGGACTTGATGATCTTTCAAGGTCCCTTCCAGTTCTAGGAGATTGGTATATCTCCAATTACTAAAAAAATTAGATTAAATTTTAAAAAAATCTAGAATGTGCAGAAAAAAAACGTTCCCAGCCCTGGAGATCTTCAGGTAGTCTCATGAGAGACCATTCTGCTCAGCTTTGTTCCCTGCACTGGAGTACCACCAGTATGGCTGTTCAGTAGTTTTGGTGCATTGGCCCCAGAGCCACTACCACACTTTGTGACCCCTATTCTGGTAGTCACAGAGCTCAGAATTAGTTAATGTTGCTCTGAGCAGCCTTATACATGGACATTAATGTTGTGTAAAATCAGCTTCTTCCTGCTCTTTCTTCTGCTCATTGATTTTTCCTCCCTTCCTATGTGGAACTTGTCCAGAAAGGATGGAGACAGCTATGCAGCAGGGGAGGACCATATGCCCTTGTAAATTACAATGGGATTATTTACACTATTTTCACCACAAAGTGGAAGAGGACATGGGGGCTGTAGTTAATAACTAGAAATCAAAATGAACTTAGTGACTAGTTGGAAAGGATACATGAACTGGGGCTAATGCAGTGTCACCCCACAGCTGTTATGGTGCTTCAAATTACATTTAATTTGTGTTGGATTTCTTCTCTCCTGAGCTTCCAAATGGATTTTTTATAGAAGATCTGATTTTATTCCTGTTTATTGCCTTTAGACAAACTAGTTAAATTTGACCTTCTGTTATCCAATAAATCCCATCTGGTTAGATGGTAAGTGTTGTTCTGTAGAAAACACAATGGAGCTCCCTAAATATCTTCTTTTTGTAAGGCAAGTCCAGTGTTTTAGCCCAAGATCTAATGCAATGAATAAAAATAAAGGAGAGCTAGATAGAATGTGTAACATAAAACTGTACATCATACCTCAGAAAGCAAGGAGTTCTAAGACATGATGTTTGTCAGAATGAATTTATTAGTATGTGACGGTATGAATATAAATGGGAAGTGGGGTGCAATGTTCTATTTTTCATGGATGAATTGTGGCATATTTCTATTTTCTCAAGACATGCTATATTAACCACCTAATTTCCTTACACTTGTGGTAAGTGGATTGTCTCTCTGCAGATTATTTTATGTAGTACGATAATAAGAATAGATATGGCCTGTTAATTCCACATGATTGTGGTTGTAACTATGTTTAAAATGTGCACTTCAGAGTAATCTGTGGCATTTGCATCTGCCATACTTTTTCAAATGCCAATAAAAAATAAATGGCTGTGACTCTAAAATTGAGCTATTAAAACAAAGATGTTACAGCTTGAGTCCCATCTTTATCTGGATTTCCAGATGCCTTCACAATTCATAGTGTTCTTGGCTTCATTTATAACATACACGATTCATTAAGAATTACAGGGGCTTATCTTATTGGTAAAGTGCCACTAAAGAATCCCTTGAGTGTTGTGTCTTCACTATGATGAAGGATACTACAGGCTCATTAAAGATAAAGATGTCAGCCACGAGATGCAAATCCAGGTCTGAGTTTGGTTTGTGTTTAAATGCTCACCCTTCCATCCCCAGAGTAGGACAGGAGATAGGATTCAAGTTTTTTGATTCAGAACAATCTGTAGTTAAAAATAAACATGATCCTAAACAAAGGAAAGTCCAAAAAATAGTTGGATTTAAGTTATTAGCTTCTCTATGTAGGTGAGCACAATGTTAATATTTAATAAATAAACTATTATAATGCGCTTTACATTGTGCCCTTCAGGGCAGCAGCTTCAGGATCACTTGGACTAAAGTGAGAAGCAAGACTTCTAGAATAGAGGGTTGCTAACAAAAATCCCTACACTATTCCCCCTGATATGTGCTCCTGCAGGCAATCCATGTGACCTCAGCTACTATGATAGTGCATGGGGACAGCCACAGTATCTTAAATAGGACCCAATTCTGTATAATGCTGGATTCCCTCTACTCCTGTGGGCATTAATGGAGGTTGGACATACTGAAGATCTTCCAGGATAGGGCCCACAGTAATTCATATAAGCTTTCAGAACTTGAGCCTTCACCCATTACAGTCAATGGAAAACTTACAGTGACTTTAGTGGCGATGACATAGCCTGATTGTTATACCTGCGTATGGGCTGGAGTAGGTAGCAGCTAGGTTAGGGTCACTAGATCTGGACTACTTTTGGCCATCCTCCACCCCCAAACTCCATCCTCTGTGCTGGGGTATTCAGGGCCAGTACTTTGACAGCATGCTGTGGGAGCAGAGATCCCAAATATGTGGCTGTTGTGCCTCTGGTCCCACCACTCTGCCATGCCATTGGCTGAAATTGTGCAGAGAACTTTCCACTGGGTCTCTGCTCCAAGGTGAATTTCACCCTTGATATAAAGAAGGCTAGAGTGGCTTTTTGCTTTTTGGCAGTTTTTACCCAGTTCACCTGAGTTTGCAGTCCATGTTTTGCTTTGAATTCCAGGTTTGAACAAATCCTAAATCTCAAAGTGAAACTTATGTTGCAAAAATTGACCACACTTCTCTTGGCTTCCACTTAAAACTGTAAATTGTTCCAGGTTGCTTGAAAATGGGCTGAAGCCAGCCAAAAGGTTCACACAGGTTTATAGTGAGATCTGAGTCAAGTAAGTTTTCACCTGGTTTCAGGTTTTGTTACACCAGATTTATCAATTCTGAGGTAATTTATGAGCACATGAATGACTGAAGGCCTTTGAAGGAGGCTTCTAAGGTTGAGTGTCACTGGAAGGACGCTAGGTGAATTAGAAAAACCAAGCAACTTACCCTGCACACATTTCCACCCAATCACCTTCCCACGTATATATTTGTGCAGTAACACTTTGAGATGCATCAGAATTTTATGAATGTGCACAATTGAAAATTAAGTTTTTGAAGGTCTGGGTGCCACTGACAAGACTCAACACACTCCATTACATGCAGTAGGTCAGCTGCACAACAAGTAACAGCAGGAGCAACTGCATTCACTTCAGAGGACTTGAGCCCACTCATGCCAGTAGTAAATTTGATCCAGTAACTGCCTTAAAGCATATTTTAACCACAGTAACACATTGTGATTCAAATTCAGAGCAAATGCTGACATCTAGAGGTAGACTAGTAAGATGTTTTATTTATACAGCATCTTTCATGCACATGTGAACACACAAAGATTTAATGAATTCATTATACAAGTCAAAATAAGGGTGATGGATAACAAGAAATATGATTACACTCGTATACAACACATAGTTCAGGTGCAGATTAGCAAAAACAAGTTAAGAGGCGCAGGCTAGAAGTAAAGGAGAAGTTTTCCAAAGAGAAGTTAATACCACTGTATCCTCATATAGTCCATATGCCTGGGAAAACAGGTGAAAGGAGATGGCAAGTGATAAAGTTGCTAGTATCTTCTTCCATGCATGGCATGGCCTCCATGAACTGATCCCTAAAACCACTACCCTCACTTCCTTCAAATTCCTCCTCAAGACCCACTTCTGCTGTGATGCCAGTAAGAATATCAATCCTTAATGATGGCAAGGTTGAGGGACAGCTGGGGAGAGTCGACTCACACTTTACCTATTAATTACACAGAAAAAAGAACACGAAATGAACGTTAGGGTTGCAAAGTCAAGCTCCCAGAATTAAGGTTGCCCTTAACTTGATACAGTTATGATAGTCTTTAACTGCATCTTCACATACTGTTTCTTCCACTGTACCTCTGCCTCATCCAGTGCACAGGATGGACCATGCTCACCTAATGAGCAGCTACTAAATATTTTGTTTTATCTTCATTGTTCAGTGTGTGACCCTTGGCCTTATTTACTGCACACTATTCAAGCCCTGCTCTGAAAGCAACATTATTAATCTTCTCATGGGCTTATCATGGTGCACATCACTATAATATCACAAAAATTAACTTTTCTTCGCATCACTCCTGTGAGGTAAGAGGTAGTTATTATCCCTATTTTATAGATGGAGAACAGAGAGATTAAGATAAAAAGTTTCCACTAATTTTGAATGCTCAATTTGAGACGCCTTGTTCCTGTTTTTTAGCATTTTATATGTTCAAAGCACAGCTCCCATTGACTTCAATTTCAGATTCACTTCTGCAGATCAGTTCCCAAGGCATCAAGTTGGGCAGCCAGAAAATGAGGGAAACACAATTAGTGACCAACTGTGAAAAGGCTGGTTTAGGTGACTTGCCAATCATCACACAGGAACTCTGTGGCAGAGGCAGGATAGAATCTCCAGGTAGTTCTCCAGGGCAGCATTCAATTGCCTTAACCATAAAACTGTCCATTTGGTTCCTACAATCCACTTTCTCATTCACTACACCCTTTCCAGCTGCTGCAACAAATGAGGCAAGGGTCCTGCAAACTACTGTCTCCTTTTACCACACTATCCTGATTTATCCCCAGAGCAGGTCCTGCCTATCCACTGAACGAGGCAGGGGTCTTGTGAAAAACATAGCATATGATCATTTAATTAAAGATGGTATCATAATGCATGCTTTCAAAGGGTCCAAACTAAGATTGCTTAGACAACCTTAGTTTTGGCATTTCCTAACTTGTGAGTGCTTGATTTTGCAACCTTAATACCATTCTTTTACCATAGCTTTTTGTGTGAAATATCCTAGGTTTATAAAAAAAATGAAAAAAAAATCCATCACAGTGGCATCATATTGATACCTACATAGGTCATCATCAGGGTTGGAACCTTCAGATCCACTCTACAGATCTCTGCCACTTGAGCTAACTGAGTACAAAATAGCAGTAGTAGGTTGTTCTCTATGTGGACTTGCACTAAATGAGGATGAGCTGTACACTTTGGCAGTGGATTTCACAGATATTTTCTGAGAATAGAGGACTGGTGAGACTCAGAAATCTGGGGTTCTATTCCAGGTTCTGGAAGGAAGACAACTCTTCTGCCTGTTTTCCCCAAGCTTGACCCCTTCTGCCTAGTTCCCTCCAACCTGTCCCATCTCTTCCCCACCCCTTGCTCCTCATCCCAGTCAAATTTTCCTTTTGTACCCAGTCCCAGTATGTGCTCTTCAGGTTTCTCATGCCTGTCCTAGTCATCTTGCCTAGCCAGTCCCAGTTCCCCCTCCTAGTTCCTTGTCAGATCTGTCTCCTTCTGCCTTGCACAGGTTCCCAGTTCTAGTCTTCTTCCCTGAGCCCCTCAGCCAATCTCAGTGCCCTCTACTTCCTCTCTGGCTCCTTGTCCTATTTTTTTTCCTAGCCATTCCCAGTTCTCCGCCCACATCCAGATCTTTGTTAGATCTGTCCCCCGCCCCCACTGCTCCCTCATCACATGTTCCTTGTCTCTGTCTCTTTGTTCAGCTAGTTCCAGTCTGCCCCCCTCAAGCTCCTAGTCCTATCTTGGTGAACCGCACCCAGGCAACTGACTCTCAGTTCCCACTGTTTCCCTCATCAGCTCCTAGCCCCATTCTTCCTCCGCTCTGGCTCCCAGTCCCAGCCACCTTACCCAACCAGCAGTTCCTGCCTTTCTTCTTCCCCGCACTGCCAGCTCTTAGTCCCAGACTGTTGCCCAGCAAGTTCAGGTTTCTTTCCCCCTCCAGTCCCAGTCTCACCAGACTCTCTGTACCAATCTACTCCCATCCCTCCCCTCTGTCCAGTTTTGTCCCCTCTTGCATTTAAGTCAGGTGACTTCCTCCTGCACACTTCTGTGTGAGCAGGTGGGTCATAGGGTACGTCTTCACTACCCACCAGATTGGCGGGTAGTAATCGAGCTATCGGGGATTGATTTATCGCGTCTAGATGATACGCGATAAATCGATCCCCAAACTCGCTCCCTGTCGACTCCGGAACTCCACCAGAGCCAGCAGCGGTAGCAGAGTCGATGGGGGAGCCGCGGACGTTGATCCCGCACCATGAGGACCCGAGGTAAATTGATCTAAGATACTTTGACTTCAGCTACGCTATTCATGTAGCTGAAGTTGAGTATCTTAGATCGATCCCCCCCTAGTGTAGACCAGCCCATAGAGAGGAGAGACAGGCTTCTGTTTGCAGTTCCAGTACCCAGCCCCAGCCTGGCTTGGAGCAGCTGGGAGCAGTTATTACAAGGAAAGTCCAGTAGCCTTGAGCTGACGCATTAAAGGCCACGTCTACACTACCTGATTAATTCGAATTTGTTTAAACCGGTTTTATAAAACCGATTTTATAAAATCGATTTAGTGCATCCACACTAGGATCCTTAATTCGAATTTGTGCATCCATGGTCCAAGGCTAGCGTCGATTTCAGGAGCGGTGCACTGTGGGTAGCTGTTCCACAGCTATCCCATAGTTCCCACTTCCTGGTTGAGAACCCAGTGCCTGATGGGGCAAAAA
>NC_133770.1:270270621-270345137 GCF_003597395.2 Chelonoidis abingdonii
AGCGTTAAATCGATTTAACGCTGTTTAAATCGATTTAACGGCGTAGTGTAGACCAGGCCTCAGTCTCAGTGTCTTTGTGGGGATGGTGCATGCACAGTCTGGTCACCACATGGGAACTATGAGGGGCAGGGACATACTCAGTGAGAATAGAGATTTTAGTTGCTAAAATCAAAGAAGTCTTCAGTGAGGATAGCTTTCCATAGCTTTTTAAATTGGCCAAATTTCAGCAGATTTTCCGAGAGATGGCCAAAGACACACCTCTGACCTAACGGTCTCCCCCTGCCAAATTTCAAGACCCTGCTTCAGAGTATGGGAGTGCTAGAGCTCTTCAAAGAAAAAATTACCAGAGTTTTAAATATTGGCAAAATAATGTTTTCCCTAGTCTTGTTCTTGGAAATGATTGAACTGTTTTGGATGAAACAAACAAAAAATAAAACAAAACAACAACAAATTCAGCCTGCAACATACAGATGGCATATAAAATTTAAGCCCAAATAGTTAAAGTTTGGCAAAGTTGTAAGCAAATGAAAATATGGTCTTAGAATTGGAAGTGTTGGGCAACCTTAATAATAGGTCGTGCTGCTACCAGCGTATAATAACAAAAATTGCAAATGCCTGAATATATTAAATTGTATTCCTCTTCTCCCACTCTTCATAAATTGCTTGGCTCTTAGATTGTACACATTTAGGTCAGAACCCCCACGCTATTTGCCCACCTGTAGATAGGAGCATTTTGTTCTAGGTAGCTTTACATATTCCACCATGTCCGAAAAGAAGTGGTGGAGGTTCCAGCATTTTGGTCATTTTGAACCGGACAGTACAGTGCTGGAGAATACAGTGAGGGAACAATCCCACATCTATGATTACTGCTCTAGAGAGAGCAGCATGAACTCTATGTGGCCACAAGATGGCACATGAGAACACGATCAAGAAGACACAGTACTGTGGTGGCATTTTCTAGCCTGCCAGCGACATAATGAATGATTGATCTGTGTTGTTTATTAGCCTTGCAGAGCTCAATACAGCCCTCAAAGTCAACAGAAGCTTGTCCATTGACCTCAATGGGAGTCTAATCAGCCCTTATAGAGGACTAATCTTGAAAGCGTAGCACAACAACAATTAGGTGGATTACATCACATTTCAAAGTAATAATTGAGCTTTTTACAATGATTTTTGAAAGCATAGCAGGATAGTCCAATGACTGGATGGCCTAGTGGTGAGGCCATGGTTCTACAGTTTCCAGCAGCTTAGTTGTCCCAGAGAGGCCCCAGCTGTGGCCTCATTTACTCCTGTCTGTTCTAACTGCTTCCCCAGAGGATCTGTCCCTATCAAAAAGCAGGCAGAGAGAGACAAGGTAGGGGGACCAATGCTCACCCACTGCACCAGGTCTCAGTCGTGGGCCACAGAGGGGTATCATAGCCCAGTTACTGAGCTACCCCAAATTAGACTTTCATCTGACGTCTCCTCCTATCAGTCTGTAGCTCTTCAGTTTGGGTTATGATCACTGGCTTAGAAGTTTTTCCTCCATCTCTTAATGACCTGTTCAAGCAATCTCCTTTAGGGCATTCAGATTCCAAAAAGGGGGAAATCCAAATCCCTTCTGCTAAAGTAGACAGCTGTAACCTCTCCTAACACAGTTTTCAACACCAGCCTTGCTTATTAGTTCAGCATACAGCTTCTTCCCTGCTGTCCCTGAGCTATCAGTGTCCTTCTAAACCTGCATCTGCTGAGGGCAGGGGCCCCTTGGTCCAGCACTGCTCTGCTCCCAGCCCTGGTTCAGTGTGTGGCCTGCAGGCTTCATCTCAGAAAGCAACATCTAGTCACTATGAAGTTTATTACCCATTCCTGATATGGTCACAAATAAGGTAAATGATTCAGGGTGGGTTGGGTTGGAGGGTGTCTGTATTTTCCTTGTGTTACTCACTATCCCATTCCCGACCAGTACCTCTGTTAAAATGCTGTCCTCACCTGGAAGCAATATGTGAGGGATTTGTTATTATTTTCCCTCCTACTCTCATCTTTTTATGGGTCATTTTGTTTCCCTATTTATATCTCAATGTCCAGCCCTCATTTTTAGATTCACCAGAAATTTTCTACTGCCCAAAGACACTGCACCTGATCTAGGACTAGTTCATTTCTGCAATGCTTATATATCCCACCTAACTAGGGAACAAGAGTCCTAGCAATGATTTTTACTATGTGTATAGTGCTGCAGAAGTTCTAAGTTCTCTGAAAATCAGTTCTCCTACACAGTAGCATCTGTGATCCCCATTAGCCAGGTCACTGGCTGGCCTCTGTGGGAACTGTGAGGTGCACAGGCTAATGTGATGCTGAGAAGCACAGGCATGATGAGTAATCTTAGTACTAATTTGTAAGTCAATTTCCAACCAATCAGTGTCTGGTGCGTGACTTAAAAATGTTTCCCTTAATTGCTTATTTGATGTGAAGCATGGTGGTAGCTGCATGTAGATTTAGTTTCATTATGAATCGTAAGATGTGTACAAATAAGTAATATACACTGTACAAAAACAGGACAAGAGACTGGTTGCTCTCCAGGGCACTGTCACCTACAGATCCACTGCATTTTCAGGGGAGATTCTAATTGGCAGTTAGAGCAGTGTTTAATCCATTGGGCATCACCCAAAACTGGTTTGCTGGAGTGGCCACTGAGTCACACCACACTAGGAAGTAGCACTGATGCTGTTCAGCCCCCCACCTTGCTGCAGCATCTCTCCCTTCTACTCACTCAAACCTGCCTGATGCTCTGCCTCTTAAATCCATTAGAAAACCGAAGCTGTCACAAAACATGACAGTCCATTTATTAAACTTTTTGTTCTAGTGATTTGTTATCTTCATTGTCTGCCTATTGGAATCCCGGTGGAGTTTAAGGCATTGGTTTTCATTTATGAAACCTAACATAGCCTGGGGCCTGCTAGTTTGAGAGGCTACTACATTTGTTATTAGCAAAGGTGTTTTAGCTATAGTCCCCGTAGTTTATGAGGAAGAAGGTGCTGGCAAGGTATTTTCCCCTCGGGGCTCTCAGCCATGGCACTCCCATCTTTGATTTTAAATAGCTGGAATTTGTTGATACTCTGGTTATGCTGCACTATCCTGTTTTGGAGGTGCGTGTGTGTGTGTGGGCGGGGGGGAGTAAAAACAATGAGAGTTGAAATGAGGACAGTGGTGATTTTTTCAGCTAATTCGTATTTTTTTGTGGAGAGTCTGACACTAAGCCCCCCTGTATTTCCATCCTACACACTATTGTAATAATCCTTGTACAAAATATGAGGGATCATTTGAAAATGAATAACTCCCAGATTATCAATATTCTTGCGTGATGTGTGTACACAATGTGGATTAAGAGTTATGCATATATGCTGGAGATATGACTGAAGTGTGTGTAAACCAGGCATGTCCGGGGAATTGTTAAACAGGTCTATTCTACACAAAGGAACATGTGTTTACTTCAATTTATATACAAGCAGTAAACAGGACCATCATGACAGCAGGGGGAGGATATAGCAGGAAACAGAACAATTTGTATTTGAGACAAGTGGGAGAAGACATAGCATGGAGCTTCCTTCACTCCCAGACTCCATGTCGCCTTCCTCAAGCTTGCATACACTTCAGTTTGAGTGGTAACCTTCAGAAGAATTCATTGCAAAGGTTAACTGGTCTATAAAAACAGGACAGATGAACCTCAAGTGATAAGGAATTGAATATACAATTGTATACAGTGAAGTCTTTTCTGAAGGTTAACGACACACTTGTAATTCATATCACTGTGAAATGTATGTATTAACACTATCTGAGGAAACATGGATACTTGATGATGTTATGTTTTAAAGTCTATGGCCAAACAGGGAGAAACAAGTTCCCTCCCAGCCAGGAGAGAGGGCAGTTATTTATCTGTTTCCTATGTAAATTAATTATGGTGGAATGAAAACAGTGGAAGCCCTATTTACATACAGGGGATGGGAAGCCCACAGGACAGGAAGAAAAGCATGAGGTCATCCTGCCTCTTGAAACAAATTAATTGAACTTTGGAGAAGACAAGCGAAGACAGATACCATCTTTGGCATCCATCATTAGACAGACACAAAGGAACAGAGCCCTGGCAAGCTGAGAAAGATGGATCCTTCAACCAAATGTGAGTTGAAGTTTCTCAAAATTGAATATAGGTGAGGAACCATCTTGAACAAAGCCTATATCTAGACTTTCAGATGTGTTTTTTCACTTTTCTTTACTTGTAACCCTTTCTACCTTAATTCCTTTTACTTAGCATCACTGACCTATGTTCTATTGTTATTAAATTTGTTTTATTTTTACTATAAATCACTGTGTTTCAATTAAAGTGAATGTTAACATCCATTATTGTGACAAGCTGGTGGATTTGGTGTCTTTAGAGGAACAAACTAACCTTATTATTTCTCTGAACTGTCCAGGGGAGAGCTGGGCATTGCAGAGCACACAGTTTTGGGAAAATTCAGGACTGAGGGGGTGTTGGGGTCACCCTGAAAGTAGTAACCCAGGCTAGTAGAAACCAGAGTGGGGATGTGGGGCTGTAGACAGACTGCTGGGGTCAGAGCTGCTGAACCAGGGCTGTCTAGCACATAGATAATCAAGAAGTGACCTGCATGCTGATAGGCTGGTTGAGCATGCCAGGTTGGAGCTACAGCAGCAAAGCATTGTGAGGCAGCCAGAATTGCAGGACAAGTGGTAACACAGCCCCTTACTGGTGTTGATTGCACCCTGAATGGGGCCAGCATGCTGAAATTGCTATTTTGTGATATGAATGTGCATGTATAAAATTGTTAGTGATACCTGGATCAGGCACAATTCCTATAGGAGCTTTGCTGCCAGGATATGAGGAATTACAAGGGAGCCACAAGGAGAGTAGCTTGCCAGCTGGAACGGTCCTTGCCTCTGCAGCTGTGTGTGGGAAGTCTTCTTCCCTGCAACACTGTCACCCTCTCTTGCTGCAGGACAATTCACTGGAAATTCTGCAATGTGAAACTTATTGAGTTTTCTGTCTTCTTGGCCACTTTCTGTAAGGCCACTCTAGAGAGGATAGCATCTCTGTTTAAAACAAGAATCCCTCCACTTGCCCCCATACAATTAAAGGCTATTGTGTGACTGTGGAGGCAGCGGCATGACTCAAATATTTATGTCTTTTGCAAGCTGACTTCAGAGACGAGGTCAACTAGCCCAGGAGGATACACTGCCTTGGAGAGAGGTCCAGGTGAGTGACTCAGCAAGTTGAGTGGCACCTCCCAATAACGATGTTATAAAAACTTGCATGGTTTAGAGCAGGGGTTGGCAACCTTTCAGAAGTGGTGTGCTGAGTCTTCATTTATTCACTCTAATTTAAGGTTTCGCATGCCAGTAATACATTTTAACATTTTTAGAAGGGTTCTTTCTATAAATCTATTATATATAACTAAACTATTGTGGTATGTAAAGTAAATAAGGTTTTTAAAATGTTTAAGAAGCTTCATTTAAAATTAAATTAAAATGCAGAGCCCCCTGGACTGGTGGCCAGGACCCAGGCAGTGTGAGTGCCACTGAAAATCAGTTCCCGTGCCGCCTTCGGCACCCGTGCCATAGGTTGCCTGCCCCTGTTTTAGAGAGAGAGATTAATCAGTAAAGCTTTGTACAAAAGGATTTCCTTGAAATATACTCACTGCCAGTGTACATTGTCCATCTCCTTCTGATCAGGCAGTACCTATAAGACCAGTGTGCATAAGCAGCATACAATAGTGCAGGGTTTCTCAAACAGGGGTCGCCACTTCTGTAGGGAAAGCCCCTGGCAGGCCAGGCCAGACCGATGTGTTTAACTGCCCCATCCGCAGGTCTGGCCAATCGCGGCTCCCACTGGCCATGAATCGCTGCTCCGGGCCAATGGGAGCTGCTGGAAGCGGAGGCCAGTAAATCCCTCAGCCCGCACCACTTCCAGCAACTCCCATTGGCCCGGAGCAGCGATCCACGACCAGTGGGAGCTGCGATCAGCCAGACCTGCAAACGGGGCAGGTAAACACATTGGCCCGCCAGGGGCTTTCCCTGCAGAAATGGTGACCCCTGTTTGAGAAACCCTGCAATAGTGAATGTGATACTGAGCTGGGACTCAGGCTATCTGTGTTCTAGTCCCAGGACCACCACTGACCTGTTGGGTGACTTTGACTGTAATTCCTTGCCACTTTTGCCTTCTCTATTTACATTGTAAGCCGTTCAGGGTAGGGATGGTCTCTAAATATGTGCGTACCTAGCACCTAGCACAATGCAACCCTAATCTTGGTTAGAGCCTGTTGGCACTACTGTAATGCAAATAAGGGTAAAGGATTAACTATGCCACACACTTGTATCAGGATACTGTACTGCTAAATATCTAACAATTAATTATAATGCTAGCAATTACATTTCTTATAAGATTTAAAGGTATCCTTGGGGAGTACAAAAGGCTGTTGCTCAAAATGTCATTTGTCTGTAAAAAAGTGAGTACTTTTAAATCAGTGCTGTACATTCAAGTGTAGGCAGCCATACCTGATAGGGTCCCTGAGGTATTTTGGCACAACATACTTTCTCAGGTAATCATTACCACAGCAGTGGTACCATGACTTCAAGGCAAGTGCTGACAGAACTTCAGTCACTAGACCTTTGGATTCCAGTACCTTATGCCACAGGCACAATGGCATAAACAATTACAGCTATCTAGATAGACTACTTATATGGTCTCTATTACTGTAGAATTTGAGTGCCCTGCAATCTTTTTCTGTTCACTAGGCATCATGGGACTCTTTACTGGCTCAATAATGAATTAGATCCATGTCCCTCCCAGAATGAGCTCTGTCACTACCAGTTTTCCCCTCCAGGTCATTCTGGCAGCAAGGGTACCCACTAATGACCCAGCAGGTTCATTACACAGGGTTGAACTTGGAGATGGCCAAAGTACAGCTCATGTGCTAAATAGAGCCCACAGAGTCATATAATGTAGTCTGTGGTCACCTGGAGCATTGCACTGCATAATGGGACTTGTGGTGGGACTTATGTAGTAATGTCAATAGTGGTTATAATCTATTGAATCTTAAATAGATTTGTGCCACAAGGGGGCCTGGCAAGTTCTCTAGAGAAAAGTCTATGCATCCTGCTTTACCATAAAACAGTCAAGGCCCAGCAATGCTAAGATACTGTCATGTCTGCATACCAGAATAGTATCTACAATGAACTCACAGGAGATCTGTATGAGAATCAAGTTTGTTACTTCAGCAGCAGTTAATTTCAGCAGCCCAGAATTGGTTACAAGAAAAGCAGATTCAAGATACTGCTCTTGGATTCCCAGAGAGCAGCAGTGGCTCATACTGCTTTTATCATTTGTGGTTAGCTATGCAATTACATTCATCCCCTGGTGATGCAGACCTCACTAGCCATCTGTGCCTTTCACCTTTAACTGGCTTACTACAATGTGTTCTATTTAGCTTTAGCCTTAAAGATCATTCAGAAGCTTCAGTTAGTGTAGAATGAAGCAGCCTCACAACCTAGTCAAGTTAGTCATTGCAGGTGTTAGGTTCCTGGGAGGCTACAAGCCTACCTAGAGTGCTCTGCAAGAATGAGGCCCACACACACTGTGAGTTATTTGGCTTTAATGAAGGTAAATGACACACCCGCAACGGGGACTCCGGGCGTTGCTGTCACGGAGGCGGGGAACCCAGCGCACCGAAGCTCGGCCTGGTATGGAGTCCCCGTTGCGGGTGTGTCATTTACCTTCATTAAAGCCAAATAACTCACAGTGTGTGTGGGCCTCGTTCTTGCAGAGCATTCTGGGTAGGCCTGTAGCCTCCCAAGAACCTACCAGCAGGCACATAATATTTATGCTCTGTGAACTGCACTGGCTTCCCATTGTCCTCCAGATTCCATTTAAGCTATTGACACGCATCTCCAAAGCCATAAAGTGGAAATAGTTACCATAAAATGCACTTCTCTTCTGATATTCCTTCATAAGAGCTAACATAATCTGAGGCACTTTCATTGACAGTCCCTACTCACCCAGACTTGGGTATTTGAGCTAAATCATTTACACTGTAAGGCTGGTTTCTCACACAGTCTGTCAGAGATAGACTTTATTAAGCTATAAAGGCCAGAGCAAGGTACAATCTGCTTAACCATGAACCATCAGTGGGTTATGGCTGGTTGGGATAAACCAGGGCATGAGGAGGTTTATATCATTGTAGGCAATTCAGCACTGTATAGTCCTATGACATACACTCAAATGCTATGCAGATGGGCTCATATTAATCAATTAATCAGATATGTCATTTTCCTTTGCTAACAGTTGAAACAGTAGCTTTCAAAAGGAAAAGCATTTCCTTGTAAATATGCAACTATACTAATCCTTACTCCGAAATTTACTGTTGTAGATTACTACTAGCTCATAGCAATAGATTTAGTTAAAAGAAAGGGATACTTTTTGGATTCAGGATTTTCCCCCCAAAATTTCAATTTTATTTTAAATATTTGAAATTTTGTGACTTATTCAATAGCTGGTTTAAAAAAGTCTTTCAAATTTTAAGTTTTAAAAAAAAACATTCAAATATTTTTATCCCAAAGAATTTTGAGCTTAGTGAAAAGACTTTTGCAATGCATTTTACTTTCATAGACATGGAGAAGAAAAGCCTGCACAGTGCTTTGTATGTTTGTGCAAAACTTATCAGGGTCACTTCACCAGAGGTCATGGGAAAAAGAAGTCTTTTAACAAACCTTTTCACATGCCTGGTCTGTCATGAAGGCTTAAATCTGGTGAGCTTTCCAGATTTTCAGACTGTGTTATGAAAGGTTTGCACAGCTCTAGGGCAGTCATGAAACTCTGGCATGATTTCAGCCATGAAAGGCCATAAGGGCCACAGAATGCATTGCCTCTCTAGGCTTTCAGTGCTTTTCTTTTCCCCAAGTGCCTTCTTTAGAACCTTTAGCAAACACATATCAGGCCATATATAATATGGCCACCATTTCTAAAGTATTTGAATATATCTTAATAGTCTTCTGGTTACCTCCTCTCCCATTGGCCAGGAGGGTCGTGTCCTCCACGTGAGCTGGAATTGCCTGGGTCAGACAGAGTGGGGCCGAGCTAAGGAGAAAGCAGGGGCCCAAGCTAAGATGCTGGGAGCAGAGCTGCAGCTCCAAAGCCAAAACACATCCCAGAGAGAGCAAACCTGCCCTGGGAGCAGAGCTGCAGCAACCAGAGCCAGAGGGGCCTGACAAGTAGCCCAGGAAGCAGGTGAGAGCTGGGAGCAGAGTCCCAGAAGCAGCCTGCAGAGCAGACCTGTCTTGGGAGCAGAGCTATAGCAACCAGAGTCAGAGGGGCCAGAGAAGCATCCCAGGGAGCTGTAGGCAGAACAGCAGCAGCAGCCGTGCTGAGGCAGAGTGGAGCAGTCTGGAGCCAGGTATGGTGAGCAACTGGGAAGAGCAAGGGGGACCCTGGGCAGTGGGCCCAGCACAGGGAGACGCCTCAGCCAAGAAGCCCTGCAGGCCAGACTTGGAGGGGGATCATAACCCTGACAGGGCGAGGGCGACACTGGGGAGAACGGTCCTGCCACCTACAGCCTGAGAGCATGTGGCCACCACCAGAGCAAGTGTCCAACCCGCAGCGTCCCTGCAGCACAGCCAGAGCCTGAGAAGGAGGCCTGGGACCTACAAGAACTGCCCTGACATTCCAGAGACACTGTTTGTGATGTTCCCTGCCACAGAGTGGGGTAATGTGTTTCCTTTAACCTTTCCCAATTTTCCTTATTCCTTTCTAAACTAATTGTTAGTTAAATAAACTATATTGCTTTAAATCATATGATCAGTGGGTCAGGAAAGCATCCAGTGCAGATAGAGTACCCCGGACTCGGGACAGCCTAGCCCCTGACCTAGGTGACCACAGCAGGTTTGGGGGTCGAGCCCCCAGGAATCCTGGGCCCAGCCTTGTTGGGGTTATGAGGTCTCTGCCAGACAGGAGAGTGGAAGGGGAGTCCTCGAGGGCAGGGAGGCCTCTGGGGAAAGAAAATGGGAGCAGGGACTCAGATCCTTTCGCTAGCCCATTTCACCAGGATAGTGCAGAAGCCAGGAAAGTTCCCCACAATAGCGGGACCATTGCCCCACATACACCAGGAACAGAAGCAGCCTGATTCCTGGATGAAGAGAATGCCTGCCAACGGTGATGATCAGCCCCGCTGCAGTGGCTGAGGTGTCCATATTCAGCTACCCTTGAGGATCATTTGCAAAGTTGAGTGTGCTTTTAACCTCAAAATCCAGGATCCAAATGAATCCAGGCATACCCATCAAAACCTGCAAGGACATTAGCATTAAAAGAGGTAACCAGCTTGACAGGGGCACTACAATTAAAACCACTAGGATTAATATTTAGCACTTTCTTAAGCCTTTCATCATCAAAGTTGGCCCCCATTCCACTGGTTTGCTTACTGACATTAACTAAAGAATCCATAGCACTCTTATGAGGTAGATAAGCAAGCATTATTATTGCTATCTTACAAATGGGGAAACTGAGGTTGACTGACTTGCCAACTTCTATGGAGGGCCTCATCTCCAGAACCTTTAATCAATATATAAAAATACATTTTTGGAATATTCTGCTCAGTTGAAAAGCAAAAGACTAAGGATTTGTAGGTTAAATGAAAATTTGAGTTCTGTGCCATCTGGGCCAATTGTCAAGGTTGGTCATGAGAGAGTAAGTAGCTAAGAGTTTTTGAGAGATTCCATTGGTTTGCTCTGCTCAGGGTGTGCAAAGCAGCTAGAAGACAACCCTAAAGGAGCAGTGAGGGATTCTTCTGTTGCTGGGGAAAGCCCAGGTAGTATAAAGGCACTGTAGCGCTCTAACTGCACTCATAATCTTCACCTGATACATGAAGCATGTCAGGGGCAGGGCTGGAGCGTGGTGCTCTTTGGTGATCTTTGCTGGTATAATGACCACTAGGGGCCCAGTTAGTGCAGCTTAAAGGCAGTTCTGACTTGTGCCAGGGCCAGTTCAGTCTCTAGAATCACAGAAGCTGGAAAGGTGGCTTACAGCCACCTTTGCCTCCCTCTGTTTTAAGCTAAGTTGAGCTGTGTGCTGGCACAACCAAAGATGTGTTAAAAACAACTGTCTGTTGCTTCTTGATAGAGCTCTTGCAAAGAGTTAGCCTCCTTTGGACATCTTTGGCATTTGTAGCAAACGGGTCAGCATAACAGATGGTTAGTTAGCATAAAAACATGCACTGATATATGGATGTTCCCTGACACTTTTAAAAGACACCACAATTTTTATGAATAGGAACAATGTATGTTAAATAAACCTGTGAAGTTCCTGATGATGTGTTTCAGACCAGCACTTTAATTTCAAACAAAGTGATTTAAACAGAAAAAACAACACCACCAGAATAGATTGGCCAGCTGAGCTGGTACACTTCCAATGAAGTGGGTCCTTTATTCTCAAAATAGTCTAAGGTTGCTTTGTATAAAATTACACTAATTTAACTATGAAACGGGCTGTTTGAATGCGTATAATTGCTGTGTAATTAAAATAATTCATAAAAGTATAGCAAGTAAAACTCCCACCTCAAACAATGGTCGCTTTGTCAAGGTTGTTTTTGTAAAATCAAAAATAATTTCTTACAGATGCACTGAAGAAAAAAATTGGGAAAATGGATGTCTAGACCAGTGGTAGGCAACCTATGGAACACGTGCCAAAGCCAGCACACAAGCTGATTTTCAGTGGCACTCACACTGTCCGGGTCCTGGCCACCGGTCCGGGGGGCTCTGCATTTTAATTTCATTTTAAATGAAGCTTCTTAAACATTTTAAAAGCCTTGTTTACTTTACATACAACAAGAGTTTAGTTATATATTATAGACTTACAGAAAGAGGCCTTCTAAAAAAGTTAAAATGTATTACTGGCACGCAAAACCTTAAATCAGAGAGAATAAATGAAGACTCGGCACAGCACTTCTGAAAGGTTGCCGACCCCTGGTCTAGACGTAGGGCCCCAAATCCATATTTATGCTACACACTTAAATAACTGGCTTTATTTTTAGCAATGAGGAGCACACATAAATTCCATTCATTTTCAGGGAGCTGCAGGTGCTCAGCACCTTTGAAAATGAGTCCATGTAGGCCTTGATCTTGCAAACCGGCACAACTAACTCTAGGCATGTGAGCAGTGCCATTGACTTTAGTTTAGCCCACTTCTATGTTAAACATATGAAAATGTTTGCAGGATTTATATGTTTAAGTATAGATTTAGATGCCAAACTTGAGAGGAAGGTTGGTCTTGTGGTTAAGAAGTTGGTCTAGAACTCAGGAGATCTGGGTTTGGTTTCACCACAAACTTCCTGTGTAACCTTGGGCAGATCACTTAATATCTCTTTGCCTCAGTTCTCATCTGTACAACTGGGATAATACTGCTGTTCTTTGAGTGCTTGCTCATATCCATTCCAGTTAGGTGTGTGTGCGCTGCGTGCACGTTCATCGGAAGATTTTACCCTAGCAACACTTGGTGGGTCGGCTGGGTGCCCCCTGGAGTGGCGCCACTATGGCGCCAGATATATACCCCTGCCGACCCAGCCACCCTTCAGTTCCTTCTTACCGCCCGTGTCGGTCGTTGGAACAGAGGAGCGCTGCTTAGCTGACCTCTACTTCCCTAGCTACTTGTAGTTCTCGTGTATATAGTTATATAGTTATAATCCTTTTATATATATATTTATATACTTATACATTTTTTCTTTACTAGCATAGTTAGTTTAGTAATAGTTAGCGGGGTTCGGGGAGTAGCCCTTTCCCCGCAACCGGTGCTGGAGCCCATGCCCGGCTTACCGGTTTTTAAACCGTGCTCGGCCTGCCACAAGCCGATGCCGACAGAAGATCCGCACGACTCCTGTTTGAGGTGCCTTGGGGAATCGCACTTCACAGCTAAGTGACCCATTTGCAAGGCTTTTAAGCCAAGAACAAAATGGAGTGGGACTTTCACTTACCCTCCACCTTTGGCACCAAGCACTGGCCACTCGGCGGGCAGAAGCGCCTCCCCGGCACTGGACCCCGCCGGCACTGCCAAGGCCTCTAGACACTGCCCGTCGCCGGCACTGAAGTCAACTCGGCACCGCTCCCTCTCTCTGAGGTCAAGAAAGCCCACGACTCCTCCTGCCAGTGCCTGACAGATCCCCGGCGCGCGCCGTGGTTGAGCTCCCTGCTCCTGCTGCTTCCGTGCCAACTGCACTGCAGCCAGAGAGCTCGTCTAAGTTGGATCACCCGGCACTGACACCTGCAGACACACCGATGACATCAGCACTGTTGATTCCAGTCCCACGGGGCCATCAAATCCAGTGCCTGATAGCTCCCCGGCACGCGCCGTGGTTGAGCTTCCTGTTCCTGCTGCTTCCGTGCCAACTGCACTGCAGCCAGAGAGTTCGTCTAAGTCGGATTGCCCGCAGTGACACCTGCTGAGGCACCAATAATGTTGGCACCGTCGATCCCGGTCCCACAAGGGCCGTCGACTCCAGTGCCTGACTGCTCCCCGGCACATGCCGTGGTTGAGCTTCCTGCTCCTGCTGCTTCCGTGCCAACGGCACTGCAGCCAGAGAGCTCGTCTAAGTCAGATTGCCCGGCACCAACATCTGCCGAGGCACCGACGACGTCGGCACCATCAATCCCGGTCCCACAAGGGCTGTCGACTCCAGTGCCTGACTGCTCCCCGGCACGCTCCATGGTTGAGCTCCCTGCTCCTGCTGCTTCCGTGCAAACTGCACCGCAGCCAGAGAGCCTAAGTCAGATCACCTGGCATCGACACCTGCCGAGGCACTCACGACGTCGGCACCATCGATCCTGGTCCCACAAGGGCCGTCAAATCCGGTGCCTGACAGCTCCCCGGTACCCGCTGTGGTTGAGCTTACTGTTCCCTCCGCGCCGGAGACATTCCCAACGGCGAGGGATCTCATTGCCATGACAGAGTAGATGCTGCCTGAACCACCAGCACTGCCGGTGCGGATAATACAGTCTCTTGGCAAGCCTCCCTTGATACGACCATCCTCTGTCGGCACAGCAGAGCGGCACTGTTCATGATCACGGTCCTGCAGATGCTCCAGGTCCCGTCAGCACTCCCGCTCCCGACGCCACTTGCAGTCCCAATGCTGTTCTCCTTGGCACCGGTCGCACTCGCCGCACCGGTCGGAGTCCTGTTCACCGACCCACTAATCTCGGCACCGTTCTGGCTCCCGGCACCGCTACAGGCACCGTGACTCCCGTAGCCGCTCCTGACCTCGAGATCTCGGTCGACCTCCCGGCACCGCTCTGGTCGCAGGTCCGGATCTCGTTCTTCTGCCTTCTGATACCAGTCCCCGGTGCTGAGTTGGGCAAGGTCCGGTAGAGTCAGAGACTCTGCCCATGATTTTTCAGCACCTCCATGGCCATCCGGACACGCATCAGTGTCTTCCCACGTGGACAGCTCTTATGCTCAGGACCGCGATTCTGATGTGCCTACCAACAACCTGAGAGCCCATCAGGACCTCCTAAGGAGGATAGCACTCAATGTGGACCTCCAGGTGCAGGAGGTCCCGGAGGTAGGGGACCCGGTAGTGGACGTTCTGTCAGCGGTTGCCCCACTAGAGGGGCCCTACCCGTTTATTTGGACCATCCAGGCGAATGCCGATACTCTATGGAGGGTACGACTACTTGTGTGTCCATCCTCCTCCCTGCTCACTAGTCATTCAGTCCATTAAGGAAAAGGGACGGCATGACCAGCAGGCGCCAGCCCCGAAATCGAAGGAGGCTAGGTGAATGACCCGACTCAGCCGCAAAGTGTACTGTGCAGGGGCCTTATAGCTCTGCGTGGCAAATCAGTAAGCCTTGCTTAGCCCCTATAATTATAACACCTGGATGATGGTGGATGTTTATGGAGCTTCTCCATCAAGACTCCTGCCAAGAGTTCACTGCCCTCTTGGAGGAAGGGAAAAAAGTGGCCAGAGCTTCCCTCCAGGCCTCGTTACCATGAGAAGCATCTCATGGCTTCAGGTTTCAAACCTCCGGCCGGAGCGGCAGTATACCATTCATGACTTACCATTTGATGGTAAAGCCCTCTTTGCGGTGAAGTCAACCCCAGGCTGCAAAGCCTGAAGGACAACAGGGTCCTAATGCGCTCTCTCGGCGTGCATACGCCGACGAACCTAACGCAGGCCTTTCCGTCCCCAGCCACACTGCCATACTCTGTGCCTAGCCACAGACAGGACTTTGGCAGACGGGCGCGGCGAGGTGGTCGCAGACGACCATCAGGACCCCTAGAGGGCCAAGATCGAGGTCCCTCGCAATCACCACTGGGACCAAAGACGAACTTTCGAAGGTGCGCCCGAGGGGCGTACCAGTTACAGGTGGGATCCCACTCCTACTTCCTCTTGGCGTGGTCCCAGTTAACTCCAGTTTCGCTGGCTCCTACACATGGTGGAGTATGGGTACCACCTCCAATTTGTTCCAACCCTGTCCCTCTTCAGGGACTCCTCTCAAGAGCAATTCCTCTTACAAGAGGTGCAGACGCCGATGGACGAAAGGGGCAAGGGGCTTTACTCCCGTTATTCCCTAATCCCCAACTCGTACGGAGGTCTCAGACCTATCCTAGACCTACGAGGACTCAACCAGTTTATGATAAGGTTGAAGTTCCGCATGGTATCCCTGGGAACCATTATCCCGTCTTGGATCCTGGAGACTGGTATGCCGCCCTCGATATGAAGGACGCGTACTTTCACATCGCCATCTTCCCTCCGCACAGGAGATACTCTCCGCTTTCTAGCCAACCGTCGGTACTTCCAGTTTACGGTCCTGCTGTTTGGCCTTTCTACAGCCCCAAGGGCATTAACCAAGTGTATGGCCGTAGTCGCCACCCACCTCCGCCGACGTCGGATATGGTTTTCCGTATCTGGACGATTGGCTTATCCGAGGAGACTCCGAGACACAAGTCACTCAGCATGTGGGCATTCGTCAAGGACCTATTCACACGTCTAGGCCTGATGATCACTATGGAAACATCCACTCTGGTTCCCACGCAGAGGTTAGACTTCCTAGGAGCTATCCTGGACTCCGACCTAGCCGGAGCCTGCTTACCACAGCCGCGGTTTCAGGCGATGGCAACAATCATCTGAGGTCTGCAGACTTTCCCAACGACCTCGGCTCGCACTTGTCTCGGTCTCCTGGGTCCCATGGCTGCCTGCAAGTTTGTAACCAAACACGCCAAGCTCCGCCTCTGTCCTCTCCAAGTTTGGCTCAAATCGGCGTACCGCCCGACAGGGACCCAATAGTGTCATGATAGTCACCATTCCCTCGAGCACCCTAGGCTCCCTAGAATGGTGGCTAACTCCCTCCCTGGTGTGGGCAGGGATGCCGTTCCATCCGCCCCAGCCCTCACTGTCCCTGACGACGGATGCGTCATCTCTCGGCTCGGGTGCTCACCTCGGTCACCTTCGAGCTTAAGGCCTTTGGTCTTCTCAGGAGCTGGCGTTCCACATCAATGTCCAAAAATGAGAGCAGTCCGCCTGGCGTGCCAGGGGTTCCAGCAGCAGCTGCGAGGCCGTGTGGTCTCAGTGTTTACAGCCAACACAACGGCCATGTGCTACATAAACAACCAGGGAGGACATGGTCCTCCTCCTTTTGTCAGGAGGCCATCCCATCTCTGGGACTTTTGCATAGCCCACTCGATAAATCTGGTAGCGTCCTTTCTCCCAGGCGTTCGGAAACGCCTTGCCGCTTCGACTCAGCAGGTCTTTCCTGTCTCACGAGTGGTCGCTCTGCCCGATGTGATGCATTTTCTGTTGCCAGAAGTGGGGATTTTTCCCCACATAGACCTGTTCGCTTACCGCGAGAACAGGAAATGTCCAAGGTTCTGCTCCTTCCAAGGTCTCTCCCTGGGATCAGTCTCGGACATTTCCCTCATGCCATGGAAGGGCCAACTCCTTTATGCCTTCCCACCGTTCCCTCTGGCTCATTGGGTCCTGCTCAAACTTTGCAGGGGCAGGGCACGCATCATCATGATCACTCCAGAGTGCTCCAGGCAGCACTGATATGCCATGTTGCTCGACCTGTCAATAGCCAACCCAATTACCCTGCCACTCCACCCAGACCTCATAACTCAGGACCACAGCAGGCTTTGCCACCTGGACCTGCAGTCTCTTCACCTCACGGTGTGGCTGCTGCGTGACTAAATCGGGGTAGCAGGAAGCCTTCCACCTGGTCAATGTACCTGGCCAAGTGGAAGCATTTCTCCTACAGGTGCGAAACGCTTGATCTTACTCCTGCTGAGGTCTCGATCCCCTCTATTTTGGACTACCCTCTGGCCTACAACAGCAGGGCCTAGCGGTGTCATCGCTGAGAGTACACTTGGCAGCCATCTCTACCTTCCACCCAGGCTAAGGTGATTGTTCCGTGTTCTCACACTCTATGGTTTCGAGGTTCCTCAAGGGCTTGGAGCGCTTACACCCTCAGGTACGCAACACAGCCCCAACCTGGGACCTCAACCTGGTTTTAACCAGACTTATGTCTCCCCCATTCGAGCTGTTAGTGACCCGCTCGCTGGTATACCTGTCTTGGAAGACAGCTTTCCTCGTAGCCATTACATCGGCCAGACGAGTCTCCGAGCTGAGGGATCTTACGGTGGTTCTGCCGTACACTATGTTCACAAAGACAAGGTGCAGTTACGACCACACCCGGCTTTCCTCCCTAAGGTGGTTTCGACCTTTCATGTTAACCACACTCAATGCAATGGGGACAACAATTGCACTCCCTGGATGTCTGTACAACGCTCGCATTTATATTGAGTGGACAAAACCATTTCGTAAAACGCCCCAACTCTCGGTTGCAGTAGCAGACCGAAGGAAAGGCCTACCTGTTTCCTCTCAGAGGATTTCATCTTGGGTGATGACGTGCACCCGCACTTGTTATGATTTGGCTCACATTTCCCCAAGCCACATCACCATGCATTCTACCAGGGCTCAGGCTTCATCTGCGCCTTGCTGGCTCGTGTACCTACCCACGAGATCTATTCGCGCAGCTCCATGGTCCTCAGTCCATAACCCTTGCTTCGCATTATGCTCTGGTTCAACAGTCAAGAGATGCTGCAGCCTCTGGCTCAGCAGTTTTACATTCTGCCACATTTCACTCCAACCCCCACCGCCTACATAAGGCTTGGGAATCACCTAACTGGAATGGATATGAGCAAGCACTCGAAGAAGAAAAGACAGTTACTCACCTTTGTAACTGTTGTTCTTCGAGATGTGTTGCTCATATCCATTCCACCCCGCCCTCCTTCCCCTCTGTCGGAGTAGCCGGCAAGAAGGAGCTGAAGGGTGGCTGGGTCGGCAGGGGTATATATCCGGCGCCATAGTGGTGCCACTCCAGGGGGTGCCCAGACGACCCACCGAGTGTTGCTAGGGTAAAAATCTTCCAACAAACATGCACGCGGCATGCACACACCTGACTGGAATGGATATGAGCAACACAGCTCGAAGAACAGTTACAAAGGAGAGTAACCGTCTTTTATGCTGGAAAGTGTTAATGGTTGACATCAAGTAGTCTTTGATCTATAGGCAATTACAGACCTGGATAAATTGGATGAGTGTGCTAAATATACTTCTTTCAGGGTAACAGAAGTAGCAATTAAGCTCCCTTATATAGTGAGATAGCTGGAAACAGTAGAAGCCACAGCCCAAGGTAATGTGCCACATGGCAAGGCCTGATTAGAAATGAAACCATGTGGGTTGAGGGTTTCCCTGATTGCAGACACAGGGGCTGGGTGATTGTCTGGCAAGCAGACAGCAAGATGAGTCATGAGTGTAATCCTGCAAGGAAGCAGAGAGACAGAACTCCTTGGGGCACAGAGCAGAGGGAAGGTCAGACTTGGAAACTGCCAGCAAGGAAGTTGCCTGCTGTTACATGTAGCTACTGTGTTCAGGGAAACAGGACTATGTGTATACTCTTTGTAAACAGAGAGAATTGTGCCAAAGAATAAACTTATCATCCATTTTTCCTTCTAACGGAAACCATTCAGAAAGGCTTGTCTAACTGCTCAGGCCAGAGAGAGGTAACAATACTACTTGTGTCTGTCTTGACAATTCAGACTAAGTTCTGTGGTATGGAGATTGTCACTTAACTATGTATTTGTATAGTGCCTAGCCCAATGGAAGCCCCAATCTCAGCTGAGTCCTTTATGTACTACAGTAGAACAAGTGAACTAATAACTACTTTAGGCAGTGATGTTTGCATATTTTGACCTGAGTGTATTAGAGGAAGAATTCAGTTAATATTTCAAGAATCCTTTTTGCCAAGGATGAAGAACTCAAGGTAAGTTTAATTAAGATCTTTAAAAAGCTCAATATGAGCATTTGGCCAATCAAAAGTGTTCGTTCAAGTTATGAGGCAGTAAAAACAGAGGGATCTAAAGGAGAAAAATTCTAATATGAGAAGGCAGTTTGAAAGGATTGCTTAATTAAATTGTTTATTTAAGGAATTTGGAGAGCATGGTGACAAAACATTTTCTCTGCTGCTCTCACAGATGTGCATCTGCATACAATAAGGACATTTTAACAGGTAACATACAAATAGGTGGCTATATGGTGCCTGGAGAATTGTTTTAATTGGGCAACATAAAGACAATATCTCGGAGTATTCCAGGATTGCTATAAGGTGAAGTTCTGGTTTCCAAAAATGGAATATCTTTCATCGATGACATAGTTTTTCCAGGAGAAAGAGACTGGGAGAATAAAACTCAAAATACTGGTGCCATCCCACTACATATTTCAGTTTAACCTATGCAAGACTCACTAAATAAGCAATGTTTTTTTTTTAGTAACTAGTTTTCAGGGAATTAAAGATGGAGTTCGTTTATACAATTATTTAACACTGTACAGTTCAATAAGCTATCTATGATTACCATCATCAAAACTTAGGATTCTTCATTTCTTTCATGGGCAGTTGCACGCAAACATGACCTCAGGGAACAACAAAATTGGAAGCTTAACTGTGGAGGGTTTCTTTTACAAGTATAGGGTTCAAGGAACTGCCAATTTTTGATCAGAAATGTCCTTTCCTTTAAACTATGTTAAAAAGAGTCTTGGTGAGATTTATGCCTCATGCTGGTGCACTTAGCTGAAAACACTTCTTAAAATCCAGGGGAATGTATACCCATTTGATCAACTTTCTGTGATTAGCAGAGAGACCAGATAAACTTGCCTTTCCTGTGTCCTATATTTCCATAGAGAAGGTTGCAGGCATTTATCAGGACCTTTTATTTAAGACTCCTTAATTTGTGATCAGTACCTTAGGCTTATTAATGCTAAAAGTCCTGCTCCAATTGCTTAGGTTACTCAAGTCTGTCTGGCTATTTTTGGAGGCTTCCTGTACAATTGGTAGGAAAGTCTACTGGTTCTTAGCTGTATATATTTCTCTTAAGTACCATGGGCTGTGATCTTCAGGTTTAAGACAGCTTTTCACGTGTACAGTATATAGTGTCACTTGATTACTATTACAATAGCTCAATGATCATTGTAGTATCAAGGTAGAGATAAAACTGTCCTAACACTGTAAGTTGTCTCCACCTCCAGAGTGCTCCCCAAATGGCAAATGGAGGCCACCATATCACTTACACCCATTTCTGACTGAAGAATCTCAATGATTTTAATTGGATCAGAATAACACAGTAATCAAATTATCACATTGCAAGCATACTTGTTATGAAGAACAATGAGCCCACCCAATTCTTATGTTCAGTCCCTAAACATGTTTGACTATAGCTGACTGGCCACTGACAAGTATTTTGAACTTTACCACACAGAACTTTCCAGACTTCAAAGATACAGTAATCATCCAGTCCCTGCTGTTTTTAAAGCTCCATATATCACAGTCTGCCACACTACTATTTTTTGGCAAATAATTATACTTGTTTTTTCCCTTCTATGTAAAAGTGTGAAGTATACTACTTTACTGAAAGCTGCTAAATAGTTTGTATCTGAAGTGACTGTATTGCTATTCTATTTGCCATCAAGGATATTATCTGCCAATTAAAACAGGAAATACTGAAAACGTCAAAGGGGCACATGCAGCATATTGCTACAATTCTGAAATTTTTATTTGGCACTAAAATCCTGACATTCACTTCCCAAGAGCGAAGGGGGAGAAAAGGTGGGGTAGGGGAATGCAGTCAAGAGAAATGCAGACACATGAATCTATTCCTCTGACAGATTATAATAGCAAAAGTGTTATAACTGCACATGTCCTAACTGTTTGATGCCTCATCTGAGGGTTTTCTTGTCAAAAACTCTAGGGATGGATTGCTTCTCTTAAACTCTTCTTTGATGGTTGCCAGTTCTGAGGAATATTATTCACATCTGTAAGTGTTGCCTCTGCTACATCTAGGTATTTGAGATATTTCTTGTTGATTAAAACAAATGGTGCCTAATTGGACCATTTAACTGAAAGCTGAAATCAGCCTCCTTACTTCAATGTTTTGAATTGCTGAAACTGTTAGAGGGATGAAATGCCCTGCCTCCCACAACACCCACACTGTGGATGACTGTTAGAAACTGGAACTGTAAAAGCTGAACATAGCCTTTTACAAAAGGACAATCTGTCGTTACTGCCACCCCAACAGAAATTATTGTGAAATTTTTAATTCCTGTCCCCCACAACTTCTTGTTCACATCTAATCCTCAGTGTCATGGAACAACAGACTACAGCCTTCTTTATCCAGAGTGGATACTAATGCGGATTCTGTGACTGCCTGGAACTTCCTGGTCATCAGCTGTTCTACCAACTATGGCAACATGCACCTCATAATTATAAGCAGAACTTTCTGCTCCCAAAGCCTCTACCACTTGAGCTAAAATAATTTCTCTTAGCTGCAGCATTTATATTTAGCTTTATTTATAAAATAATTATACAGGCTGTATAAAGTAATATTGGAAAATGCTTGATTTTTACCCAGACTAAATTAATCCATTAAAATAGAAGCCATACTCTATATAAATTGATGCTTTACTGCCTGTGAGTCACTTATTTGTTAAAAATATTAAATGGAACATACTTAAATTCATAAGTAATATTGTTATGAAGAGTTGTTCCAAAACAACCACATCCCAATAAGTCACCAATGGGGTATGCTGTTAATTAGCATTGTGTTTGTTTTGCTTTAAAAATTATATATATCTGCTGTGACCAGTCTCACCGGGATCTTGACATCATTTTGCTTCCTTCCAGCAGTGGTCCTATGCATGCCTGTATTTTTAGACTGTTTATAAATCTCATTTTGTAAATGAGATATGAAAACAGGAATGATGGTCCCCTGTGCATCTGAGTTGTCTTGGCATCTCTTATTAGGAAGCTGAAACATAGGATGCTTTTTAATAGGTTCCAGTGAAGGCTTCTCTCACTTTAGAGGAGGGTTTTATTAGGGTGCTTCCCATAGATTTTAAGGCCAGAAGGGGCTATTACATAAAGGACGCAACATTCTTGCCAAACACAAATGATGAAAAACAGTTTTGGCAACCATTGCTACTGGACATGCAGAAACAAAGATGAAGGAGGACTGGAAGGATCTGAGAGACAAGGGATAATGTTTTCAAAGAGGCCTAAGTGATTTAGGAGTTTAAGTCCCATTGACTTTTACTGACAGGCTCTTAAATGCCTAAGCCACATTTGAAAATTGGCCCTAGGAGCCTGTTACTTAAACACTTAGAAAATTTTACCCTAGATACTAAATTACAAAGAAAAATAATCCCATTAGGATGAAAAACTGTGACCAGTATAAAGAGACTAAAGTTGCAGAGAGGAGATGTAGGAGAAGGACTGAAGAATAAGCATTCATATAAAGCTAGCATATCCACAGTTTTAAAGCAGAGATATATCAGAAGCAGAGCATATGATCGTGGCTAAGGGTTATAGAAGAAAATAAGCAAAATAAGGTAATAAATAAGTTTCTTTAGTATTATCTTTTATAGAGTGCTGTAAGTTAAGACATTCCTTTAGAAAACACATGAATCAAGATCCATGTGACAGTCTTTAGCTTAAATCGGAAAAGCACAATACAAGGGACAGTGCTTCATATAAAATCATGATAAGGAAGTGGAGGGAAATAAAAAATTCTGATAACTATTTCCATGTGAAATGGGGAAAAAATGCAGGTCTTTTGAACAGTGAAAAGATGACTTTGGCTACTGCTCAGAAATTAATAGGATGTCTGGTTAATTAGGCAAAGTGGTTGCCTAATTCAAGACACAAACAGGGAAATGAAGAACTACAATTAAGTAAAGACATCATAAATGATTATTTAAGTACAGGCACAGTTTAAGGCCTGATTCAGCAAAGCACTTAAGCACATACTTAACTTATTAAGCATGCGCTTAAGTGCTTGGCTGAAAGAGAGCTACATTTGCAAGACTAGCCAGAATGCAACATAGGGTATGGCTACACTTACATTTTTGCAGCGCTGGTAGTTACAGCTGTGGTCGTACAGCTGTGTAGGGCTAGCGCTGCAGCGTGTCCACATTTGCAGCATTTGCAGCGCTGTTGTGAGTGGTGCATTGTGGGCAGCTATCCCACAGAGCACCTCGTCCCATTTTGGCGCTGTGGGTTGTGGGAAGGGGACGGAAGGGTGCGGGTCATTCCGCTTCCTGTTCCAACGACCCGTGCTGCATCGCTTCCCTTTTCAGCCTTTGGTGCCATTGTGAGTCTGCCGCGTGATTTCAGTAAGAAATGGAGCCCGAGCTGCTGAGGACTTTGCTGATGAATGTTGCCAGCACATCACGTCTGGCAGTTGAGCTATTCTTATGCTCCAAAGTGACAGTGAGGAGAGCTCAGATGATGAAATAGATTCGGCTGACGCGCCTGACACTAAATTGCTTGTGGCAGTAACGGACGTGCTCAGCACCGTGGAACGCCGCCTTTGGGCTCGGGAAACAAGCACTGAGTGGTGGGATCACATCGTCATGCAAGTCTGGGATGACGAGCAGTGGCTGCAGAACTTAGGATGAGAAAAGCCACTTTCATGGGACTGTGTGCTGAGCTCGCCCCAACCCTGCAGCGCAAGGACACGAGACTGAGAGCTGCCTGTCAGTGGAGAAGCGGGTGGCTATTGCAGTCTGGAAGCTGGCAACTCCAGACAGCTACCGATCGGTCGCAAACCAGTTTGGAGTGGGAAAGTCGACCGTTGGAATAGTGGTGATGCAAGTTTGCAGGGCCATTAATCGCATCCTGCTAAGAAGAACCGTGACTCTGGGGAATGTGCAGACATTCTGGATGGCTTTGCACAAATGGGTTTCCCTAACTGTGGAGGGGCAATAGATGGGACGCATATTCCTATTCTGGCACCACCCCACCTGGCATCCGAGTACGTTAATCGGAAGGGGTATTTCTCTATGGTTCTCCAGGCGCTTGTGGATCACCGTGGGCGTTTCACTGACATTTACACAGGATGGCCTGGAAAGGTGCATGATGCACGCATCTTTCGGAACAGTGGCATGTTCAGGAAGCTGCAGGCAGGGACTTTTTTCCCAGACAGGAAGATCACAGTGGGGGACGTCGAAATGCCCATTGTGATCCTTGGAGACCCTGCTTACCCGTTAATGCCTTGGCTCATGAAACCGTATACAGGGAAGCTTGACAGGAGCAAGGACCGGTTCAACTACAGGCTGAGCCGGTGCAGAATGACTGTGGAGTGTGCTTTTGGCCGTTTAAAGGGGAGATGGAGAAGTCTCTACGGGAAGCTAGACGTGGGGAAAGCAGCATCCCAGCGATTATAACCGCGTGCTGTATCCTCCATAATATTTGTGAAGGGAAGGGTGAAACCTTCAGTGACGAATGGACCTCCGAGGTTCAACGCCTGGAGGCTGAATTTGCACAGCCAGAGAGCAGGGCTACTAGAGAGGCCCAGCACAGTGCTTCAAGGATTAGGGATGCCTTAAAGGAGCAATTTGAGGCTGAAAGCCAACAGTAATGTTGGGTGCCTTCCACAGGAGCAGTTAAGTGCAGTGGTTGCAATGATTTGCAGTGCCTATTTTTCACTTGTGGTACAGTATGTTACACTTTCTGTAATAATAAAAACTGTTTTAAAAGACAAGAAATCCTTTATTAAAAATACAGTACATAAAACGGGCAGGGGGGGTAGGGTGATGAGCAGTAAAGTCAGAGGTTTGAATATGTCCTTCCTTGAGTGCTGTGCAATGCCTGCTGCACTTCAGGATTAATATGCTGCATGGTGATGGGGGTTGAGTGCATAGGGTAAGGGTCGTAGTTCTCAGGGCTGTTAGGTGAACGTATGGGTGTTGGGGGCAGCTGGTGGTGGTAAGAACCAGGATGCTGGAGAAGGGTGTTTTGAGGAAACAGTGGGGCACAATGGGTTGAGCTTTGGGATGGGTGAGGAAGGCACGGTAGTGCTCTGCCTGCATGGCTAGCATTGACTGCATGAGGTCTGTGTGGCGTTCCAGGATGCTTAGCAGCCGATTTGTGCTTCTCTTGGTAGCCAATTCCTTTCTCTTGGCAGCCTTTTCCTTTCTCTTGGCAGCCTGTTCCTTTTTCCTGCTTTCCTTTTCCCTCCAGTCTTGCAACTTTTTATTATCTGTGGAATACAGATTCATAACTGCTTTCACCAGCTCCTCCTTATTCTTCCTTGGTTTTTTTCTTAAGTTCCGTAGTTTTTCAGAAGTCTGCGCTGATGGAGCAGTATCCAAGGTCACTTTAAAAAAAAAACACAGAGATAAACTTTTACTACAGAGCCTGTATTGTTTTTAAGACTATTTGTTAGCATCATTTACACATTGCGAGCATAGCACAGAGAGGCCGCAGCTGCAGAGAGAAATGGTGAGTTTCCCCACCCCACACGCCCGGCTCACCTGGGAAGGGGGGGCTGCTTGACTCTGGAATCCATGGGGTTTCTGTGACTTGGGGAAAGCAAAGAGCAGCTACAGGGAAATAGCACTGAACCCTACACCCACATCTGCCACAGCAGGTACTCCTCAGAGCCATCTTGCACACGCGGCTCACCTGGGAAGGGGGGCTGCTTGACTCTGGAATCCATGGGGTTTCTGTGACTTGGGAAAGCAAAGAGCAGCTACAGGGAAATAGCACTTAACAGTATCCCTGCATTTTCCACAGAATTTTAACCTCCCCGATATCTCGCTGCTCCGGGTCACCTGGGAAGAGCGGGAGGCTGTCTTCTACAGCTATGTGGATTCCGCCCTGGTCCCTACGCAGCTTGCCTGTGTGCAGCAATGGTCCCCCCACCCTCACGGCACAATGGCGCGGACGCGTTAGCCTGACTGGGACAAGGACCACGGTGGCTCTCCCTATAAACTTGCTGAAGCGCATTGCACACGCTCTGGCTGAAACTTTTGAAGAGATTACAGAGGCAGATTACCGCGACGTGATAGACCAAATCAATGGGCTATTCCACATCTAGGCATGCTTGCAGGCAGCCATAGCCCCCTCCTCCCCCAAAACATTTCCATCCTTATAATAAAAGCTTCTTACCGGGAACAGGCTCCTCTGCTGGTTCCTCACTACCAAGTCCCAGCGGCTGCGACTGGCTAGCTTCTTCCTGGCTGGAAAATAGCTCCTGGCTGCATGACTCCTGGGAGTCTCCAAACACCTCAGTAGCCTCCCTCTCGGGTTCCTCTACACCTCCCCCTCCTCTCCAGGCTCTGAACTGTCCATCGTGATCCTCGGATTGGCAGTGGGGTTACATCCAAGTATCGCATCCAGCTCCTTGTAAAAAACGGCAGGTCGTGGGGGCAGCACCTGAGCGGTGGTTTCCCTGACGTGCTTTGCAGTAGGCACTCCGCAGCTCCTTTACCTTAACCCTGCACTGCACGCGTCCCCGGTCATAGCCCCTGTATTGCATTGACTTTGATATCTGGCCGTAGGTATCATAATTTCTTCGGCTGGAGCGCAGCTGTGCCTGCACAGCTTCCTCACCCCAAACACTGATGAGATCCTGCAGCTCGGCAGTGCTCCATGCTGGGGCTCATTTGGGGCGTGGAGGCATGGTCACTGATTGATTGATTGATTGCACTCCACGCCTCGCTGAGCAAACAGGAAGGGGATTTTTAAAATTCCCGGGGCATTTAAAGGGCGGGTCACCTAAGCCCAGGGCAGTGGAGTGCGAAACAATGACCAGAGAGGCTGAAAAGGTATGCTGGGATACCTCCTAATACCCTGGACGCCAGTTACAGCGTTGGTGAATGTCCACACCTGATGACCAGCGCTGCACCACCAGCGCTGGATTCGCTACACCCGTAGCAGACCAGGAGTACAGCCAGCGCTGCAGACAGGGATTTGCAGTGCTGGCTGAGCTTTGTAAGTGTGGACACTGAGTAAGTTGCAGCGCTGTAACCCCCTCACCAGCGCTGCAACTTGCAAGTGTAGCCAAGGCCATAGTGTCTTAACAACCATGCTACATGGTTCAGCAATTGAGGACTGTTCTGAAATCCATTAGAGTTTTTTGGAAAGCTGACAGCTTTGTTGCAGCTATGTTGTTTTTATTAATGTGCTAAGAAGAGGCATGGAGAGACATACAAACAAGCCGTGGATTTAGGCTTCTCAAGGCAAGAAATCTGTCAGCATTGAACATTACACAGAACAGCAAACTGAATAAATAATGATACATATCATACAAAGCCATGAATAGTTTTTTCCTCCCTGTATTATGATGAAAGACCAATCTTTAACCCATCATATGCAACAGTTATGTAAAGTATCCTGTAAAAGATAAGGACACTGGCATTACATCAGGGATGAATTTGGCCCACAGTGTAGATTGTCACTTGTTTTAAAAAAAATCCCCAAACTAAACAAAACAAGAACTTTATTTAATAGATAATTCTCCTCAGACTATTCATGCTGGTGATACAAAAATATGAAAATAGCACGTTCCTCTTAAAATGCCACATAAGAAAAGGTTGCTAGGACATAATATCAGATGAGTGTGACTTGTCCATGCAGATGCTGGAAGAAATAATAAGTAATTGGAGATGGTAAGATCAAGAATGAGCTTAATTAACCTAAACGTAGAGCAAAGAGTAGGGACAGGAATTATTGTGGATTAAAACACAACACTACTGACAATACCAAGCTGCAGTCTATAGATATTTTGAGTGAAGATAAAGTGATTTCTTTGTTATGGTAGCTAATGGCTTTTACCTTTTTTTGGCTAAACTTCTTTTGTTAGCTTGATGATTAATGCTTTGCATAACTGTGTTCATATTGTTTAGTGTGTCTCAGTGCCCTGATATCTAATTTGTGTATAGACATTCAATAGACAAAGCTAACAAAGGCTCTATTATTTGATAAGAGAGACAATAGCAAAATAGAAAAAGCAATGGGAATTAACTAACAGACTTAGCAACCACCTGACAATCTGTTTAGAAGAGGACTTCAGGGAGCGCGGGAATCAGAACAGTGAACAAAAGCAAATGTGGTACCAGCCTTCAAAATGGAATTAGGAATGACTGTCCAGAAAAATCTAATTTCTATCTGTTTCAAACAATGGAAAAAACACTTGAGGGAAACAAACAAACACATACAAAATAACCAACCAACAACCAAAAAAAGTGTAAGTGAGCACATTGGCTAGACCACGGGTTGCCAACCTCTGGCACATGGCTCTCCAGGGAAAGTCCTGCCACGTCCACAGGTTCGGAGAATCGCAGCTCCCACTGGCCGCGGTTCGCCGCTTCAGGCCAGTGGAGGCTGTGGGAAGCGGTGCGGCCAAGGGATGTGCTGGCTGTGGCCAGTGGGAGTCGCGACTGCCTGCACCTGTGGACGCGGCAGGTAAACAAACTGGCCTGGCCCGCCAGGGTGCTTACCCTGGCAAGCTGCGTGCCAGAGGTTGCTGACCCCTGGGCTATACTATTGTCTCCTTTCATTTACCTTATGTCTCCCCCTAATATTATGCAGTTTATGAAACCAAGTTTCCCAGGACTGAGTGATATTGGCTGTCAGTCAAAGAGGAACATGATCCATCTAAATAGGGGAAGAGTGTTTGCTCTTAAGTGACCTGACAGTGTATCAAAATTTGAGTTGAGGTAAGCACACAAGATGTTTTTGCCCATGCTCTTTGCACTTTTACAAAGATACTTAGTTTTATAAAAGTGATGTTATAACGATACAATACAGTACAAAACCACAGCAATATATTTTAAAGCAATAGTTTCAGATATTGCCCTCTCCTTTTTTTATTTTCAATACACGAACCCTTAGCCCTAGTTACAATCCATATTAACAGAAATAGTTGAGATTAATTCAGACATCTCTAGTTGCTCTTGCTAAGCTGATTGCTGCTGTTCATTTCTGATGCTTTTCAGCTGCTTGCTTCCAAATAGGTTCCAGGAGACCTGAGTACTCAGTGAAATGATTTCAGCAGGTTCTTTTGCAGTCAGCTGATACAGATAGGGGTCTGATCCTGGCTGGAAGCACCAGCAAGGCAAACCAGATCATCAGAGACTAATGGAAAACTAAGCTTGTATTTATCATGTAAGCCTTCATGGTCTTGTTTGCCTTAACTTGAAACTCTGGTGAACAGCTTAAATCGTATCGAAACAGGGGATTTACCACACTAATCCACCCATCACATCTAGATTCAGCTTCCAAAAGTGGCCAATATCAGATGCTTCTGAAGGTTAAACAAAATCATATGCCCTTATTTAGATGTGCTATGTTGAACACAGGAGAAAAACAATAATTTCTTCATTTTACAACTTTGATACTGGTCTTGTTCCTAGTGGATGAAAAATATTCACCCAATTTAACACTGATCCACTAGGGTAATACAACACTATGATAACATAGGTGATGCAAGTTAATACAACAGTCACAATGAGAATTTCTGGCCCTCTTGCCCCATCCCTCAGAAGTCATGCTTCAGACTAACGTGAACTGGCATAACACTGTGGAGGATCATTAGCATAGCACCTATCTGCATTGTACCTTCTTGTAGCTCTTCACAATACATTTGGTTTTCCCTTTCATAAGCACATAATAGTTGCCTTACAAAAATAAAAAAAATCAAATGTTCTTTCATACAAAGGATTAGCTCCAGGAGACAGTATTATTAGATAATTAAAACATTATCAAGAGAGAACATTATTCGTATTTGAGCTCTGTGAATAAAAGCACTATACAAGAGATAAGAATTATTATTGTTGTTATGGCTTATCCATCCTGAGTCTACACCACATTTGCAAGAACTAGATGAGTAATGTTTCCAACCTAGTTAGCCAAGGAAGATTTTTTTCCTCACACCATTAGATTTCCATGAGAGAAGAAAGACTACCATTTTCAGTCTCTTATGCACTGCACCTCTGTGTGTTTTTGGAGGGTAAGTAGTCTAGTTCACTGACAATTTCACTCTATCATTTCTGAGGCTTGGAGACTGGGTATGTAGTCTGTCAGCAAACCTGAGCCACCATGGACATACTGCTATTTTTAGTGCACTAATTCCAGCAGAGCTAGCACATGTCTGTCTGCCCAAGCTGGGGAGTACCTTACCAGCTGCAGTGTAGACAGCCTTGAGACTGTAGTTTTTCTTTTGCAACATTCATGTCTAACAGTTTCTATAGCAGGACCAGGGGCAGAATGATAACAGATAAAGTTCACCCTAGGGTCAGGTTTGGACACAAATCATCCTCTCCAGGTAGAGTTTTATTGCAGATGTTCTAGTTAGACACCAGTTTAGGAAAAGCTCCTAACAGAATTCACTTCAAGATCTTTTACAAGTAGCAAACTCAAAAATACAAATGACAAACCAGACACACTAGCTCGTATGTTTTTCCTAGATCGCTGTGCCCTGGTTCTGTTCAGCACAACCACTTTGTATGTCTCTCTCCTACGCAATAGCACACCCTTCTCGTAAAATGTTGAGCCTAAATAGGCTCAGCTGCACCTAGTTAACTGCAAAAATGGGATTGCCTCCTTGAGCAGCCTCTAATCCTGGCTAGGTATTAGCTCCCAAATCCCCAGGTAATTGGCTTGCTGGTTCCTCCTCCAGAAGACATCACTGGGGCAGGATGTGCTAGAACGTCAGGATCACTTCTTAGGAGTGCCAAAAGACCTTTATAATCTCTCACAGTTATCACAGAACTTGTGTTGCAGTTACTGCATCTACTGTGTCTACTTATAATAGGATGCCTCAGTAATTCTGAAATTTATACATTTATTTAATTAATTTAGGGCCTAGTTCAGCACAAAAAAAATAACAAAGAGTCCCATGGCACCTTATAGACTAACAGATGCACAGGACTCTTTGTCGCTTTTTATAGATCCAGACTAACACGGCTACCCCTCTGATATTTGACAAAAGAAGTAGTTTCTGCATTGCAGATGCAAAGCATGGAAGCCTGAAGACAGGACTTCCAAGATAGTTTAAGACATTGCAGTATAAGTCTTTATTTTTTTGTTGAACTGAGCCTTGAAATTCCCAGTTTAGATGACAATGGTGTCTAGTCAGGGTAATACTCTCCATGCCCTGTCTCCAGCTGGAATGATTCGTTGAGAAGATAAACATAAAAGAATTATATGAAAAACAATGACAGCAGATGATATATTGTGATGGATCTGCTAAGCAGGGAGTACGACTTCAATCAGCCTGCTCCCACTGCACATCCTCTTCCTCTGGCTAGGCAATGGGAGAGGTTCTGAACCAGAAGTGGCCAGTTTCTGTTAGGAAGCAGCAGCAGCACGGCAAGCCAGATGCACAGAGGAATCCCCAGGAACTGTATTCAGAGCCATGTGTAGGATAGGCTGGGACTGCTGGATGTCACAGCTGGGTGCATGGCTGTGTGGGATTTACGCAGGAGCAGCAGCAGCTCGGCAGGGAGACAAGTGAAGAGAGGCCCCAGTGAGAGACACTTCTCAAGGTCCGTTGCATCAGTGATCTGCAAAACAAGGTTCCAGTCCTTCAAAGACGTATGCACATGCTTATCTTTACGTCTTGTGAGTGATCTCAGTTAAATCAATGGGATGACCCAGTGCATAAAGTGAAGCTCGTCTTTTACAAGAAAGGACCTAAAAGAGAGGTTATTATAATCTCTATAACTGTGGCATTTCCTTTCTGTGTTTGTCAGAGGTATAATTTTTTTCTTTGGCGTATTGAAAAAAGCCCATAGGTTAAAAAAATGACATGACACTCATTTTAATTAATGTTAAGACACATAGACAAAAAGCAAAGAAATAAAAATAAAATCAGGACTCAAATCCCATCCCACTGAAATCAGTGGGAGTTCATGATACACAGTGAATGTCCAATGGGTACTCAGCAGTCCTCAGTGGCTTGTTCACAGGAGCTGACTGATCGGATCTGAATGATTCACTGTATCTCTGTCCAGGGTCTGGTTAGAAATGAGTAAATTAGTCAGAGAAGAAATCATTGCTCCAGCTACTGAGGCAGGGCTCAACCCTGCTGTCTGAACCATGGTGGTTAGTATGCTTTGGTCCTGTCCATCTTGCAGTTCAAATGTCTGGTTCAGCTGCACCTGTAGTGGGGATCTCTATTATCAATAACTTCCTAGTGTAGGCAAGACAAAAAGCCCTTTAAGTATTTTTCTAATAACCTTTAAATCATAGCTGAATGCGATCAAGCCATATGGCTTTGTTTTAACATTTTTAAAAGGAAATCAGGAAAATTATAGGAATATGCAACAGTCTCAAGAAAGGTAAGAGAAGAAAAGGTTCTGAATAATTACACACACAAATGTAAAGATTAATGACTGACTGAAAAGGATCAAACCAAGTAACATAGCTGTTTACAAAAACAGGGGAGGGCTTGATCTTGCACCACTGCATTGAAGGGAGGATCAGGCTCCTAATTGTTTTCACTTGTAAGAGCACTCTTTGTCTCTTTACTATTGTAATCCACACACTGTCTGGGTGTGGTGCTCAGTTGGCTTTTAGCTCATGCTGTAGAGGTTTATGCACTAAGCTCCAGAAGTCCGAGGTTTGATGCCGATGACTAGGGTCTGTCGGCGTTACACTATATCAGGGACAATACAAGTAAATTAGCAAGAAAAGAATACAAGAAAAATCAAACTTTAAAATACAACCCAAACAAACATGTTAAACCATTCCAGCAGGGAAGTTCCAGAATGACATGTTGGAACTTGAAAAACAAAGCAGGAATTTTAACTGTCTGTCATGACCCACCCTTCATTGCTTTCCTGGATCTGTCCAACAGTAGAGGCCCCATTTCTGAAATGAGATCAGGTCGCTCAGTGGGCACCATTTAAAACTTTCATCATCGCCATCACCAAAGAGTTCATCTCTCTTCACTGTAATAATGAAACATGACAAACCAGTAAAAGCACAGGGATGAGACAATAAAAACTTAAAACAGCCTCCATTGACTTTTGGCTTAAGGAAATATTATCCATTTACACAAGTGGCTTTCCCAGCAGAAAAGGCTGCTCCTCGTGGGAGCACTCTGACTTGAGAACAATGGAAATGCAGGTTCCATTCTCAGATGTGCAATAGCTTCTGATTATTTAGGGCTGCCCTAGATTAATGGTGTCTGAGGTCATTGGACTTTCTCCTTCAGGGTAAGGATTCAAGTGAAAAAAGCATACCTTAAACTTGGTTCCAGTGCTCCTTTTCTGTGCCTTCCACGCCACTCCTCCCCTCCCAACACTCTGTTCTACCTGTCAGCTAGGCTTGCCCACGTCTTCCTTCTTCTATCTCTTTCGCACCATCTCCACAAGTATTGTAGCTGCCTTCCTAGGCCAGTTACTAAAGATTGGAGGCAATGTAAAGCTTTTATTTTTTCATTTGGCATGAAGGACTAAACATGTGCTTTATGTCTCACAAAGCGTACTCATGATGTATATTTTATGAGCCCTAGTTGAGAGTCCCCATCTCCTACAGAAACATAAGAAGGTTTCTGATCAAGCACTTATATCAACAAATGTTCTCTTTGACGGAGAACCTTTTATGTTTTGAAAAATGAAAGTGGAGAAAACCCTTCAAGGTCTTTGGGTTTGAGTTTTTAGAGAAAAAATAGTTTTAAATAACAGCAATGGATGACACACCTGAATTTGTTGGAGTCTAAGTGAATGGCAACTTCACTGTAGATACTCTTTTCTTGACGCTTCCAATTTTTAAACAGCATTTTAAACTTTCATTTTCTTGGCCAGTTCAAAACTACTTCTGTCAATGTTGGCTAGCACATCTGAGTTTGATTTCTGACCCTCTACTCCATCAGTCCTTTCAGACATTTTTTTTCATTTACATGAAACCCTCCAAGCCCAATTAGCTGCCCAAACATAACACAAAACCTGCTAAGCAAGCAACAAAATATCGCCATATACAATACAGCTTAAGTGAATTTAGGTTCTTGGATAAAATCCTTACTCATGCAAATCATGTCATTGAGTTCCAGAGAACTACTTACAGGAGTAAGGCAAGCAAGGTTCAGTGCCTAGTGTCTTTCAAGTTGTAAAGAAATAAAAGGTGAGCTTGAATTATTTATAATTACTTTTAGCATTGGTAATTGTTTTTATAGCCCCATAGATTAAAATGGCATTTTACAATCTTACAGCAAGGTGTGCATTCTTTTGGACAGAATTTATAGGCTAAGCAGGGTCAGACAAAGACATAGCTCTATAGTTCAGCTAAGGGATGGTGTGGGGAGAGATTAGTGATAAAGAATAAAAGGTAAAAAGAATTCTTAGAAGAAGTGGGTTTTTAGGAGCTATTTGGAGAAGAGAGAAGGTGCTTTGCAAACAGAACATGGGAGACTATTTCAAACAAATGGAGTAACTTGATTCAAGCACAAGACCAAAGTAGGGGTGAAAGAAGACCTAATACATTTTCACCGAACTCAACAAGGGTCACATCAGTGGGAGTTGTTGGGCCTGGGGAGAGAAATAAGGGAAAGAACTAGGATGGAAGTAGAGAGAGGCACAGGGAGGAGGGGAAACTGAGACCATGTAGAAAGGTGGGGATGCTGCTATAATGAACTTTACAAGTGAAGATGAAGGAAACCAGTTAAAGGATTCAAGGGTAAGGATGAATTTAAAACACCAGGGAGGAAGATGACCCAAAATTAAATAGTTGATATATTTGGGGTTGAAAGCATTCCTTAGATCACATGCTAAGAAAGAAGTGCTCAGAATCAGAATATTGTTCCATCATTCAGCATTAATGTTCTCTCTCCAGCCAGGCAGATGGAATGAACTGCCTCAGCAAGGCTGCAATTAATACCTTATCACCTCTGTCAGGAGATGCAGTTGTCCAGTCATTCCCATCACCATGGCTACAGAGTGGACCCCTGCAGTGTACTTAGTCATCCACCTAGTATCCACTGCCCCATGGAATAGGGATGTCTTGTCTAGCAGTGAAATGTGCTACAGTTCCCAAGGAGACATCTTACATTCTTAGCAGAAAAAGACTTCTTAATCATAGAGAAAAGTTGTTATAGGATCTCGTTCTGTAACATACAGCAATGAGCAAATTGCATTACAACTAGAATAGCCGCAGCGTATACATTAGAAGTACTGCCACATTTGCAACTCCACCAGAATGTTGTGTATTATTTTAGAGTTGTGCTTTATTTTCTTTGGATGTAGGTAACACAGCAGGAGTAGAACAAAGTCTAAGAAGATGTACTTTGAATAACTGGAATAGATGACAATACCAGTTTAGTAGTAAAATTGCCTGTATGCCAAGAATAATATCTAGGTAGGCAAGTGTAGCTCAGCTCTTCTGGTTTAACCATAGGGAGAGTCAATTGTGACTTATCTAGAAGAGTTGCTATCAGACTGTAGTGAAGTTCTCCACATAGATCATGATAGTCCCAGGTCAAGGCTCAGCAATGGTAACATACATGAGACATCAACAGCAGGCCCACTCATTGAATGGAGGACTCCAGTAATTTGTTAAGTCTGCTGTAGAGTATGCCTACCTGTTGGCAATATTGCTCAGATTATTTTATAGTCTACTACACTATAACAAGCTTCAGAGTAATACAATACCTATGCATTATACTATTTCCCAGTTCACTACCTTATTCCTCTCTGAAGAGCAGTATCACCAACTTTTGTGATTTTATCACAAATCTCATTATATTCAGTGTTTTTCTTTAAAGCGCCTGGTCCAGGAGTCAGGTGAATATCTGAGAATCTCTTTTAATTAAAACAAAAAAATGTAAAAAGTACTTTCTAGTCCTTCTGATTGCAGAGAAAATACTAAAAATATGGACTGGGATTGTTTAGTCTGCAGAAGAGAGGAATGTGGGGGGATTTGATAGCTGCTTTCAACTACCTGAATGGGGGTTCCAAAGAATATGGATCTAGACTGTTCTCAGTGGTACCAGATGACAGAACAAGGAGTAATGGTCTCAAGATGCAGTGTAGGAGATTTAGGTTGGATATTAGGAAAAACTTTGTCACTAGGAGGGTGGTGAAGCACTGGAATGGGTTACCTAGGGAGGTGGTGGAAACTCCTTCCTTAGAGGCTTTTAAGGTCAAGCTTGACAAAGCCCTGGCTGGGATGATTTAGTTGGGGATTGGTCCTGCTCTGAGCAGGAGATTGGACTAGATGACCTCCTGAGGTCCCTTCCAACCCTGATATTCTATGATTCTATGACTGAGTGAATCCTAAGGGTTCAGAAACAGGAAACCAAATAAAAAGATCCCCCAGATTTATATTTTTAAAAATCTCATGGTTTTTTTTTGGTCTGATTCATGATTTTTGAATGCTTGATGTTGGCAATGCTGCTGGAGAGTGATGTGTATGGGTGAAACCTTCTGAACAAGAAGTGGGTGATTTCCAATGGTCATTTATGGCAGAGACATTTATAGTTTTTGTGGAACTAAAAGTTCTGAAATTTTTTTATTTAGAAATGTTCAAATGTTTAATTTTGGCATTTTTCATTGACTTGAAATATTTTGATTTTCCCTGGCAGAAAATTCTGTCAAAAATTTTGTTTTCCTGCAGAAAATTTCAGTTTTTACTTCATTTTTCAATGAGAAAGTGTTTTATTCCACAATTTTTGACCAAAACTACTTTTCATGTATTCCTGCTGGTTCTGGCTGGAACCAGAAGTGGAAGTGCTGACATACTGCTTGAAAGGCTGATCTCTTATCAGATGCCTTATGGGAAAACCATCTTGTGATTTTTTTCAAAGCAGTCATTTTCCAGATCCAATTGGCCTAGACAGTTTCTACAAGATCTGAACTTTTGAGTCCCTTATGTCAAGTGAATGTCTGAATTTCTTGTGTTTTTCCAAACACTAGTTACACTCCCACTCACTGCAAGATAAAATAATTATCTTGCTTAAGCATTTGCATTTATCAATTGCTAAGATTTATGCTCTGCATCTCAGCCAAATCAGAGTGTACTGTAAGAACGACATATGCAGAAACTGTGCCAGTCATTAAATTAATTCAAATGGCTTCTGCCATCTGTGATACAAGACATATGTCTAGAAAGAGAACTAAGGTAACTCTCTTGGGAAGAGATTTCTTTCAATAACAAAACAACATAAAAAGAACTAGGTAAAGAGAGCTGTTGGCGGTATGGCAAATATGAAGATCAGTAAAAAGACGTGGGGGAGAATGGAAGATTGAAAACTAGAAATGAGAAAAAGGCAATAGAAACCAGAAGGGGAAGTGATGGTACAGCAAGAAAGACATGGGCTACTGCTGCCAAGGACATCCTTTATTTGACTCCCACATGCAAATCTGCTGTGCTCTGCTGCTCAAAACAATTTTCTTATGCTGTCCTGAGTAACTTTAATAGCACCTTCACAGCCATAATAGTTGGCTAAATCGGATGCATTTAAAAAGCACCCTGAATATCAGTATTCTACACCATTTCAATAATTTATACCCTCATGTAGTATTGACTGCATGAGTTTCTGTTTTCTGTTATAAATCTACAATTATCTGACAAATTCCATTATGATTCTCTGAGTGAATTTTTAAAAAAAATGTTCTAAATATAGTTAACCAAAATAAAAACTATTTCTAGTCATAATACTGGAACTGTAACTGGCACTATCCTGATCTTCTATGCTAAATTATTGCACTTAACTTTTACATCCATTATGAAAACATTTTTAATTTAATCTTCTGGATGCTTGCCAATCCTGAACTCTAGATGGAGTGGCCATCACTTTCATTGAGTGGGGTACTGGGTCAAGATTCCTAGGCAGAACTAGCCTGATGTCTTTCATTTCCTCCCAATCTGCTTGGAAGCTTTGTTCTTCCCATTCTCTGATTCTGGCTCTTGCCCTTCTCTCACAAAGGGAAGCAATGAAGGTTAAATGTAGCGGGCATGAGGGATAGCTGGGCAGCAGTAGCCACCGGAGCCAAGGGCTTTCTGGCATGGTGCCCATAAGATGCTTCATGCCAAGGAGGTCAGCGAGTGTGGGTAGGGAAACAGGAAGCAGCCTGACCACTTTGGAGGAGACCTCTTTCTGAATGAAGGCAAGCGAGGACAAAAGATCTGAGCCAAAGCTCCCTGAAGTCAGCATGAAACCAGGCAGTGGGAGACGAGGAAAAGGAGGGACTATGTGGGGAGGGAAAGGAGAAAAGCAAATGCTCCTCACTTTTGAATAAATTCAAAGAGTTAGTGTATTGTGCCTCAAGGTTGCCAAGGTGGATTCATGGCCACTTTCAAAAAGGAAATTATATATATTGTGTAGCACCAAGGACCCAACCCTGCAATCCTTACTTGGCAAAATACCTTACAAGTCAGAGGGAATTTTGTTTTACTATGGACTGCAGACTCAGTCTCCAAGGCCTCAATCCTGCAAACACGTACACTGGTGCTTAACTTTACATGCATGGGGAGTCCCACTGTAGTCACTTGGACTGTTGACACACAGAAAGCTTAGTGGGTGCGAAAGTGTTTCCAGGAACAGTGTCTACATTTGTAAAGAAGTGTACTGGGGAGAGGAAATTAAAGGCTAGGCAGACATTAGTCTGCATTAATGGTTAGTGAATCCTTGATTTTTTGGTTCAGGCACCTATCACAGTCTGGGGTGCAATCCAGGTCAGTCAGAGGTTGTATCACCACTTGCTCTGTAACCTTGGGTGCCTCACAATGCTTTGCTGCTGTAGCTCCCAGTCTGGGCTACTCTGAGTGTTTGTGTGCTAGACATCCCTGGTTCAGCTGCTGTGACCCCAGCAGCCTATCTACAGCCCCACAGAAGCTTCCACCAGCCTTGGTTACTACTTGCAGGGTGACCCCAACATGCTTCCAGTCCAGAGTTTTCCCAACAGCATGTTCTCTGCAATGTCCAGCCCTTTCCTGGATGGTTCAGAGAAATAATATGGTTGATTTGTTCCTTTCAAATCACAAAAACACATCACAGCTTATTAACTTAACTGGGGGTAAATATGCCCTTCCCTTTAAAGACCACACAGAGTTAGTTTGTAATAAAACAAAACAAATGTATTATAGGACATAGGTGAAGTGATGCTAAGTAAAATTGATTAAGTTAGGATGAGTTACAAGCAAATAAAAGTGAAAACATGCATCTGAAAGTCTAAAACTTAATCTAGCAAGTTTTGATTCCAGGCTTTGTTCAAGATGAGCCTTTCTCATTCACAGTTTCCCAGCAAGATAGTACTGGACCCTCTCCTCAGTCAGGATTTCCTCCCAAAGCTCAAAGTTGCCGGAGTCTTTGTCTTCTTAGGTGAAAGAGATAAAAGTAGAAAACCTCAAGTTCCTTTATAGTCCAGTGAACTTTTGCAATGGATACTTCTGAAGATTAGCCTCCAAAGTAAAATTTATTCAACCAGTGAGGAAGGCAACGTGGAGTCTGCTGAAGGAGACTCTTTTCCACCCCCATTTGTGTTTGCCGAGAAAATGCCATCTCCTCCCCTTACTGTCTTGATGACCCTGTTTACTGCTTTTACGTAAACTGAAATAAATACACTCTCCTTTGTTTGGGATAGACCTGTTTAACAACTCCCTGGACATGCCTGGTTTACACATACTTAGTTATAATTCCAGCATATATTCATAACTCCTAATACCCATTGCATAAATGCATCATGTGAGAATATTAATGATGTGGGAGTTATTCATTTTCAAATGATGCCTCACAAGGCATATTTTGTGCAAAGATAGTTACAGTAGTGTGTAGGGTGTGAAGCAGTGTTTTTCTCAGGAACTGAAATGGAGGGGGGCTGAGGACTGATGAGGGGTGAGACTGCTAAGGTGAAGGTGGGCTGTATGGCACCATAATAAAAACTGAAAAATATGTCATGACCATTTTATTAGATTTAACTCATGTTTTTAAATCATCACACAAATTAAAGCTGGCTACTCAAGCCTACTATGAAGCACTACATTTACTGTCATCTTGGTTTCTTCTTGTAATTTTGCACAACTCTGTTAATGAACTTCTCAGATGCAGTGCATTCATTTTTAGTGGCTTCTCATGTGTCTGGTACATCCAATCCTTCATGATATGCTCATGGTCATGCAAAAGGTGACTTCTTTCAGAACACAAAATTCTATTCAGTGAGGAAAAAGAACACTCAACTGTAGCTATTGTGACTGGGACTAGTAAGAGATGAATTCCTACTTCTTTCATCCCAGGAAACATAGCACAAAAATTGAGTCGAACCACTAGTGATGATAAGGAAGAAGTTGAAGTTAAATCTTCATTTATTCATCGTATGATATTCCACTCTATGTTCAAATTCTCTGTTCTGTCTTGATCATATAGCAGCCCCATTGCAGATAGTGCCTAACTCCACTCAACTGTTGGGGTTCTATAAGACAGGCATGTGTTACAGCTATGTAGAGGTTGATAGAATCCAGAAGTTGATGTTGTAGAGATGTCAGACTCAAGTCTGTGTACTTTATTTTTTCAGCTGGCTTAACAAACACTTTTTGTCCTCTTCATTTAAGAAGTCAATATAAGTGACCTAATTAGTCAACTTCTGAACTGAAGTCTTTGCTTCTTCTAGTAGTTTTAAATGGATATCTCTCTAATTGATCCACATGTAGCTTCCACTGCTGGATAGAAATCTACTTCTGTTGTAGCAGATACCTGGGTGGCATTGTTTAATGACCCAAGTGGTTTCAACAGTAGACTTACGAGAGAGAATTGTGATTGTCTTCTCAGAATTTAGTAGCAAAAGTAGTCCACCAGCCTCACTACTTAGATACGTCTCATCTCGTTAGATACTTTCTAAAGCTGATAATAATGGTTGCAGTAATTTTAAGACAACAGCAAAGGATTGCTCATGAGAAAGCCAGCAGGTTTTCCCAGGTTGGACTAATTTGAACTTCTGTCCCAGTGTATCTTCTATATTTTCTAAGGCGTTCAGTCCTTTTGGATTCTTGCTGAAAAAAAGGAGTATAATGAAGACATTACATTTATAGCTTTTAAAATTCCTTTGAAGATTCTGCAGCTTCTGTAGCTAGTTGGAGTAGATGGCATCTGCAGTGCATATAGGAGAGCTCAGAGTTACACTTTTCTCTGAGAAAAGTTTGTACTTCACTATGTCTTCCAGAGAAGTTTGCAGCTCCATCAAATGTATAAGCTTATAAACTGAACTCTTTGGGGTTCAGTTTATAAGCATTTAACTCTTCTCAGATGTGGGTGTCAGAGATGCAGCTGATGTGTCTTCTATAACCTGAACATCTAGAAATTCATCTATTGGCATATCATTGGCATCAAGATAACATATGCAGTGACTTAATACTTGACACCCATTTGCATCAGTTCATTCATCAGCCATGTATGCACATTTTCTGAATGTGGTGAGAGAGTTCTTTACTTTTTCAATTGCTGAGTCTTTCACTGTTGCACTGCATGCTTCTAACCAGTCAGCTGAGTTTCTTGCAGAAAGATAGTGAGCATTTGCCGGTCTTGGTTGGAACCAGTGTCCTGCTTCAGGATTGACAAATGACAATGCACTTAACATTGGTCTCCAGTTTCTAGTGTGTGGTATCTCTTGCTTAAAGAGAAAGTATGATGTGGCAGCCATGTTTGTTTGAACAAACTGTGTCTCCAGCATTTTTAACAGCCTTATTAAATACTTCTAAAATTGATTTTGACAATGACTGGCTTATAAGGCTTTCTGCATGTCGATGCAGTTCAGAGGATTGATGTTTTGCAGCCTTTTCACATAGTTTGTAAGCATTGGCTTTGCTGATTGGTCTGACAAACCAAGCTCTTCCACTTTTATTGTATAAATCCATGGTATGCTCACATCTTGAATACCCACGTGCAGTTCTGGTCACCTCATCTCAAAAAATATATATTGGAATTGGACAGGGCTGCCCGGGGTGGGGGGGCAAGTGGAGCAATTTACCCTGAGCCCTGCAGGGGCCCCCACAAAAGTTTTTTGGGGCCCCTGGAGCAAGGTCCTTCACTCCCTCCAGGGGCCCCAGAAAACTCTCGTGGGTCCGGAGCCCTTGAGCTTCTTCTGCTCTGGGTCTTTGATGGCAATTTTGCAGTGGGAGGTCCTTCTGCTCCGGGGTGGAAGGCCTCCCCGCCGCTGAATTACTACTGAAGTGGCACTCGCCATCAAAGTGCCACCGAAATGCCGGGTCTTTGGTAGCAATTCGGCAGCGGGGGGCCCCCACCACGGGTCTTCGGGGCAGTTTGGTGGCAGGTCCCAGAGTGGAAGGACCCCCTGCCACTGAATTACTGCTGAAACGGGGCCCCCCCCACCGCCAAAGACCCCAGGCCACCTGAATCCTCTGGGCTGACCTGGAATTGGAAAAGGTACAGAGAAGGGCAACTAAAATGATTAAGGGTACGGAAAGCTTCCATAAGAGGAGAGATTAAAAAGACTGGGATGTTTCAGCTTTGAAAAGAGTGGACTAAGAGGGGATATAACGTGACTGGTGTGGAGAAAGTGAATAAGCTCCTTCACATAACACAAAAACTAGGGGTCACTCAATGAAATTAATAGGCAGCAGGTTTAAAACAAACAGAAGGAAGTACTTCTTCACACAACACAGAGTCAACATGTGGAACTTTTTGCCAGGGGATGTTGTGAAGGCCAAAACTATAACAGGGTTCAAAAAAGAACTAGATAAGTTCATGGAGGATATGCCCATTAATGGCTATTAGCTAGGATTGGCAGGGATGCAACACCACGCTCTGAGAGCCTCTGCTTGCTAGGAGTGGATGACAGAGGATGGCTCACTCGATAATTGCCCTGTTCTGTTAACTCCCTTTGACGCAGCTGGCATTGATCACTGTCGGAAGACAGGGTACTGAGCTAGATGGACCATTGGTCGGACCCAATATGGCCATTCTCATGTTCTTATATAAAAATTAATTATAATATAACAAAAATGTTTAGTACAGAAACTCCCCAAGATAATGACCTCTTGAGATACCAACAATGTGAGATAATGATCTTGGCAAATAATGCGTTTTTTAAAAAAAATCTTAGCCTATTAGGAAATATATATTTATGTAAGTTTCTTAGTTACAAATCTAGCATTATGGAGCAAAGTTAGTGTAACATAGTCCAACAAACAAATATTCCTTTACCATGCCCCTACCTTCTCCCTCTACCACATCCCACTCGTTGTTGTCCTTGGTCAGTGAAGACTCGGAGTTCAGAGATGCTTTCACATGAGTTTCACATGGGGCGGGGGGTGAGGGGAGAAGGCACCTTGCTTGTTCCTCCAGCTGCTTCCCATTCATTCTGGCCGCTCACTCTGGCCACTTTTTGTCGTGCCACCATTCACTCCACCACTCCATTGCCGATGGCCCTGATCCATCACCTTCTGCTGCCACCTGCCGCTGTGACCTCTGTGGATCAGTCTCTTGAGGTTCCACAGCTTTCAGTGGTTTCAGCTCTCAGTGGGGATTTTCAGCTCACAGTGAGAACAGGCTGGGCTGTCTTTTCCACAGAAATGCTGTCATGCAGCAAGTCTAAGCACTTAGACCTGATTACTAATTATTTCAGCGCTAGTGACCACTTAACAAACAAACAAACAAAAAAGACTCTGTGTGGAGCCTAATAAGCTCTATCTTTAAATAGAAGAGAGGGGCAAGTCGAATAATGCCTGTGACTTTGCACAGCCCACATCACCAAGCAAAACCTCTGCCCTGTCTCCCACCCCCTGTCTTCACTGGGATCTGCCATCCAAACCCCTTGCTTAGCGAGTGCAGTTCAGTTGAGGGTGACCAGTGCTTAATTTGTAATGAAAGAGGTGCCAGGGCTCAAGTAAGTCTTTCACTTTCATAACTGATGGGGCAAGCCTGGGGCTATGAACTGCCAAGCCTAGAGGTGTCGGGGCTCAGCCCTGGCAAAAATTAAGCATTGAGGGTGATCCCCTCAATCAGGACAAGATAAGTACAGTTCTGCTGCTCTTATCATACAGTAAGGATAACAACATTTCATGACCCCCACATTCAATACTAAAATGATTTGTAATCCAACACCAGCCAAAACTGATCACTTGGGCAACATAGTTCTGTCTCCTGGATACCTAGGCAGGGTAGGTGAGTTCATGTAAATACAGTGTGGTCCTGAAGCCTTCCCCTCTCCCCTGGCTCATCACTAGTTATCAGGGAGAGCTCATTCAGATCTTGCTTAGAAATCATAATCTGAAATTATACAGTTGGCCAACATTGCTGAAACGAATGTGCCAACATTGTCAGAAAAAACAACAGCTGTGTGAAAAAGCTAGTCTTTGTTCATACTTTTTTGAACCTATTATACTTTTTCAGGTACTAGTATTTTATCATACATTGCATATGCTTTTAAAGTGTGTATTAATGTTTCAATTTTAATTCAAATTTCCACCCAATGATTAAATTGGCAACACTGTATGTAACTAGTTGACCACTGGGGTGATGTTTGGGAAATTTGGGGGTGAGGGTGTTACACCCTCACTGGGGGCACACAGTTGCCAACTTTCACATGATAAATAAGCACCCTGACTTTCACAATAAGCCAAAAATCAAGCTAATCCCATTTCAAAACAAGGCCAAAACAAGCCAGTCTCTAAGAACCCCAACACTCTATGTGACTAGATCCCCATGGTGTGCAATCTGGGACTGTGGTGGGCCTGCTGTCCACCCCGACTCTCTCTCCCCTTGCCCCTGCTTGCTCCTTGCCCCTGCTTGCTGGGAACTGATTAAAAAAAAAAAAGCAACAAGCTACAAGCCAAAATCTAGCCAACAAGCAATTCACAAGCCAATTAAGCCAAAAACAAGCCCAATTTCAGAATTTTGTTTGTGCGTTTGGCATGTCTGCTAGGGTGGGGGGGAGAGTAGGGAAATCCCTGGTGTGCAAATAGGGGTGCTTAGTGTCACAGAGCCAAACAGAAAAAAAAAAATTTGCTTAGGTTCAAACTGAAACTGAATTTTTTCAGTTTTTTCTCAATGAAATTACAAAATAATTGTCTTCTGTGGAACAAACACTTTGTTTGCTGTGAAACAATTTTTGCTGTTGCTTTTGCTTTTGTTTTGTGTGTTTTTCCAACTTTGTCTTAAATGAGCTAAATTTCAAAATTAAATGTGATTTTGAAATGTAAGATTGAAATGAAACATTTTGATACAAAAGGTTTAAATGTTCCAAAATGAAATGGCCAAAAGCAAACCATTTTGACTTCTTTGAATTTCTTTGTCATTTTTTTCTTCCAAAACTATTTGCCAAATTCAACCTGAATTTGTGAATACTTTCAATGCCCTGAAAAAAATGCACTTTCTGGGGAATTTACCCTTTACTGAAAAAAATTCAGCCAGCAGTAGGCTCCATCCTTGACTTGTCCTGTTGCCCATCATTTAAGTCTTGTTAGGCTGGACAGGACAAAGCCCTGGAGGAGGACACACTGCTGAGAAAAACCCTTTGTTTTCATGGGATTAGTTAGATGACCTAGTTGTTCTGTCTCCCTAATTTCTATGCCTTTATGACTGGCTTATTCTGTCTCACCTAGTGTCTCTTGTCTTCAGTTAATATGTGTTGCAACATTTATGTCCTTTAAACCATTAAAAAAATCCCACCTATTTGCCTGGTTATAAATTCCTATGAACAATTATAGCTGATACTGATATCTTTAAAGGTGACTGTTCATGGGGTGACCAGGGGATTTGTCACTGCAAGACAGCTGGCGAACTAATGTATATCTGAAGGATAATTCATCATGGATGAGTCATTAAGAGCCAAGTCAGTATGGTTTCTCCTCTACAACAATGCCATATTTTAAAGTCACAAGACATCATTGCAATACACTTAAAAACTTAGAGTAGATGTCTCCATAACTAAATGAAAGCATGTAATATTTTTTTCTAGGAAAAAAAAGATAAGAATATCTGAAAATGTGGTAGCTTTGAATTTTAAAAAATAATCCGGACCTGTTTGGACTTGGAACACAAAAACCAAAATTAATTTTCCTCAAATTTATAAACAGCATGTGAGAGTGGTTTTGATAATGAGAGCTATTTACATATTAATATGGTACATAGGAACTAACTGCTAATTTTTCTGGTAATATTGTTTAATGTTTGAATTAAAAATAGGGCCAGATGCACCTAATGTCTATTAGCATAGCCAGCTCAACAGAGCTACACCAGTTTACACCAAGTGAGGATCTGGCCTACCAGGCCTTCCTAGTAGAGAAAGAATAGTCCATGGTTTAGGGCCCTAGTCTAGGATTTGGGAGGCTAGGATTCAATTCCCTGCCGCATCACAGATATTCTATTTGATTTTGGGCAAGTGACTTAGGGCTCAATCCACAAAAGGATTTATATGCATAAGTCCAACATTTAGGCACCACAAGATCTTCAAAACCCTGCTCAGCTTGTGGTTTAAGTCGCTATGTGCCAGAACTTCCACCAGTAAAATCCCCATGTCACCTTAAAATCTGCCATTCAGTATGCTCACAGCCACCTCAGTCAATGTGCCCGGGTGCTTATGCTGCAGTGAGATCCTCAAACTAGGTGTTCCCCCACATACCCCTACCTGTGGGGTCTCATATGGTGGGCATCTTCAGAGCATGCTGGAAAACACACAAAACAGCCAGAGGAGATGGTGCCACTCCCCATCCCTTATAGCCTTTATCTTGGTTGTTGGAGTACTTACACAGGATGCAGAAGACTCAGATTTAATTCCACCCCTGCTTGAATTTAGGTCCCCTACCACCCAGGACCACTAGACTATGGGCTATTATGGGGCAGTTCACTCTCAGTTTCACCTATTTAAGCTGTTCCATTGAAAGACAGTGAGGTGCTCAGCTACTACAGTGATGGGAGACATGCAAGTACCTATGACAAGTAAGGACGTATTAAGGACAATTTTGGTTTATCTATGATAGAAAGTGAGTGGTCCAGCAACAGTTTTATTTTTATTTCTCTGAAGGAAGGATTATTGGCAGAACAGAAGATCTAGGGTCCAAACTTAATAACTCAGTATAACCTAGCCAAATATTTGAACTTTAAACATTCCACTTTAGGTTTTGGACAGAGCTATGATAGCAGGAAGGACATGTTTTCTTTTAAAAAAAAAACTATTTTTTTAATAGATCCTGCTGTCCTTGCCAGATGGCAACAAAATAACAAGCAACATTACTGATGGAAGGAATAAAATAGGGACATATGCACCTGCTCTTCCTACTGCTGCAGTGATTTACAAAAATTACTCATTTTACTGTCCAATGACTATGTTAAGGGACAGTTGTGCCATGAAAAATTGGTGCTTGCTTTATACTATTTAAATAAAAATGTAATGATGGTGAAAGTGCTGGAGTGACACCTTTAGGCACTGAACAGTTCCAGAACAGGTGCATTGAAAGCTTCCCAAAGCTGCTCTAGCAGGGTATCACCACCCCATTTCAGGGGAACAGCTGTTACAGACAAGAGGATAGTTCATTCCTTAGACCCATTCAGTCCTTGTCTTCACTACGGAGGCTTCTAGAAACCATGTCATGGGGTTTCCTATCGTTTGGATACTTTCCTACTGGAAATCAGACTGGGATCAACTCATTTCACATAAGCCATCAGATGGAAACTACTACTTTTGGTTATTATATAACAGGGCCAGATTCAAACCTGTTACTAAAGGGGGTATTCCAGTTTTTGGTGTCTTGTATCCTATCACTAATCTCCTAAACCAGTGGTTCCCAAAATGGAGTTCGTGAACCCTGGTGGTTCACAAAATGTTAGAGGGGGTTCTCAGGAAAAAATTCCCTAATGGCAAACAGAGCTGTCCCTAGGGACCTTGGGCAGCCTGAGGCCAGCAGCCTGGAGCCCCTGGACTAAGAGCTAAGCAGATCAAAGCAAGCATACCTATCACGCTGAGGAGATTTAAACTTCAAGACTCCTTATAAGAAATATAAAGGGAGGTGGATATTTTTGCTGTTTTTAAAATTAAATAGGCAGGTAGTATTGTTTTTTAAATTATTTTGAAGAAAAAGTTTAAGCTTTATTGTAACGTGTGTTGTTTGCCTGGACTGCTCAAGACCTGAATGTTGTGTAGGAAGAACTCTTTGAGTTGGCATCTTAGATACCTTCATGCTTTTCACAGCTGACAGTCCTTGATGAAACAGAGGAGCCTTGTCTTATAACTGGCTTATTCAAAGTGATACAAGCTAAGAAAGTGAGATCTTGGAAGAGTGTTGCCGTTTTCATAATGTAATAAAGATACAGCGTGGAGGCTAGCAAACCGTGGAATATCTGCATCTCTCTGAAACTGGGACCACTGGCTCACAGCACAGGGATTAACCGTTTTATCAAGTTGTACAGTCTTGTGCTTTTGGCTTTGAAGCTCCCTCAATTCATACAAATAACCATTTGTTTGTGTGCATGTGTGTATATACACGCACAGCCATGGTTCATTACAGTTTCCAAGTTAAAGCTGGGCTTGAAGACTGGATCTGAACTTTCTAAAAGTTCATAACTTGGCCGCAGTTTCAGAGAGATGCAGATATTCCACGGTTTGCTAGCCCCAATGCTGTCCAATGATCTGCAGAGGAATGGCTTTTGTTATACGACAGACTTTTCCCCTAGGCTTATTTATTTGAATATAGTTGAAAAGTTAGTACTTAAGCAGATTTGTGGTTTTATTATGGATCTAATGTTTCCCTGTCTGATCCTACTGAAGAAAAGTGGTCTGTTCTGATATCTTGCCTTTTCTGCAGATGCAGCAGGCAATCTCCTATCACAGCTGTTTAGGGTAGGGAAGAACCAATTTAGCCAGTTTCTTGAAATAAGATCATATGAGTTCCTGAGAACAATTTCCCATTTTCTTTGGTGACAGTCAGATGCCTTCGAGCAATGTTTCTCAAACATGGCCACCATGGCTGCATGAGGTCACCAGGGGCTTTTCATGTGGCCATGACAGCCTCCTGGGTGGTGATGGGGGGAGGCTCCAGCCACGCAGTGGTAGGCGCTAACCATAGGCGGTGAGTCCCAGCCACACGGCAGTGGGCTCCGAGCATGGGGCTTTGGGCGTCAAACCCTTGGTCTGGCAGCAGGTGCTGACCCTTGGCTCTGGCCATGTAGCTTCAGTCTGCTTCTGGTCCCCCATTCTAACCATGCAGTAGCGGGCGCTGGCCCTGAGCCTCAGCCACGTGGCCCCAGCCCCTGGTGCTGATCCCTTGCCCCAGCTGCACAGCAGCATGGGCTGACCCACAACTCCGGCAGTGTGGCCCCAGCCCCTGGTGCTGATCCCTTGCCCCAGCTGCATGGCAGCAGGCACTGACCCACATCTCTGTTCCCCCGTTCCAGCCATGCAGCAGCGGGCGCTGACTCCTGGCTCCAGCCATGCACCCCCAGGCTTCAGCACTCAGCCCCAGGCTCTGGCTGTGTGATGGCAGGCACTGGCCCTGGGCGCTAACCACAGCTCTGGCTGTGCGGCAGCAGGTTCTGATCCCTGGCTCCAGCCACGCAGTTCCGGTCTCCAGCTCCAGGTTCTGGCTGCGGGAACTGAGGCCTGGTCATGGTCATGTGGCAGCAGACACCAGGCCCTGGCTCTGGCCACGCGACAGTAGGGCTTATCACCCACCCCCAACTCCCCTGGACCCTGCTGCCTTCCTGGCCTTGCATCCATCCTACCATCACCTTTGGCCCCTGCTGCCTCCCCTTTGCCCAGCCCATCCAGGTCTTAATGGGTCCTGGGACTTGCTGAGAAAAGTGATATTAACAAATATGCAAGTATCACATTTCACAGCAGAGTCAGCTATCTGTGAAAAGTGATACTTGTATCTTTGTTAACATCACTTACCACTTTTCATAGCCTCCCAGGTAGCTACTAGGTGTGCTGTGATTTACAAATATCACTTTTCACAGCAAGTCCCAGGACCCATTAAGCCCTGGATGAGAGTGCTGAAGGAGGAGACAGAATTATTTTTATTATTGAGTCTGCCAAAAACCCCTACAAATATAAATTACAATGACTTGGATGTGAATCTGTGCATTTTTAATTGTTTTTCCTAAAGTTAATTAAGTATTTTAGGAAAAAAGTTTCAGTGTGGCCACCAGTGAGAGTTGGCGGCCCCACTCTGAGGCCACCAAAAAAAATTGTTGTGAGAACCCTGCTTTCAAGCCAGTCCTTCCAAAAGGCAGACTGCATCAGGTTAAAGATTCAGTAACACAAGGTATTGATCCATCTCTGTGGAGCATCTGGGGCAGACAGTATTGCGATAGACGGATTCTGTTCATGCCTCGTGGATTGGATCCTTTTGGATAGTGATGATGGGAACTGTTACTCATCGGGCTCAAGAGATGTCCCAGATGGAATCCTGCAGGGATCATTTTTATCACCACATTTCTGATAGCATCAGTGTATCCAATCTGAGTTTAATAGTGCTAGAATACTGGATCACGTGGTATTCTAGCCCCCGAATTGGCTTCCTAAGCCCATGAAAAATAGAAAGATACTAATACTGATGTTTGGCCTTGATTCCCCTTGAAAAATGTTGATATAAAAAAAAAGTTTGTCAACTTCATACTGAAATTTGACACAGCACAGAACAAGACCCCAATTATTCTGAAATCTTCTTTTGTAAAAAAACCTTTCCATTTTGTCAAGAGTTATTTTCTACCCTCTCGTCCCTCCTGCCCCAACCCAAACAAAAAAACCCAACTCACCCCCTTTTTATGAAAGGTTTCTGACTAGCTCCAATCAGAAATCTATAATAAAACTGAAAATGAAAAAAGAAGAAGTCAGGTGACAGTCATATCATGAGATCCACTGTTCCGAGTCTTGCCAGAGCAGAGAAGCACATTACGTGGCTCAGTATGAGAGATCATCAATCAGTAAATCTTTCTAAGTCCTGGTCCAGGATCAGGGATTAGATGGAAAATTTGGTTCCCTCCCAGTTCCAGCCCTACCATCCACTATGCTAAGATTTCCCAGGACAATTATGTCAGGTGGCTCCCTACCTGCATTACTGGGAAATAGGGGAGGAACAGAGAGGGTACTTGCCTGCAGAAAGATGACAAAGGCATAACTGGCTGCTGCTGTTCTAGAGGCTCCTGGCCTTGGAAATAGCCATTCTACCACCTTTTTCTCTTCCCTTAGAAGCCTCATGAAGAGTACAAAAGCTGATCTTTTATTTCTGCACTTCAGATACTAACCAGTATTGTGCACTATTCAGTGTGGGCCACAAGGAATGAGCATAAGTGGTTAACAACTTGCAGGCTGTTATTTCAGAGGCTGGAGCTCTATATTTTTTAACCCCTCTAGACTTTGGGTTTTGCTGATCTCCAGTCAGTCATATCTTTGAAGGATATTTGGTGATGCCCAAGAGTGCTAGCTCTTCTACCCCTTCCTACATAGTAGGAATGTATGTTTTATTGATTCAGCTAGAATATAGAGTCATAATAAGAATCTCATTCTTCAGTGTGTAGTGAAACAGTACTCCAAATACTTGTTTTTAAAAGACATTGGAGACTTATGAAAATTTAAAAGTACACCAATGAAATGCAAACTGCTTTTATTTACAGGTTATCTTCAGGGAGATGGCACAAACTGTGATTATGAGATGCTCCAGGTACCATTAGCTTTATTTCTCTACTATGAGTATGTCAACATTGCAGTGTTCAATCTCAGGGTTTGAACTCAGACTCAAGCCTAACTCCCCATCCGTCTACACATAAATCTTGCTTACCCAGGATTCTGACCCATGGACCCAGGGCCCCATGGAGATGAAGGGTCCAAGCCTTGAGACAAGCCAGAAACCAGGGTCCAAGTCTTATTGCTTTGCAGTGTAGCTACAGCCCTTACTGGACTGGTGCTTTGTGAGTCCACCAAAGCTATCCCACAATTCCATGGTATAACTTCCTTCCTCCGCTGTTAAGTTTTCTCACACTGTACCACAAACAAATGGCTAGAGCACCCACCTTCTGCAAGGGTGCTAGAACATCTGGAACATGGGTGGCTGGACTCAGGCCTGTGTAATGTAGTATGGAGGCTGGGACCCAGGGTTCAACCATTCCTAACCTGTTATAAGTGAGTGTAGATACTCAAGCCCTAGGTTAGCTAACCCAGGGTCTGCCAACTTGAGTTCTGCTAACCCTGGGCTTCCACTGCAGTGTAGACATATCCTGAGTCCTTTAGCTGAGCATAACACAATTTGATTGGATAAATGTTGTCTGGGAAATTAGGTCAGAATCAAGGGATTGCATTTTAACTTTATGCAACATCAACTGCCACAGAATTTATCTTCTTAGATAAACATCAGAGCATTTAGAACCAAAGCAAGTAAATGGGTTTGAAGGTCCCAAACTGAATTTTTGATAACCCCTTTTGATCAAAACCAGAAATGTTAATTCAGACAAAACATCTAGCACCATCACTTCAAGTAAAATGCAACCCATCTCATCTTTAAAGAGAATTATGTTTTACATTCATGTTCAAGATACCAACAACATATTAAGACTGCCTAAAGAATAGACCAATTTTCCCCTAAGAACACTGTATTAAAAGCTGGAAAAATGTCTTTCTAGCCACTAGAAACATTAACATAATTCAATAGAAACAGGAGGCTGACCACCTCCAAAATATCAATCCACTTCCATTTGGGTACATGCCTATTAATGTTGGTTCTGAAAATGACATATTTAAATTTCAAAGTTGACACTCTATCCAAGATGTGACCACAAAAAATTGCATAATACATGGAGCCCTCTCTTTGGGAACTCACAGAAGGAATAAAGAACAGAAGAGGAATGAGTATCTGTTGCAGGCCAGTATGAATGGAGGAAAGATTTTCAGACCAACTCTGTATGCAAGATGGATTCAAGGGGCTAAGGCTTGTGGGGTAAATAAATACAGACAAACACAAATATTACTTTATTAAATTGGTTCCTAGGTTACACCATTGATAACTGCAGAAGTAAACACAACACAGGCACCGTGATTATGTTAATAGATGGTACAAGTGAAGAGACCAAGATTTGAAAAACTGCTTTCTTCAGCTACTAATTGATTTTGTTTTACAGGTACCTATAGTGGCTTGTTAAGAACAGAAACTATTATGATAATGAAGCCACTAAAAATTGATGCACTGGGCTAACACTATTATAACAGATCGATACATTCTGTAGTCTCTCATCATGTCTTATGCTGCAATAATTGTATTTTCTCGTAATTTATTTTACTAAGCAATAGGAGCCAATAGTAGAAAAAATATTTCTCTTGAAAGATTTTACTGAGTACAAATTGATTTAATATTTTTAAACACAAAGCCTGTTTATTAGAAGATATTTCAAATATGTTCCATTCAGTCCTGTGAATATTTTCTCAAAGTCAACAAACCGAGTAGTCAATGCATTGAACCCATTGACCATGAATGTCAAAATCAGGAAGCCTTGATGGAGTCATTAAACTAACTTTAAACAAATGGACACAATTATATTTACCATCTCTCATCTCAATGTATGTTAGCAAACATCATCCTAGGAGGAGAATTATGGCATAAAATAGCTAATTTAAAATAATGTGTTACTTTGTGTTCTCCTTCTACCTCCCCACCAAAAAAACTGATATTGTTAAATAAATCAGAGAGAGAAAGAAATAGGTCTGGGTCTCTGCTCTTACACTTGTGAAATGCCACTGAAGTCAGTTCCAGATATGTCTGCTCTGTAGCTGGCTGTGTGATTTGCAGGCTGCATAGACGTACCTTCTCTAGCTTTAATCTAGCTAGCCTAACAGAAATTGCAGGGAGGATGCAGGGGTGCATCCTTGTACAGGATGAGAGCTGTACTCACTACCCCCCTGGGTACACTTATGTGGCCTGCACTGCCATGTTCTCACTTCTAGTTTTAGTGGTACACCCACACAGGCTGCAAATTCCCTGGCTATAGAGTAGATGTAGCAGGAGTTAAGTTGTGCAAGGAAAGAATTAGGCCTATCCGTCTCTGATCCTGAGAGGACTTGCACAGGTCTATAACTTTACAACCTGAACAGTGACGCATTTTATTTTTCCCAAACGCAATAGAAAGTGCTTATCAACTTTTCTTATGGACTATATTTTGCTTTCTCATTATTTCCCTATAACTCTGATTTCCTATTTCATAGCTTTCAGTTAATAACTGGTATGTAATAAAGTAAGAGAAAGAAAAAGAAAAAACAACAGTGGAAGGTACATATTACCTTGGTCTGCTGTCTGGGCCTGCTTTAGGCCGGTTCCCCTGATTCCTTGGAATTGGGCCCCACGCCTAAAAGGGCCCCGTGCCTGTGCCTAAGACAGCCCCACGCCTCAGGCACTTTTTTAATTTTTAATTTTTTTTTACGTACCCAGCAACGGTCCGGGTCTTTGGTGACACTTTGGCGGTGGGGGTCCTTCACTCGCTCTGGGTCTTTGGTGACATTTTGGCGGTGGGGGGTCCGAAGGGAGTGAAGGACCCCTCATTGCTGAAGTGCTGCCGAAGACCTGGATCTCTGCCGGGTATTCGAATTGGGCCGCGCAGTTCCTAAAGCTGGCCCTGTCGGCTATTGTAAGGTAGAAGTGTGACAAGCTGACAGTATCCTGTAATATCCTGGACAAACCTTATGGAATTAAGATGAACTTGACTGAATTAAGTTAAACATTGAATTAAGTTGAATATCTTTAAGGGTCCATTGTATTAAAAATGCAATTGTGTATGTTTTATTGTGGAATTATATGTAACTTCTCTAGTAGGAGGGGGGTGCTAATGTGATTCCTCATATCAGCCTTTTGAAGCCAGGGATCGACAGAAAAAAGAAAGGGGTTGTGGATAAATAGGCTGGTCTTAAACTGGCTCAGGACCTTCTACCTGATCCAGAAAATGGGCAGGACCTCTGGCCCATGAAGGGCCCCAAACCTTAGGGTAGGCTTGGAAGGACTTGGCATATTGAATCCCCATAAGACTGGGTGCTTGTTCTGAGCTGAAGCTGTGATGAACTTGTGACCACAAAGGAAACCCCTATGGTGGGGTATTGAAGGACTGTTCCTGTCATAGCTCACGTAAGAGTAAGGATGAACTTTGGTAAGCTTATGTCTTGCTGCTAAAAAGAAATGGCAATAGTATAGCAATAGTATAGCTATTTTCATTGTCTTTGGGGAACATGAAGTTTTTCATTTGCTGTGGCCCATGCAGTACAAGGAAGCCCCTCAGGCTAGTGCTCAAATGGGTCCACAGCCCTGGATCATCTAGACTTAAGGAATTAAACTCAGCAGTAGCTATTTCTTGCGCCTCTACCACACTCTTCTCTGATCTACACTTTTCTTCAGGAATGTGCATGGTTACATCTATTTGAGAAGGAGATATGGATGCTGCAGTAGCTGCCAGGTCACCTGCACTCAGACTAACTGGAAGATCAGGCATCTTCTCACCACTCACATCCTCACTGGGGCTGGAAGGCTCACCGTGAACATTTGTGCCTATGTATCTTAGGAGTGCTCCTTCCTGCTTAGCTAGAAAAGCTTCCTTTGCTTTCTTCCTTTTTCTGAATGCTGCCCCAGAGGGGTGTTTTCTTCTTTCACTCATGACTGCTGTTCTGTGCCAGCTATAGTGGCTCTGAACACTCAACTGAAGGGGACAAATAAGCAGGCTGGTAGGAGGGCCTGAGTGAGGGAAGATATCAGTGTCTTAAGGGCCTAACTGGCTCCTACTAATTGAGTTGACTGTCTGTTCTCCTCAAGTGGGTTCAGGGAAGCAGCAGGAAGTTCCCTGAGAAGCTGGTGTTAATTAGTGCAGGCTCCTGGGGGTGCTACAGAGGTACATAAGAGGCTCCTCTTTTCCCTGCAGCTCCTTCTACTTTCTGTTATTCCCTATCACCTTTTCTCCTGCCTGCCAGTTATGTCTCTTGTGCCCTCCTTCCTCCAGCACAGCACTCCACCATCTCTGTGCATCTAAAGACTATATATAGAGAGAATACATATGTATCAGCAGCAGACATAATTTCTACACTCTGGGTCCTGGTGGCACCCCCCACAATCTGGCACCTGAGGCAGCCGCCATAGTTCGCCTTATGTTAAAGCCAGCCCTGCCTCCCAAAGAAGGAAGTTATGAAGAACGTCAAGATCTCAGATGGAAGCTGCTGTACAAGTGCAATTTTAAAAGCCACCCTTTCAAAGGTGGGTTTTGAAAGGCACCCTTTTGAGAGCTCCCTCTGTGCTGTGACCTTGCCTAAAACCAGACAGACGTATACCCTACAGTTTGCATTGATAGAGATGTGGCTGATGCTGCAGTGTAACAACCTTTTCAAAAGTAAATGAACAAGAAAAACTGAAAGAAACTTTAAGCTGCACAATCATGGCTGCTAGTTGGAATGAAAGGAGACTTCCTGTAGGTGGTATGGTGGTTTATGATGGCTGGTACTTCTGCACATTCCCAAATGGGTATGTGGGTTTGAAAGTAGAGTGTTATTTTTCCCCTCACATGTTGGAAAGGAGCTGTGCTCAACTGATTCTAAATAAAAGTCAATATATTGGCATTATGTTGCAGCAGGAGAATCATAGAAGCCACTGAGATTTCCATGCTACATGCCATTAGTGTGTTAGCAGGAGGCATAGTCTAATGGTCTAAGAACAGAGCACTAGGCCAGGATTTTCTGGGCACTAATCCTGAGATGGTGGCATTGATAGCTAGAGGCAGAGAGATTGCCTCTGGTGCTCAGGGAGAGGATGCTCTGAATCTGCTGTTACTAGATGTGTACAGGGTGGATTTTTATGTTTCCCTAGTATCTTGGCCATTCCTTAATCCATCCACTCGTGGACCCACTTGCCCTTTTCTGTTATACACAACTACCTGCTTTATTAGGGGTATGTCTACACTACCTGCTGGATCGGCAGGTAGTGATCGATTTATCGGGGATCAATATATCGTGTCTCGTCTAGATGTGATACATTGATCCCCGAATGTGCTTCCCGTCGACTCCAGAACTCCACCAGGGCGAGAGGTGGAAGCGGAGTCAATGGGAGAGTGGTGGCTGTCAATCCTGGGCTGCGAGGACGCGAAGTAAGTCAATCTAAGTTGATCTAAGATATGTCGACTTCAGCTACACTATTCTCTTAGCGGAAGTTGCGTATCTTAAATCTATCTTCCCCCAGTGTAGACCAGGCCTTACTGTCAGGGAATGCTAACTGCAGCATTAAGTCTGCTTCCTGCACAGTGACTAGAGGAAGAAGGACTTGTGACCACCTTAGCCTATTGTGCCTGGTCAGCAGAGGCTTCAGAGAATTGCTTAAAAACAAAAAGCTGAGTCATGTAACGCTGTTTGTCCTGCATGTAAAATGCTGTCAGGAGTCTAAAGCAGATTTACTGGCCTATTTATTAGGAAAAAAATAGATGACTATGAAGTTTGGCAGCCATTACATTCTTCGGATATTATGATATCTCTAAATGAATCAATGTAGCCATTGTGTCTGTTTAATATGCAATACACCATATAATCCAGGCTTCAGTTTTAAAGATTGTTTCAAAGACACTATTTCTATAGAGACTTAACTCAAAATCGTTCAGGGATTTGTTCCAAAAAATAATAAAGTCTCAAAACTATCTATTTTGGTGAGTACCCAATACATGATTAATAGATTCCTGCCAGTAGCAGGATACATGCTTTTATAAAATGCTGAGCTTCTGAAGGAAGGCCACATGAGATAGAGGCTATAAAAGTATATTTTGATGGTGGTAGCTGATATTCTGTATCACAGCATGTTTAAGTGTAATCCTCAACTTTGCATTTTGGAAGCAGAGGGATTTCTACACCCCTCCCACCCCCCAGTGAATAATGTTTGTAAGATATGCTTTTTAAAATACATTTGTTTATATAAAGCAATCAAGTGAATATTAAAAGGAATGCAAACTAACTCTAAAATATGAATGAAATATTATAATTAGGGTGCCCAGATAGCAAGTGTGAAAAATTGAGACTTTTTTTCAGGGAGGGGGAGTGTATAGTTGCCTATATAAGACAAAGCCCCTACTATCAGGCTGTCTAGGAACCCTAACTGTAACTCAGGGATCGGCAGCCTTTGGCATGCAGCCTGTCAGAGAAATCAGGACAGGATGGTTTGTTTACCTTCAGCATCCACAGGTTTGGCCCATTGCAGCTCCCACTGGCCATGGTTCACTGTTCCAAGCCAATGGGGGCTGTCGGAAGCAGCGTGGGTCAAGGGATGTGCTTCCTGCAGCCACAATTGGCTAGGAACAGCAAACTACAGCCAGTGGGAGCTGCGATTACAACTCTGATTACAGAAAGACACTAGTCTCCTCTATATTCATGATTGAAACTGACTTTCCATTTTAAGCTTATTTTAATCCCCGCTACTAAACTCTAGCTATCCCAGAACTAAATCACCTGCATTTTCACATAAATTAAAGCCTATGCTAGGGTTAAAAAATAATCTGAAGTGTGAGGCAGATTGTAAGAGACTTTTGAGAGAGAGGAGACTTACAGATGAGGTGATTTTGTATCTTTGGTTTCTCATAACTCCCAAAGAGTTTGCCCTAGAAATGCCAAGTTTCTTTTCCTCTCTTTTGGCAAGAACTGGTACCTCAGGAAATTCATTATAAAGAGGTCAGGAAGCTGCCCAAAGAGATCGACTGGGAATTCTCCTGCAGAGGGGAATCTCCAGCTGGCTTTGCATGCTGTACACCACCCACTCCTGGTTCCCTCCAGGGCATGCCAGGTGGTAATGGGGCACACTCAGATTTCTTTAAAGCCAGAATGAACCATTAGACCATCTGTAGAACCACGGATGGCTAGTAAAAATATTCTTGGGGAATAAAAATATCAGGGCCCACTCTTGGGCATGTCTGGGGGTCATTGTGTCTATGCTGGTATGGTGTGGAGGGGAGGTTCTGAGGAAAGGGGGGATTGGAGAGCGAGTCCACCCCACCCTCACCCCACTCCTGTCCTGTGGGGCTGTACCTGACTCCCTGCTACAGCCTGTTGGCTCTTGCTGTTCGCAGATGTGCTGTGATGGGTTCTTCCAAATTAGGGGGGGAAGCTAGCCACCTGGCCACCCAAAGAAGACAAGAAGGGGAAAAAGGGTCACCAGCCATGTATAATGCTCCAAAAGGAAGCTGGGCTACTGCTGTCAGGGCTAAAGGGGTGATGGCAGGGCCTTGTGGGGGGACTGGAGCAGTTGAAGAAAGTAGAGGGGGGTTGGTACATCCAGGAGTTGGGGGAATTTGGGGTGATCTGCAGGGTAGATGGACTTGGGTGTTGGGAGCAGTAGAAGGGCCATGGGGAGAGTAAGTGGCAGTGGAGCCATGGGGGATGGGAGGGGAGGGAAGAGAAGAGGTGAAGAGGGAGGTTGGGAAGAGGGAAGTGGTTTGGGGATGGGAGAGGGAAAGGGGGGAGGTTTTAGGAGGTGGATTTATTGAGGAGTGGCGTTTGGGGGATAGTACACAGTGGTGGGGAAAGGTTTGGGGGTGGGGATGTGGAATTTTGGGGAGAGGAAGGAGGGTTTTGGCAGGGTGATGTTTTATGGGGTCATTTCTTTAGGGGTTGTGGGTCCAGTGGGTTTATTTGGGGGAGATGGAGTGGCTTAGAGGTAGTATGAATAGAGGCTGTGGCAGAAGGAAGTTTTGTGGGGTTTGGGTTTCTTTTCGGGGTGGGAGAGCGTTGGGCTGTATTTATTTGGGGATGTACTAGCAAGGATTTGGATAGGCTTAAGAGGAGGCTGGGTGGGTTATTTGGGGTTAAGTGGGGTCTATGGGAGGGACAGATTGAGGGCCTGTGGGAAGGGATTATTGGGGGTTCTATGGCAGGGGGACTGGGAGTGCAGGAAGCTGTGTGGTGGTGTGAGTATCTGGCTTCCTCTTTTGCAGCCCCTTCCCTCTCCTCTCCTCCCTCTCTGTCACTCGTTCCCTCCCTTCCTCACTGGCACCAACCTCTGTTCTGCTCATGGGCACTGGTGAGGGACAGACTCACCACCATTTCAGCAGGGATGAGGCTCAAGGGGCTCTAGCTGCATCAGGACAGACTCTGTCCACACACCGTGCAGGGCCTCTGCAGGCCTACCCTGCTGTGGCTCCTGAGATTCTCCTTACTCATCCTGGTTACTGCTGGGCAGCGAGGTGGCTCAGCACCAAGCTGGTCCTTGCTCCACCAGGCTTCATCTGCCACCAGGGACCAGGCCCTTCCAGGCCAGGGATGCTCCAGTAAACAGCTGGGACCAGTTCTGCAGAATCTCTTGCTGCTTCCCCAGGCTGCTTGCTATCTCACCTCTCTTAGGTTATATCTACACTGCAAGGGGAGCTGGCATCCAGTCTTGACTTGAACACCTCAAGTGATAGAGAATCCACCATTTCCCTTGGCAATATGTTCCAATGGTGAATCACTCATCCTGATATAACAGTGTGCCTTATAAAATCTGAATTGTCTGTCTTAAACTCCCAGCCTTTGGTGCTTGTTACTCCTCTCTGCTAGATTAGAAGAGCCCTCTAGTACCCGTATTTTTTTCCTAGTGAAGGTCACCTCTCAGTCATGTTTTTCATAAACTAAACAGAGTGAGCTCCTTAGTCTCTTACTGTAAGATATGTTTACTATTCTGGGAGTGCAAGAGAACTTACAGGGCTGTTACCAGCTAGCAGATGTTAGAGTATCCCTAAGGATGAATAGCTTTTGTATAGCTCTAGTTATCTAATTTTTCATCAGCAACACATATTAAATCTATTAAAAGTAAGTATTTCAAAAGGTATGTCTTTCCTTGCTGCTAGACAGTTAAATGGATAGGGACTATGATGCAGGACTGTGTGTCACTATATGACAAACTTTCCTTTCCATCTCTGAAGGAAATAGGGAACAGAAGAGATCCATGCTGTCTAGTCAAATGTAGTTATGCTCAAGTACTCTGATATTTTTTGTCATTCAAATCTAATTTGGGAATGTCCCTTGTATTCTTACAATACCCAGTACAGCATTTCAGGAAAAAAAACCAACCATGTTTGACATCAGCTAAAATATTCTTTAACCACCAGAAACAGAATTTTAAAACCTCATTCAATATAAAGCCAGCCATTTTTCAGAAAATAGCATCTGTTGAGAACGTTATAATCAAAACACCAAAGATAAAAAAGCTGTATAAAATATTCAGCATTAAAATAAACAAACGAAAACCCCAGTAATAAAATAACTTATCTGAATTTACCCAAAGTCACTGAAATGCCATTTCTGAAAGAAACACCTCCACAAGGCAGTTCTCTTTAAATAAAAGTTTAAATATTGGGAATCGGCATTTCTCAGACTTGAATTACCATTTTGAGAAATACCCAAGTAGGAGGTTTGCAGAACAGAGCCATGTGAGATAGCATCCCTACTACATTCTGAAACGAATCAAACTAGATTCCTTTTCAATTATAAAATACGACATATGGTGCACTATATTTTTTAACACAAGAGGGATGAAATGTGGGATTTTTTTGTTCTTCAGGAGACATCAAACATTGATTTTAAGCTTCAGTAGAATAATCTAAGTGGAAAGAACAGCTGTTTTTCCTTAAGGCAACTACATAAAGCAAGAGATATTACCAAGCATATACGGAAATAAAGTACATTGGCCATTTCTTTAAGGAGATTACAGTACTAATTAAAAAAAGTTCCATGGAAAAATGTTTTTGAATAGAAGAGCACCTCTGCATGTGCCTTTACCAGCTATGGCTGCGTGGTGTCGTGGCAACCCTGCCTCAATTTCCGCCACCCCAGCCAAGGTGGCTTCCTCCTATGACTCCAGCAAGATCATTTATAGTCTCTCCTCTTCTGGGGCAATAACAAATCTGATAGACCAGGAGTTCAGTGATCCTACAGAAGGGCTGATAATTCCAGGCACCCGCAGAGTCCTGACCCTTTTGCTCCAAGGGGTTTCAGTAGCTGTTGTGGTGGGGATGATAGGGGAACCCAGACTCAGCTGCTCTAGGTGCCAGGGGCTCTGCAGTAAGCAGCTGGGACCAGTTCCTCACAATCCCTTGTGCTTCTCCAGCTTGCTTGCTACCTCACCTCTCTTAGGGTATGTCTACACTGCAAAAAAACAAAAACAAAAACCCACTCCCACCCCCCTCCACTGCCGCAGGGATTTTTTGCAGTGTAGCCATAGAGTTGTAAGCCTTTTCCAGAATCACATTCTTTAATGGTCTCTCTCTGGAAATCCATCTTCCTAGGCAGCTTCCTGCCAGTATGTTGCTGAAGGCATCTCCTTTCAGTCCCTCAGTCTCTCTAGCAGCCATCCCTCTCCTTTGATCTGCAGCCTTCTCTCCCAGCTGTTGCTGGTTCAGCACTTAGCCACAGCTGAGATAGCTAGCCTACCTGTTAACCCCTTATTAGCTGTGGTAGGATGGGGTCTATGCACCTCATGACAGCTCTTTAAGGAAATCTCAAGATAAATCTTAGCATTTAATGCTTTCAGGGAGAAGCCAGGGCTAAAAGATTCACAAGTGACAACTAAGTTTGGGTGCCTCCATTTATTTTAAAAGCCCATCTGGAGACGTCTTGGAGTTAAGTGCCTAACTTTAGGCATTTAAGTTTGAAAACTTTGGTGTAGGGGAATATAGCTGGGCTTACCTCCCTGGCATCAAGTGAGGCCATTGCTTCAACTTTCCTCTTCTTGGTAGCATGATTTACCCCTCATGCCACAACCAAGAAACTCCTCCTCTTCCAGGAACAACAAATATATAACATAAAGAATCAACAATACACAAGACTGGACTGGTGTGCTCAATTCCTCCTCTGTCCTACCCAGGGTTACCTGGGCAGCTACGTCTGTTCAATCCCTGCACTTTTTGCCTCTAAAAAATTAAGAGAAACCAAACAGAATCCAGAGTAAAGACAACTTCCTTCCCAGGCTCCACTGTTCTCAGCTCCATACTTCAGGCTGGGGTCAATGTCCACAAATCCCCCCTTTCTTTTGGGTTCCTGAAGCAGGCAAGGATGGTTTCCAAGAAACAGTAACTTCTCTGGGTAGTTCCCTTTGCAGAAAGGCCTACAGAGTGTTCCTGCTCCTGCACAGAAGAGAGTCATAATGCACTACACCTCTTCAGTGGTTAATGTCTCTTTAGAGAAAGAGGTAGGTTTTTTTAAAACTATTTTTACTCCCTTTCCCAGCATTCCTTGCTATTTCAGCCTCCATTCTGGACTGAGATCAATAACAGGCTGATGGACCTTGTGTTGTCCATAAAGGGTCATATCCTCAGCTGGCATAAACTGGCATCACTCCACTGCAGTCAAAGGAAATATTCTGGTTTACATCTGCTGAGGATTTGGTTGGTACTGGGGACAAAAGCATCCAGCTACTAATGCTATGGATGCATTAGAGACATAGTAATATGAAACAAAGTCAGTAAGAGGTTTGTCTACAGGAGGTAGGTTGACCAGACAGCCAGTGTGAAAAATTGGGACGGGGTTGGGGAGTAATAGGAGCCTATATAAGAAAAAGGCCCCAAAATCAGGACTGTCCCTATAAAATCGGGACATCTGGTCATCCTAACAAGAGGACTACAGGATCTCCCCCAAATAATATAAAACTTTTCTAGAAGCAGGGAAACTTGAGATCACTCATTCTATCTCCAACACAATGCAGAATTTCACCCATATAATTGTGAATGGCACAAGCACTCAGGTTTCCACCACTCCCTTAAGAGATTATTTTACAGTCTAATAGACTTCAGTGATATTCTTTCCTTTGCCTAGTTTCATCCCATTTCTCTTATCACTTCATGTAAGGCCACAGTAAACAATTCTTGATTTTACAATCTTAAAATACTTGCAGTTGCATTAGTCATTATTTGGTCAATCTCTTTGGCCACTTTATTCTTGTTAATCTTGTTTGAATTCTACACAACTTGTTGTCACCTTCCGGGGTGCAATCCAGATCAGTGAGGGGTTGTGTCACTACCTGCCGTGTAACCCTGAGTGCCTCAAAATGTTATGCTTCATTAGTTCTCTTTTCTGGATGCTTCCAGCCAGCATACAAGAAGGCACTGAGTATCTTTAAGCAGCTCTGACTCAGCAGTTCTGATTCCAGAAACTTCTCATTACACCTCTGCCACACCCTGGCCTCCACCAGCCTTGGTTACACCAGGAAAGATGACTCCACCACCCCCAAGTCCCACATTTTCCAACAACCAGATGCTCTGCATTATCCATCTCTCTCCTGGACCATCCAGAGAGAAAAAACGTTAATTTGTTCCTTTAAAGGTAGAATACCTAGTAGCTTGCAACATTAACTGGAACTAACATTCACTTTAAAGCACACAAACAACACTGGGTTGGTTTAGATTAAAAAATAAAACAAGTTTGTTAACAAAATGAGATAGGATTTTAAGTAAGTTCAAGTATAAAGGATAGAATTAGAAATGGTTATCAGCAAATAAAAGTGAAAAATGCTTTCTGGAGGCTAAGACTTAGCAAAAAATGCTACTGCCTTTGTTCAAGATAGTTTCCTTATCAAACTATCTTCTATCAAGATGACTGACCTACTCCTCTTGCCAGGATCTCCCACAAAGTGTCCTGTTCCTTTGTCTTAAGTGAAAAATTAAAAATTAAAAATCCCCTCTCTTTATAGTCCAGTGAACCTTTGAAATAGATTCTTTTGTAGATTACCACTCAAAGTAAAATTGATCCAAGAATGTGAGGAAGGTAACATGGTGTCTCCTGCTTAAGGAAGTTTCATGCTGGTTTCTTTTCTGCACTGGTGTTTGCTAAAATGCATATTGATCTGTTCCCTGAAATCTCCTCCTCTTACTATCTTAATAGTCCTGTTTCCCTTCTATAAATTTACATCCCCATTGTCTCTTAATGCACCTTGGAAATACCTTCCAGTTGGCCAAACTACATTCCTTTGTCTAAGATGCTAGGATAGTGTAACTTTAGCTCTGCCTGGCAGGCACACTTTGACGATATAATTTCCAATATGTTTGAAATTTGGACTTTGTCTTCTGTACATGCACCACACAATAATATTAATGATTTGTATGTTATTAACTTTCTATTGATATCTTACAAGACACCTTTTAGATACAGGTTATGACAATAGTGAGTTGGGGTACACTGAACTGGTCAGGTCAGCTGAAATTTACTATCAGATATCAGCGAATCCATTGCCCTCTTGCATTGGGATGGTGTTAGGGTCACACTTGTCTAGCTATTTCTGGTGTTAAAGTGTCATATATAGACAGACTATTTTGGTTCATAACATACAGGCTATGTGCACACTTGGAACTAAGGCTGTGGGTCTCAGTTCATGCAGGGGTCTCTGTGGGTTTGTACTTTGGGCAACCAGCCTCACTTGTTGCTGCCCATGCTATGGTAGCTACATTACTATTTTTAGCACACTAGCTCAATGACAGCTAGCATAGATATGTCTATTCAAGCTAGGAATCACCCTCTCAACTCCAAGTATACTTGTAGCGGATGCTTCTGTATCAGTAAAATTGCTTCCATATTTTATTACAAGTTCAAATACTAATGGCTTTCTCCCCTACAGCCTTTTTGCAAATCACTGATTATTCCCTCCCAAATTCTAATTCCCCATGGATGAGATCCTCCCAGTTCTGAGGGCTTGTACTTTACTTAACCTGCCATTAAGAGTTTGAGGGGTCTGAGTGATGAACAGAGACTTGTGTAGGGCCTCTTCACTGTATTATCCAACACTATTATAGGTTAAATCTCATTTTGATATTTCCTATGCCAGTGTCTTACCTTTCTATGTGTATTTGGATTTTTCCTTTGTTCTCACTGACTTCTGCAACACCTTCTTAACTGGCGTTGGATGCAAATTTAATCAATTTGCAGTTTACCTGTAACACATATGTGATGTTGCACCCATAAGTCTTTATGGAAATATGCTTATGAACGTGTATATGCCATAACTGGAAAATGTTTTATGCTACATATGCCATGTACCATATCTATGTAAAGGTTATGATCTACTGAATCTATTCATCCTATTTGTATGCGTGTGTCATTTTTGTGTTCTAAGTTATGAATATTGGCTGTGTACTTGCTTGATTTCTAAGTAGCCTTAGTAAAGCATTTGGTCAGCTTTTTGAGAAAGGAATGTGCAAGTTAAGTGCCCAGTCAAGAAACACTTAATGGACAATGGATCTTGGAAGGCTCCAATCCACATAAGAAGTCTACTTGAGGACATTCAAGGCAGCAGGTGAACCATGGTTGCTACCTGTAAGTTCTGAGTCATACATGGACATGTGACTTGCCCATGTGACTCCAAAACTCCATCTTGGAGCTGGACTTTGCATAGGAGAGAGGAGAGGGTCTGCACCCACAAGAGAAAGTCTATTTAAACCCCTGGGAGACGCCTCCATTTTGTCTTCAGCTGGCTCAAGAGATAGTCTCTACACACCCAAGGATACCTGAGAGAAACTGGAACAAAGGACATTAACTATAGGGGGTGTGAGTGACTGCTGGACCCAGACTAGAAGGAGACTAGTCTGTAAAAGGAAGCTTACTGGAATACTTCTGAGGGTGAGGTTTTATCTGCATTCAGTTTTATTACTGTATTAGGCTTAGACATGCGTGTTTTGTTTTATTTTACTTGGTAATTCACTTGGTTCTGTCTGTTACTACTTGGAACCACTTAAATCCTACTTTCTGTATTTAGTAACATCACTTTTTACGTATTAATTAACCCAGAGTATGTATTAATACCTGGCGGGGGGGCACACATGTGCATATCTCTCTATCAGTGTTACAGAGGGCGAACAATTTATGAATTTACCCTGTATAAGCTTTATACAAGGTAAAACAGATTTATTTGGGGTTTGGACCCCATTGGGAGTTGGGCATCTGAGTGTTAAAGACAGGAACACTTCTTAAGCTGCTTTCAATTAAGCCTACAGCTGTTAGGGAATGTGGTTCAGACCTGGGTCTGGGTTTGCAGCAGGCTAGTAGGTCTGGCTCAAACCAGGCAGGGCACTGAAGGAAAGCAGGGGCAGAAGTAGTCTTGGCACATCAGTTGGCAGACCCAAGGGGTTTCTGTGATCCAACCTGTCACAACATACACACATTGAACTGAATGGGACTCCTTGTGATAGTAAAGTTAAGCATATGAATAAATGTTTGCTGGATCGGGGCAATAGACATTAAACAAAAGAAGTCATGCAAGTGCTTTATCTTTCTTTTCATACTTAGCTATAAACACTTGGCAACACAATCTGACAAGGTCTGTAATATGTATAAATACTCAAACGATGAGCCTGCATGATATTATTGAACACTAGTTCCTGTTTTCTTTGTGGAAATGAATAGTATAATCTCATTAGCAACCCTGGTGATAAAAGTACCTTATTCATGTTTTTCTCTGTGTCAAAGACCAGAGTATTTTTAGTAACAATTTATCTGAAAGTCTCTTTATAGCATAAATATTATAAATTATTATTAATCAATTAGCTTTCCATAATATTCTTGCTTAGGGATTGCAGAATTAGGCTCAGGATATTTACATTGGCTTCCATGCTTTCCTCATTTTTTCTCCAGCTAAAGTTTGTCTTCTTGTATTTCAAGTGCATGTATTGTGATTTTATTTGATTGAGTAATGCACACCTAAGGCACACAAATAACTGTAACTCTGCCCTGTAGTGATGTCATGCAATAACCATATTGTTACAATTAAGGCATTTTGCAGTTCCAGAGTAGGTAAGAGGATGAGCAGCCAGAAGCAGCCTGCTCATTCAGACACCTGCCACAGTCTCCTTGGACTTCTTCCTAACATTAGCCTTCCTTCAGGTCTTTTCCCCAGATTCTTCCTGGGCTCTTGTAACAATCAGTGTCTCCCATAGCTTCTCCCTGAGATCCAGTTCCTACTCCTGTCAGGATCAGCCACAAGGGCTTGCTCCAGTCCTGTGTCTCTTTCCCATTCTTCTTCCTTGCCCTGCAGGAATCATAGAAGATTAGGGTTGGAAGAGACCTCAGGAGGTCATCTAGTCCAACCCTCTGCTCAAAGCAGGACCAGCCCCAACTAAATCATCCCAGCCAGGATTTTGTCAAGCCAGGCCTTAAAAACCTCTAAGAATGGAGATTCCACCACCTCCCTAGGTAACTCATTCCAGTGCTTCACCACCCTCTTAGTGAAATAGTGTTTCCTAATATCCAACCTAACCCCCTCCACACACACTTCCACTTGAGACCATTGCTCCTTGTTCTGTCATCTGCCATTACTGCCATTACTGAGAATAGCCAAGCACCATCCTCTTTGGAACTCACTTCAGGTAGTTTAAGGCTGCTATCAAATCCCCCGCCCCCTACTATTCTCTCTGCAGACTAAATAAGCCCAGTTCCCTCAGCCTCTCCTCATAAGTCATGTGCCTCAGCCCCCCAGTCATTTTCATTGCCCTCCGCTGGACTCTTTCCAATTTGTCCACATCCTTTTTGTATTGGGGGACCCAAAACTGGAATCAGTACTCCAGATGTGGCCTCACATCTGAATAGAGAGGAATAGAGAGGAATAGAGAGGAATAATCACTGAATAGAGAGGAATAAACACTGAATAGAGAGGAATAATCACTTCCCTTGATCTGCTGACAATGCTCCTAATAATGCAGCCCAATATGCCACTGATTCATATCCAGCTTCTCATCAGTTGTAATCCCCAGGTCCTTTTCTACAGAACTACCACTTAGCCAGTCGGTCCCCAGCCTGTGGCAGTGCATGGAATTCTTCCATCTTAAGTGCAGGACTTTGCACTTGTGCTTGTTGAACCTCATCAGATTTCTTTTGGCCCAATCCTCCAATTTGTCTAGGTCACTCTGGACCCTATCCCTACCCTCCAGCATATCTACCTCTCCCCCAGCTTAGTGTCATCTGCAAACTTGCTGAGGGTGCAATCCATCCCATCATCCAGATCATTAATAAAGATGTTGAACAACGGCCCCAAGGACCGACCCCTGGGGTACTCTGCTGATAACGTGCCAATTAGATATTGAGCCATTGATCGCTACCCATTGAGCCCAATGATCTAGCCAGCTTCTATCACCTTATAGTCCATTCATCCATTTCATATTTCTTTAACTTGGCTGTCAGAATACTGTGGGAGACTGTACCAAGAGCTTTGCTAAAGTCAAGGTATATCACATCCACTGGTTTCTCCATATTCTCGGAGCTAGTTATCTCATCATAGAAGGAAATCAGGTTGGTCAGATATGACTTGCCCTTGATGAATCTATGTTGACTGTTTCTGATCACCTTCTTCTCTTCCAAGGGCTTCAAAATGGACTCCTTGAGGACCTGCTGCATGATTTTTCCGGGGACAGAGGTGAGGTTGATCGGTCTGTAGTTTCCCGGATTCTCCTTCTTCCCTTTTTTAGAGATGGGCACTATATTTGCCTTTTTCCAGTCACCTGGGACATCCCCGATTGCTTTGAATTTTCAAAGATAATGGCCAATGGCTCTGCAATCACATCAGCCAATTCCCTCAGCACCCTTGGATGCATTAGATGTAGACTGGTGCATGTCCAGCTTTCTAAATAGTCCTTAACCTGTTCATTCACTACTAAGGCCTGCTCACCTCCTCCCCATACTGTGCTACCCAGTGCAGCAGTCTGGGAGCTGACCTCGTCTATGAAGACAGAGGCAAAAAAAGCATTGAGTACTTCAGCTTTTTCCACATCATCTATCACTATTTTGCTTCCGCCATTCAGTAAAGGCCCACATTTTTCCTGACCTTCTTGTTGCTAACATACCTGTAGAAACCCTTCTTGTTACCCTTCACATCCCTTGTAACTGCAACTCCAGTTGTGCTTTGGCCTTCCTGATTACACTCCTGCATGCTTGAGCAATATCTTTATACTTCTCCCTAGTCATCTATCCAAGTTTCCACTTCTTGTAAGCTTCCCTTTTGTGTTTAAGCTCACCGAAGATTTCACTGTTAAGCCAAGCTGGTTACCTGCCATATTTACTATTCTTTCTGTTCATCAGGATGGTTTGTTCCTGCAACCACAATAAGGCTTTTTAAAATACAGCCTGCTCTCCTGGATTCCTTTCTCCCTCATATTAGCCTCCCAGGGGCTCCTGCCCATCAGTTCCCTGAGGGAGTTAAAGTCTGCTTTTCTGAAGTCCAGGGTCTGTATTTTGCTGCTCTCCTTTCTTCCTTTTGTCAGGATCATGAACTCGACCATCTCATGATCACTGCTGCCCAGGTTGCCACCCACTTCTACTTCCCCTACCATTTCTTCCCTTTTGTGAGCACCAGGTCAAGAAGAGCTGGCCCCTAGTTGGTCCCTCCAGCACTTGTACCAGGAAGTTGTCTGCAACACTCTCCAAAAATTTCCTGGATTGTCTGTGCACTGCTGTATTGCTCTCCCAGAAGATGTCAGGGTGATTGAAGTCCCCCATGAGAACCAGGGCCTGTGATCTGAAAACTTCTGTTTGTTGTCCGAAGAAAGCCTTGTCTACCTCATCCTCCTGGTCTGCTGGCCTTAGCAGACGCCCACCACGACACCCCACTTATTGCTCTCACCTCTAAACTTAACCCAAAGAGTCTCTTCAGGAGCCATCTTGTTCCTATAAGTCTCTCTCCAACTGAAAGACTGACTGCAGATTTCTTCCCTATCTCCCTGCAGCAACCTTCTATTTTTTAAACAATGAAGCAGACTTAACTGAATGGTCTGTAGCTGCCATCAACTATAATTCCTAAATGCTTAGTTTTTATATTCTCTCACCCTATCCTGTGTCCTTTAGGTAATGTAACAACACCCTTTCTAATCCCATTTCCCTGAATTTTTTTACTAAATAATATAATGTAACTTTTGTTTCCTTAAGATGTTTATATTCCTCAGAAAGCTTTTCCCTTTCTTTATCAAGACCTTTACACACTCATAAAAGATGATCAGCTGTTTTTTTCCAACTTACAGGCTAACATAGTCCATCTTTGTGTCTATTCAAAAAAGATTTTTGTTTAAGCCACCATCACCAGTCACTCTAAACAAAATCACTTTATTTTTCCTATCTAGGCCCTGAAATATGTTGTTCACCTTAACTCTAGGGCATAATTCAACATTTTCTTCTTTTTTTGTTCGTACAATTCCTGTTTACTCAAGGGTATTCCTATGTCAATCTTTCCATTTCTTACAGCATTTTTAGTTGCTTTGCCTGCCATTTCATTCCCTGTTATCCTGATGTGCACTGGGATCCCAGCTAACGCTACACGTATCTGCCTCTGTACGAACACTGTTACTACAAATATAATGTAATGGACTAAATCACTTCAGCATAGTGAGAGACCTTTCTTATCACCCTAAAGCCTGAGATTGAATCTGAAAAAATGACTGTTGCTTTTACAGCAGACTTCCTCTCTTTATAGTACCACCCAGCCCCTCCCCAGCTGGGCTTCATCTTTAATTAGGCCAGGCCCACACTTCAGGTGCAACTAGGTGTGTTAATGGGCCTCTCAAGCCCACATTAGCCCAACATCAATATGAGACTTAAAACTCTTCTTGACTGATACTGGGGATAGCAACATGTACCAAGCCACAATATGAAGATCTGTGCTCCTTACTACCTGGGGCAGCAGGAGTTACCAGGTGATACAAAGAGGATTGAGGAGAAGAGTCAGCCTTTTTCTGAGAGGCATGAGGTTGCTTGGTGCCAGAAATCCTGCTTGCACTTGGAATATTATTTCTGGTAGCTGAAGCACTAAGAGAAGTTAGTTTTAAAATGGCCAATGCTTCTGTAGCGCTTCTGGTGGAGATGCTGTAAACTGATAGGAAAGAGCTCTCCCATTGGCGTAATAACTTCCGCCAACGTAACACTATCCACACTGGCGCTTATGTCAGTATTATTCACACCCCTGAGTGACAATTATACCCAAGGAATTTGTAGTGTAGACATAAGCTTAGTTCCTAATTAAGACCAATCATGTGGGTTAAAGATGTTAAGAAGGTGTGAACATGCTTCTGTACAATAATTTGAGAATGCTCAAATTACTTTAAAACCGACTGGTGTGAGTGTGTGTGTATGTGTGCATCTGTGACTAATGGTTCCCCAAAGTAGACACTAAACTCTGAACTCTGTTACCTAAATAGCAAGAGATCTCTGAGTAAAACCAATGTCATTCTAGAAGCTGCTATAAGTTTAGGACACTAGAAATGGTTCTGTATCTATACAAGACTGGCAGAAAGATGCAGGCATTGTGTTAAGTGGACTGAGGATGTAAATTAAATACACAAAACTTTGATGTGGTTTGTGTGAACAGAAAGGCTTAACAGGAGGAAGTTGGAAGTTACTAGAAAATATTCTAAGGGCAGTACTTCCTAAAACCAAGACAAAGATTAGCCTTTGCTTTTAGCAGACTCTTAGTAAATTGCTTAGATAAAAGGGAACAACTTCTCCTTGTATCTTTCCTGTAAAATATTAAGGTTACTGTCTTTCTTAACTTGTTTTTTGTAATGGCTTTAATTACTTATGATAGTAAGTGGCAAACCAGATAAACTGAAAACATTGATTTATTGATGATTCTTCAACTATAATTGTAATTTGGTTATTTTATTGTCTTATTTAATTTACATTAGGAAAATAATAAATTAAGTTAGTTAGTGACATATTTTGCCTAAGGTCACATTTGTTACTATAACTACTTGCTTACTCTTTTAATAAAATCCATAAAAGATACATTGGATTGGGTCATCTCGCAGAACTTCAACGCAAAGTAGTCAATGTAGAGGTAAAATTGAAGTCATTAAAATTAATCCTGAGCCTATCCTATATTTTAATTACTTAAAATAATACCTGATTTTCCCTACAGTACGGAAATGTACAGTTAAGATACCCAAACAACTTTAACTAAACCCATTAGTAGCACCACACAATATTTATACAATGACCATTAATGCATGTTAGTGTTCCTAGTCCCAGATTAAAAATAAAATATGACTGATTTTTTTTTGTTATATTCTACAAGGGAAATTCTGAATTTAATATGTAAAACAAATCAATGACTATAGGGTAGACAATATATGCAGTACTATTACTTTTAATATGTTTTGCTGTTTGGAGATTTATTAAATATAGCACAGTTAATGAAATTGAAGTGGCATTGATATTGCATTGAGCTGGCAGTAATTATATGTCAACTAATCCATCTCTTCAACCACATTATAAAATAGGTCCACCAGAGGTCCACAATTAAATTAAAATGAGGAATAAAGAATCATCTGACCTTCTGAAAAATTAATACTTCTTGGGGCTAAGCTTTATTGCTTTAAACCTACAATTCTTTTGCACTTCACACCACAAGCACAGTCTTGCTCTGAAAGGCTCCAATGACCCAGATTCTTTTAATATTTCATAGAGATTTTATGGGCCCAAGTCAATTGCTGCTGTGACAGGGGTTTGGGTGGACATTTTCTTCAGTTTATTCTGCCCAGATTCAGATGTGCTGAGAGTTGTTCTTGATTCTGTATGTTCTAATAAACTCAGTGAAGTTAGATTAAAACAACTGAATTTATCCTGTTTGCATGTCAAAGCTACTTAGAACTACAAATTTTGCACACATTGTATTTAAAAAAACCTACTATTTAAAAAAGAATCCCCCCACCTCTTGACCCTGGGCTTGCGCCAAAGATTGCAGACATCGCCAAACTCTTCACTGAACCTGAAACTTCAGGGCTGCTCAAATATAAACTTTAGCTCCTGTGGAGAAGGAACTGTGCTGATTTGAAAATTATTTGATACAAGATGCTATCATAGGATAAATGTTAAGTGAAACTGACATCTCCCCTGACCAAGAATAGCCGGAGCGGAGTCTGCTCTGGCCAACCCACTCCCTCTGTTGACACACTCCTTATTGTGGTGGCTAAATGTTAAGTGAAACTGACATCTCCCCTGACCAAGAATAGCCGAAGCAGAGTCTGCTCTGGCCAACCCACTCCCTCTGTTGACACACTCCTTATTGTGGCGGCTGGGAGAGGTGCGGTGTAAAGCTGTTCCACTTAAGGAATCCCCTTCATAAAATCTGTTTTTACCTGGTTTACTGCCAGAGTGGCATAAAGCAGTGGTTCTCAATGGGGTGGGGGGGCAGTTGTCATAAGTAGATAGGTAAGGTAAGGGTTAATTTTCTTTTACCTGTAAAGGGTGAACAAAGGGAACCAAACACCTGACCAGAGGACCAATCAGAGAACTGGATTTTTTTAA